>NC_068352.1:20859061-21209705 GCF_014633365.1 Diospyros lotus
AAAATAAATAATGTTACAATGATGCCAATAGTTATCTTGATCAAAAGAAAGTTCTATAGAATGAATAAATAAAGCACTCAACTCTTTTAATATAACTCTAGTTTGATAAGATATACATTGAATCTCACTAGATAAATGCTTAGAGTAAAAAAGATAAACTACAAGAATCACTCACTCAAGCATAGCAAATTGGCCTAAAAAGAAATAGGATTGTTGTGAATGGATTAGCTCTATGTTATTAAAACATCAACAGACATGGCGATGTCGACAACATATATAACCTTTCTTTTATGACTCAACAACTAGATCGATAACACAACTTAGCCTTTTATAGACACTTGATGGTCGTATTCAACATTAAGACCTGCACAACTCACAACTTCTTTAATTTGACCATTAATGGTCAAATATGTTAGAAACATATGCAAATTATATAGATAAGCATTAAGCATACTTGGATAAATATATTCTAGCATTCTTTTATAAGAGAACACAGTTAGATGCATTGGAATGAGCAAATAAAGTTATAATGATCAAAATTGTCATCTTTTAGCTTTTTGAGTAATGGTTATATTTTTTGAAATTACATGCTAGTACTCGACTAACTCTTACAAATACTCGATTACTGAAACACTCCAATCGATTGAACGAATTAGATAATCAATTATATTGAAACCTTACTCAAGTAAGATAAATCATTACTTGATTGACTCAAAAGCCACAAAGACTTTGCATTAAGCACTCGACTATTAGGCTAAGCTTATTCGACTAACACAAGAATATACTCAAGTATAGATAATTGATACTCGATTAAAATTAAGCACATAGACTTAGCTAGATTTCATCCAATCTTTACTCGATTAAAACATATAGATAATCGATTATAAAAATACATTAGTCGATTGAGAGAAAGAGGTACTCAACTAAGGAGATACTTGGAGATTTTATAACAAAAAGATACTCGATTAAAAATATTCCATACTTCATTGATTTTTGAAATACAAAGAGCTTGTATAAAATACTTGAGTATGAAACCTTAATAGTCGATTGAAAGAAGGTTTTGCTAAAGCATATAGTTGATTGATTTGAATAATACATAAACCAATACTCGGTTGAAAAATATGCTCAAATTTCAACACACACACACACACACACACATATATATATAAATATAAAGATACTCGATCATACAAAGTACTATATTCAATTATAGCTTTAAAAAGCATAGCTTTATAATAACATGCTCGAGTACATTTTTATGATATTCAATTAACTAATCTGAAAAATACACTGAGCATAGCTATTTTTGATTGAAGGCGGTATGAAAGCTTTCACTACAAAAAATCAATGTTTTAGCGATGAAAAATTCCGTCGCTAAAAAATTTAACGACGGATTTAGTGACGAGTACCTTCTCGTCGCTAAAAAGGGTGTCGCTGAAATTTAGCGACAGGGTTAGTGACGAGAGTATTTTAGTGACAGAATCAGCGACGGAATTAGCGACGGGGTTGACCCCGTCGCTAAATTTTTATTTTTTTATTTAATTTTTTTTTTTAGTGACAGGGTTGACCCCAAAATTCAAAATTCAACCCGTGCTAGACCCCAAGCCATCCCTCAGTGCGCTACGTGGCAGTGCTGGGATAATACCCTCAAAAATTATCTCATACTCTCATCCAGATTCGAACCCCCAACCTCTTATGACCAAGTTTTGCACGCGAGCGAGCCGATCTAAAAACCTCCTTGTTCATTGATGTATATAAAATATATTTATAGTATTATCTTTCAAATATTTTAGAATTATATTTATACACCAAAATTTTTCAAACTTATTTAATGATATTAATTTTAATATTTAATGTTAGTAAAGGGAAATAAATATTAATTTTAGTTTTATTTCGTTATTAATTTAAATAAAACTTTATTAATTATTATATTAGTAGTGAAAAATTATGTTTTTATTTTGATTTTAATTTTAACATATTCAAAAAAATATTAGTTTAATTTTTACTAATATCAATGTTAGTAAAAATTATTGTGATATGTTTAAATGTAAAATTTTTTATTTTTTATTTATTTATTTTTATTTTTTAGTGATGGGTTGACCTGTCACTAAATTTTAATTCTTTATTTAATTTTTTTTATTTTTTAGCGACGGGGTTGACCCCGTCGCTAAATTTTAATTCTTTACTTATTTTTTTTTTTATTTTTTAGCTATGGGGTGACTCGTCGCTAAATTTTAATTTTTTTTATTTAATTTTTAGCCACAAGAGTGATACTATCGCTAAAAAATAAAAAAAATTAAATAAAAAAATTAAAATTCGCTAAAAAATAAAAAAAATTAAAGTTTAGCGACGGGTCAACCCCGTGGCTAAAAAATAAAAAATAATTAAATAAAAAATTAAAATTTAGCGACAGGGTTACTCCTGTCACTAAAAAATAAAAAAATTAAATAAAAAAATTTAAATTCGCTAAAAATAAAAATATCAAATAAAAATTAAAGTTTAGTGACAGGGTCATCCCCATCGCTAAAAAATAAAAAAAATTAAAAAATTAAAATTTAGTGACGGGGTTAACCCCGTCGCTAAAAAAAAAAAAAAAAATTAGCGACAGGGTTACTCCCATGGCTAAAAAATAAAAAAAAATTAAATTCGCTAAAAAATAAAAAAATCAAATAAAAAATTAAAGTTTAGTGACGGGGTCATCCCCGTCGCTAAAAAATAAAAAAATAAAAAAAATTAAAATTTAGTGAAGCGGTCAATCCCATCGCTAAAAAATAAAAAATAAAAATAAAAAATTAAAATTTAGCGACGGGGTTACTCTCATCGCTAAAAAATAAAAAAAATTAAATAAAAAAATTCAAATTCGCTAAAAAATAAAGCAAATTTAAATTAAAAAAATTAAAATTTAGCGACGGATTTCATTCGCGAATTCCTTTTCTAAATTTAGTGATGGGTATTCCGTCGCTAAATTAAAAAAATATTTAAAAGAATGATTGGATACTTTGCCTTCAAAAGATTTAAAAATACATATACTTGGTTTACAATAAGTTTTTATACTTAAGCTGAATTTTCAAAGTATTTTTCAAACATTTAACATCAAGCTCGATCGACATCATTTACAAAAAGTTTTAGAAAAATACATATACTTGGTTTACAAAAAATTTTGCCTTCAAAAGGTTTAAAAATACATATACTTGATTTATAGAAATTTTTGCCGATTTTATTCGGCCAGGGGAGGGCCAAAATGATGTTGTTTTGGCCTAAAGTGATGGCAGTGTGAACGGCTGCTATTGCTCCACGTAGCGCGGCCTCAGCCATGCTTTTTGGCAATTTAAAGCCCATTTCAGGCTGAATTCATGTGTGAAACAGAAGGGAAATGAGGGAAGGAAGGGGGGGGCGCAGGCAAGTTGAGAAAGAGGAAGAAATGGGAGAAAAATTAGGGAATTTGGGGGTTATTTTGCAATTAAAATAGTCAGATACGTGGATAAAATTAGTGTAAGCATTTTATGTGTAGATTATAAGTTTTACACGGTCAAGTTACGTATTTTATATAGTTAGATGTGATTATTTTAAGCTGTAATCTTATTATTTTTCGTACAACGTTTTATTTCACAGTGGGAGAGCAGAAAAGGCTAGAAATGGTCGTTTTAAGACAAGTTTCTAATCCTCTCTTCGTGAGCTTTAATTCCTTTACAAGTCCTTGTCGTTATTCATGTTTTATTCCTTCCGTTGTTGTTATTCAGTTCCACGAATTAATTGTGTAACTACGCGTGGCAACCATTTTTATGATTGGTGTAATATTTTTGGCTAACCGACATGGGGCTTTTTATTGCCTCAATTCCCTGGGAATGATGCTGCACCTGGTTGGGTTAAGTTCTAGATGGGTGTGTGTGTGCCAGTTGTGGGCCTTGGGTTTTTGTGTGTGAAATTATTATTTATTTAATTATAGTTGATGATGACAGTGCATGTCGGGGTTAGGTTACATCTATTGGGGGTCATGCTTTGTGTGTGTGGAAACGTGTGAGCATTTGCATGACCCGTTGGCCTAAGAGCCAATTTGGGTACTCTAGGTAAACATATGCAGTTAGAACATTTCGCATGTGTGTATTCCTATGTGGGTATAGCATGGCCTAATGCTTGGTTTATGGAGGATTTGTAATCACGTTCATGTTGTAGAAGCCATTGCTTTTCTTATGTGTTGCATTGCATGTGTTAGACATCATTTTATTAGAGAGCATGTGTTACAAGGTGATATTATGATTAAATTATGTGGATACCAAGAATCAACTTGCTGATATTTTTACTAAACCTCTTTCAAATGAAAATTTTCTTTTTCTTCGAAACTCACTTGGGATGATTCCTATTCCCTAATTGTATTTTTTTTCTTTCTCATGTATTTTTTGATAGATTACAAAAAATGGGGGGAGAGAAAATATATAGCTAAATAGTGTTTTAAAAAGATAAGAGGGAGACTAAATTAAGGGGGAGAGAGCAAGTTAAGGGGGGGAGCCTAAATTAAAGGGGAGCAAGAGCAAGCTTAAGGGGAAATCATATTTTTGTTAAATCATTTAAGTATAGCTTCTTTCATGCTTTTGCAATCATCAAAATGGGGGAGATTGTTGAGTGTAGATTTTGATGATTGATGATTGGCATATGTGAATCTGAATGTACATTTATATTTTATGTACTAACAAAGCATGAAGCCTTCATAAGGCTTACAAAACTGTTTTCTAGTGATTTCATGACACAGGTTATATATGGAAACTTCTTATATTGATATAGAGATTTCATTATATATGGAAACAAGTTTTTAGAGAGCTTTTTAGAAATTTAAGTATTTGAGCTATGTATGGAAAGTTTTTCTTGGCATGGAAAGTCTAGAAGATATATATATGGAATCCTTGTTCATATATGGGAAGTTCAAAAGATCTATATGGAAGTTTTTGAGGAGATTGGAGTAGTCCACTATATGGAGTTGCCATATATGTAACTTGGCGACATGGCATTGTTAACATGGCATTTTGATGACATGACAGCCACGTGGAGCACACTCATCAAGGCTACATCATCTCGTTGGTCTAGATATGGTAAGAGAATCATGGAGTAAATTTAAAGGTTCCTGAAGCTCCTCTACTCAGTTAAATATGGAAGAATTTTTTGAATTGCATTCAAATGGAGAAGTTAAAGATTCAGCATTATTGTTCAACATTAATGGAGGAAATTAAGGTTTGAAAATTAAACCTTGATTGATATTACTTTCCTTTATTGCTGATTATTTCTCATTAAAAGGATATGGAAACTCAAATCATGGAATCAAGTATCCTACTCATTATGGCTAATTGATATCTTCATTATGGGAGAATATTCAAAGGATATCTTGCATATATTCAGCTACACAAATTGATTCTCTACTTGTCAACATTTTTTAGTATGGAAACTTGATCAATTATGAGCTTTTGAAGTTATAATTGATATCTTCATTGTTGGACAAATTTGCTTCATTATTTGAGAATATTTGGTTGGATTTTACACCATTTGGAGGTTTAAATTCAAATTTCAAATTAGCTATGCTTATTATGGAAGCTAAGGGGCCAATTGCACAATCAAAGGAGTTTGAAGATCAACTAGAAGTTAGAATTGATCATTTCTTATTTATTGTCGATTTTGCAAGAATTATGAAAGGTTTTGATGATATTTTAATCCTTAAAATCAGCCATGCATTAGTGGAATTGATTTGCTCATTCAAGGCTGATTGGAGATCAACAAAAGTCAAAGGTCTTGATGATCAATCAAGTTAGCTGATTATGAAAGGTAAATCAAGAATTTAATATGAAGGGCTAACATTGGCTTGAAGACTTGCCACATGGAGGGCTGAGATTGATCAAGGAAAGCTTACTCTAACACTATATAAAAGGATCTCTTGAAGGCTTTGGAACAATTTTTGGAAGCCCTATTATTTTCTACATTATTGGCCAAGATTTTCATTCTTTTTAATCTTTCTCTTCCTCTATCTTCTTAAGAGAAAACTAAGAGAGTTCTCTACGCTTCATTGTATTATTTTTGAGAGAACCCTATTTCTCAATCTCTACTATTCTTGTATCGTGTAAAGAGCATACAAAAATCCAAACTAGTGAGTGTGAGACTGCAGAAGTAGTTTGGTGGTGGTGAAGCCAAGTGAAGGCTTTGCTGGTCGTAACAAAATTTTAATATAGTGGATTTGGTTGAAAATCCTAAGGAAGGAAATCCTTAGGTAGTGGATGTAAGCCATAAGAGCCGAACCACTATACATCGCTGTGTTCTTCTTCTCTCCACTCTTACTTATTCTTGCTTGATTATACTTGTTTGTTTTTGGTCTTGTGCTATCTAAAGTGGCCAAACCCTAAAGCTTACATTCTTGTTGGTTATTTTGATTATATTCTGATTTGAATTGATCATTCTTTATACTCATTCAATGTTCCATTTGATTATTTAAAGACTTGTTATTGTGTGCATTCAAATCACTTGTTTTCACCAAGTTGTAATTTGAAGAGTATATTGGACCAAAGCACATACTAACACAGCTGGCGGATATTATATTATCCATCTAGTATTTAAGTGCTCCCGTACTCTCAACTACAATTTTGGTTTGTATTAAATTTGTTTTCTCATATATATACGTGCATAAGTTTTGCATTAGAGTTTTAAAATGTGTCAATTCACCCCCCCTCTTGACTAGGTTAGAACTCAACACTATGCACACGGTGACTTTGATTTCTTGATGTACATCTTTCGGACGGGAGTACCGATCCGAGGCTATTATCATGGGCAGGAGAACCGTATCGTTTCAGGTGGGAGTACCGACCTGAGATTGGCACTATTACCATGGACAGAAGGACCGTATCGTTTCAGGCAGGTGTACCGATCTAAGGTTGACATTACACACTGAAGTATCATTCCATTTCAGGCGGGAATACCGACCTGAGGTTATTTTTGGCTCGTGGTTTCATGCTTGTCAGTTCATGGCAGCGGCAGGTTTGTTGGGGACTTGAGTACCGATTTTGTCTATGTGGGCTCCAAGGACCATTATGTGCAAGTTTATTTATGCGGTTTTCGCTTATCTTGTGGTTCATGTTGTGCATGTGTATGTCTTGGGCACAGGAGTGTGGGTTGATACTTGTGTTGCACATGGTGTGTGGGTGGTTTGGTGTTATATCAACCTTGTTCTTGTATTCACTTGTTGAGTCTTGTGACTCACCCTTTATTTGCTTTCCAACATTCTAGGTAAGAGAATCGTCTAAGATAGCAGGTACGTTCAACGGAGTTTGGTTCAGACCATCGAGCCATAGTAGCCTATGCAAAGTCCTCTCAAGACTTGGTCCTGAGTGTCGTGTGTTTGGTTAGAGTATGTAAACCTAGGTAGACTCATGTTGTGAATGATTATGTAAAGACAGTTATGAAAGGTTATGTGATGTAAAAAGTTATGGTTTCTAAAAGGGTTATGAGTAAGTTTTAGTTTGTGTTATTGTTCAATATCATTTCAATAATGACCCTCTCACGAATCATCTATGCGCACAGAGGTTCTGGGAGGCAACCCGTTACATTTCCAATACTATTTATAATATTTATTTATAACTTAATTTTAAACTCAATTAATTAAAAATAAGTATTATTTTTGATAAATATTATTAATTAAGAATATTTATAATATAAATTTTTTATTAATTCCTCAATTAATCCCTCAATCAATCAAAAATAAATATTATTTCTAAAAAATATGAATAGACAACTTAATAAGTCACAAAAAATTGTTCATTTGTATAAAATAAAAATAATTTATATTTAGTACTTATTATTTCAAAGTAATTGGAGATCTCCTATAAAGTATCTTAAAACTTTTCACTATCAATTAAATAAATATTATTAATAGGAAATTTGAATAGACAATTTAAATTATTAATTAAGTCAGGTATAGATATATAATTTTTCAATGAATTAAGAATAAATATTTTTTCATAAATATTATTAATCAAAAATATTTAAAAAATCCATACTTCCTCACATTTAAGAGTTTTAATTTATATTTATATTTATAATTTATAAATAAATATATAATATAATAATTAATTTTACTTTTATAATTAATCAATCACTACCTTTAATTTAATACAAGACTAATGCATGGATTTTTTAATACTAATTAAGATTGAAGATATTACATTTTTAAGATTAATATATGAAATTTTTAATATTAATTAAAATTTAATTTTTAAATTTATTGTGATTATACCTCCCATGCACGGCACGAGTGAACACTAGTTAAGGTTAAATTGACAAGTTTCTATGTAGCTAATTGATTAAAATAAAATAGTAATATCAAGTATTCCATTTCTTAGTCGAGTAATCAAATTTTTATTTAAATAATTAATCTGGTGAAAAGACTAAGCAGTTAGGTTTAATTGAGTAACTCTTACCTTAGTCAAATAAATTTATGCCTTGGCCAAGCATAATATGCTAAACAGGGAATGAGTTTTTGTAATTGTTTTATTATTAAACTAAGAGATTTCTTGTACTCAAGTAATGACATATTATAATCGAGTGTCAAGAATGTTTAATTGAATATCAAATATAAAGTTAAGATGTTAACCCAATAAGATGTATTCTACCCTTGAATAATATCAAATTTAACCGTCAGCTAAATAATATCAAATTGAATTATCTCAGAGTCAAATTTGATGGCATACATATATATATGTATATTATCTTCCTTAATCTCCATATTCAAGATAGTCTCCTGTTTGCTGAAACTCTTTCCAAAAACAAGATAAATTAAATTATGATCTGCACTGGAATGATGATAATTCATAACCTTTGTATATTAGATATCTTCCTGAAAATTATGAAGATATTCTTCTAGATCTTTCTTAATTAATTTGTCACGTGTTCATAAAGAAATGTATATATAGAAGAATGTTTGGAAAGCCATGGTGACTACAACAGTGAATGTTTGGCACGTGTTCACGCGTTTAGAAAGAAATGTATAGAAGAATGTTTGAAAAGCCGTGGTGAATACGCCGGGATTGATAAGAGACAGAGAGAGACTTGACTGAAGTCTTTTGATTGCGTTTAGTAAAAAGAAGAAGAGGAAAAATGCTACTTCTATAAATAATTAAATTATTAAGAAGATAATTGAAGGTGTAAAATGCCCACTCAATTGGTAGATTCACCACCCTTACCTTTAGTCGTCTTCTCTCTCCTCTGTCATGGTCGCTTCTAGCAAGCTCATCTTCGCCTCGTCGCCTTCGCCTCACCACCTTGTCTACCGCCATTGCATTTTATTGTTGTCTCGACGTTGTTGCCTCTGGAGCAAGCTGATGGGGCTTCATAAAGCCCGAACTTCTCTCGGCAGCTTGATGATCGGACTTCATCAGGCCGTTAATCAATATATAATGTATATATGTATATAATGACATTAAAATACAATGACTTTATAGTTCTACTTTATCTTTTTTCTCAAGTGGAAGTGTTAATTGGGTTTTTTGTTTTTGTGAATTTCTTTGAAATTGCATGTTCTCAACTACTTAATAAAAGAATATAATAAAACTTTAATTCTAAATAATTTAAATTCTCATATAAACTAAAAAACATAGTTTAATATTTGAGGATTGTTAATCAATATATAGATAAAAAAATGTGAGATATGAAAAATATTTCAAATAAAAGTATTTTTTATTGCGTTTGTAAAATTTTCTAAAAAATAGTCACATGACTTCTTATCTTGAACTTTCAATATAAATTTATCTATTTCTCTTTCAAATAACTTATCTTAAACTTTACACGTAAGTTATTTTAATAGAAACTTATTTTACTCATTTTAACAAATACTACTTAATATATATATATATACATATATATTTATATAATGACGTGATACCACATTTTTCATAAATATTTTATCAAAATTGATTTTGGTCCAAACACGTTTTCCGAAAGATGAGCGAATGCCATGAAGAAATCAAAGCCTTCTCTGTAAAATAACAGTTTATACCGTTTTGGTGAGTTTTTGGCTGCAACGGAAAGATTCTCCTCCCAAAATCATATATATATACACGTAAATGCATGCCAACTCCAACATCTCACCCACAAGTAGAGATCAGCTTCGATCACAAAGCCAACAAATTAAAATATCAATAATTAGTAATGGCTTACGACAATGGAGTCTGTGGTGTTAACAATGGCGATCTCCTCGGAGCCGAAGCCTACATTTGGAACCAAATGTTCGGTTTCATGAACTCTTTCAACTTGAAAACCGCAGTTGAACTGGGAATCCCTGACATCATCCACAACCACGCCAAGCCCATGAAACTTTCCGACCTCGTCGCTGCCCTTCCCATCAACCCATCAAAAGGCCAGTGCATCGGCCGCCTCATGCGCAGCCTGGCTCTTTCCGGCTTCTTTCTCGAGAAAATAGCCCGAGAAAATGAACTCCTAGAAACTCAGTACACTCTCACCCCCACTTGCCGGCTTCTCTTAACCGACAATCCCTTCACTCTTTCGCCGTTCTTGCTGGCCATGCTGGACCCGAGTTTAATAAACTCGTGGCAATACCTGACGGCTTGGCTCCAGAATGACGATCAGACGGCGTTTAACACAGCCAATGGGACATCGTTTTGGGATTACGCCGGCCACAAGCCGACTCTGAACTTCCGGTTTAACGACGGAATGTCGGCTGATTCGAGGTTGGTAGCGAGTGTGATGATTAAGGAGTGTAAGGAAGTGTTTGAGGGGCTAAGTTCGGTGGTGGATGTCGGCGGCGGGACCGGAACAATGGCCACCGCCATTGTCGAGGCCTTCCCGCACTTGAAGTGCACAGTGTTTGATCAGCCACATGTAGTTGCTAATTTGCAGGGGCGTAAGAACTTGAGCTTCGTTGGAGGGAGCATACTTGATGTCTTCCCAGCTGCGGATGCAATTCTACTCAAGGTATATATATTTATACATATTATATTTCTTTATTATCTTCACTTTCGACGATGTATATATACGTATTATCTTCGTTTTAGCCAATGTATATACATATATATATATATATCTTTACTTTTACAGCTGAACTCTTACTTATATAATCTAAAATTGACAAACAGTGGATCTTGCACTTCTTGGGCGACGAAGACTGCATCACTTTGTTGAAGAAATGCAAGCAGGTAATTCCAAGCAAAGAAAATGGAGGAAAGGTGATTATCATAGACACGGTGACGGGGATCTCCAAAGGAGCAGAAGAATAAGTCCAGACACAGTTCTTCTATGACATGCTAATGATGATTAATGTTGCAGGAAAAGAGAGAAATAAGAAAGAATGGGCAGAGCTGTTCTGCAAAGCTGGTTTTAGTGACTACAAGATCCATCGGATTTTAGGATTAAGGTCCCTCATTGAGGCATACCCTTAATAAATCAACACTTTCTATTTACTATTCACGTTAAATAAGTGTATAAGCTTGTTATAGTTCATTCATCTAAGTTAGATGATCATTGAGGCATGCCCTTGATGAAGTCAACATATATAGTTGTTTCACTAAATAGGCAAATGTTTTAAGTTCTATTTATATGTAACTCTTGATCATGTTATGGATTTGTACTAATTAATTAAGATTGGGAATGGGGAGCTCTACATTATGACCAGTATATTTGCATAATTATAAATGTGTTTTTGTCCAAATCCTAGCTACACCTGCATGATTGTGTACATCTACACGAGATTGACAATGAGCAGGATCTTTTTTTTTTTTTTTTTTGTCTAATTCGTCCTTTATATAGGTTTTAAGAGAATATACAATTGGCTTAACCAATAAGAAGTTAAAAAATAATAATAATGACTACAATTATACCTTAGATGAAAAAATCATACACGTAACGCATACCAAGGAAAATTGACGTTAGTTGCTTGTTCTAAATACACCAATCTTAATTTATAATTCTTGCAGGAAATATATTTCATCCATTAGGCATATAAATTGCTCCAAACTTGTGATTTACTTTTTGCTTCATTAATAATAGCGATTGAGCTTAATTAATTCTTAGAATAATTATTCTCAGTACAAAACTCTGAACTGATTCATTGATTTCTTAAATCTTGGAATAAATCTCTATTAGAAAGAATGTTCGATACTGATTTATCAGTGGCTGACGTTATATATTAAAATCTGAAATTCTATTAGAAAAATGGGTTAATAATAATCATAAAGACCTTGATTCATTTGACAGTTTTGGAAACGAATGTTAGTTTTCTTCAAAAAATTTAAAGCACGTATTGGCTTTGGACAAACGGTCGACTCTTTTATAAAAGAGGTCAACTTCTTTGACAAATAGTTGACAATTTTGAGAGACAGTCGATATTATACAGTCATTGTTGACTGTTTTTAAACTCACAATCAAACAACCGAGAGCTTGAAAAATGCTTGTTGATAATTCTTAAAGATTGTCGATGGTTTTTACTGAAAGCCTTAAACAATCGATAGTTTCAATAAACCGGTCAACAATTTTGTCTTGTTTCAACAACCCAAAATACAAAGGGCCAAAATGGTTGATGGTTCCACTAACATGGTTGATAATTTTGGCTTCAAATAAAGTGTTTCTTGAGATGAAAAATATTTTGATACTCTTAACACATTTGATTTCAAAACAAATACAAAAGATTGATTTCAAAATAAATATAGAAGATTTCGTAAACATTAAAAGCATATATATCCCTTAGCATTAATTGAATTGATCATTTTCTATTTTGAAAGATAAAATATAATTTATTTTTAAATATCAAATATATAAAGTTTGTCATCATCAAAACCAAAATAACACCAAATATTGAAAAACCAGTTGACAATTTTTGTGAGAATAAAAATCAATTGAATGTTTAAATTTAGAACATTAATTTAGAATGTATGCATTAAATCAGTTGAGTTGTTTTAAAGATCAGTTGCCAGTTCTAAAAAACCAATTGACAGTTTCAAAGAAGAAATTTATAGTTTAGAAACTCGTAGTTGATAGTCATGAAGAATGGGTTGACAGTTTTTCACCAGATTCGATGTTTAATTATTATTTTTTTCATTTTCAAGCTATTTTACTTTACTTCTAAAACCTTAACATTATTTTAGGATCCACAAGATTTTGTTGATTTAAAAGACAATTTCACAAACCATTTTAAAAAATTCACGAACCATTTAAGATCAAAACCTTGAAGTTCAAAACATTTATTATAACATATCAAAAATCTTTTAAGTCTAATATCATCAATACTTTATTAAAATTTTGTGTTTAGATATACATCCTCAAAACATTATCAAGATCAAGTAAAGATTTTTGTAGTCTAATTTGGGTGTTTGTTTGGTTCGAGATCTTTTCATTCATTTATCGTTCTTATTGATTTTGTTTTTAGTCAGTTGATGATGCCGGTCATATATGCTTTCCACTTATTGGTTAGATCCTTTGATTGGTAACCCGAAGGATTTGAGCTTTTGTAAAGCCATTGGTTAAATTGTCTGTTTCAGCATCTTTGACTTGGGGAAAAAAAGAGGAGTCCGAAGTGATAATATTCATCTTTTAGTTTCTCCTGCTGAATGTTTAGTATCTCCTGCTGACTAAAGATAATATTCATCTTTTAGTCAATAGGAGACAGTAAATAGTCAAAAGTAATTTATAGACTATAATAAGTACCCTTTATTCTGTGCTGCTAAAATTATGAATAATTATCGAAATGGTCAAACAATTTACACAATAATAGAAAGAATTGGCACGTGCTTAGACCAAAATTAGCGACTGAGATTGAAGGGAGTTCAAACACACTGTTTACCTTAGAATTCTCAATATATAATTAGTAAATGTACGTATCATTCAATGTATGTAAACGTAATCGTAATAAAAAATAACAGAAGACTTGAACGGGTGATGACCGGCATGATATCACATCCAAAATCTTATTTGCCAACGTACACGTACGTACGTGTTGTAGACTCGTTGAATAACTACACAACATAGAACTATTTTTACCGATCTATTTTGATTTCACTGTTGGGGCACTTTTAGTGGCGGCCACTAGTAGCCGTCACAACTAATCGTCTTTTAATGACCACCCAATGTCAGCCCCTCACAAATAAGTTAGGTTGAACTAGGCAACCTCTCAAGCTTTTAGTGGCCGTCATGCCTGCCGTCACAAATAATTCATCTTTAGTGGTCGTCACTTGTGGATGTCACAAATAGTCATCTTTTAGTGACAACTCCGACCCTCACAAATAAGCATAAGGAGCCCACTACTTTTAGTGGCCGCTAATGACAACCGTCACAAATAATGCTTTGTTGGAGCACTTTTAGTGTCGGCCATTAATAACCGTCACAACTAATCATCTTTTAATGACCACCCAAAGTCAGCCCTTCACAAATAAGCTAGTTTGAAGCCAACCTCTCAAGCTTTTAGTGGCCGTCATACTTGGCTGTCACAAATAACCCATTTTTATTGGCCGCCAATGTCAGCCTTCACAAATAAGCATGCGAGTCCCACACTTTTAGTGGCCAACATGGTTGGTTGTCATAATTATACAACCTTTAGTGGCCATAAATGGTGATCATCACAAATAAAGAGATTTTTAGTGGCCAATTTTTTTGGCTGCCACTAAATAGGACTTTTCAGTGACACGTGTTCTTTGGCTGCCGCTAATAGTTGTATTTGTGACAAATGTCTTCTGGCCGTCACTAAAAGTCACTTTTTTTGTAGTGAGAAAATAAGTGAAGACACACAAGAAGGTCTTGTAGGAATTTAGGGTGGGAAAAATCACGAGTAAAAAGAATCAAATATCACTATGATAATATTTCTATAATAATTTTAGGGTATTAATCACCTATTTATAAATTTACCACTCATTTATAAATGTATATAAAGAATAATTTAAAGAAATTTATATTCTAATCAGAAAATGGGTCACAGTTAAATTTGAATTTTAGCTCAAAATTATCACATGTTTGATTAACGAGGAAGGATGATAAGAAATAGAGGGCCAAAGCAGTGTGGGGTGAAGTGGAATATGGGAGAGCCAATCGAGCAAGATGCTGGAGAAAAATTGATTGTTGAAGTCATCGATGAAAAACGTTTCCCTACTCCTTAGCTATAATCCCTAGGAAAATTAATTATGTCCCTTGTGATATTTTACTCCTTACATAGAATTTAATGTCTCTATATCATGTGTATAAATGGTATTCTCATACCCTTAATTAAACCTTTAAACATTTTATATTTTTAATCAATTACTAATTAAAGAATAAATTACAATAACTATTCTTGAGTTTTCCCAAAGTACAAAAGTACTCATCACATTTTGCAAATAAAAAGAAATGCAAAATGATAAATATTTTACCCCCCTCCCCTCCTGAGTCTCTCTCAATCACATAGAAGGAATAGAACAAAACAAAGTTTTGTAGCAATTAACTGCTATCACCAATTACCCCTTACCATTAAACCTATAGAAGAGAAATAGATAGAAAGAGGAATAGATAAATGGAATGTTGTTTTTTTGTACTTTATTCTCAAAAACATTGTTCTATAATGAATGTTTCTAGTAAAATAAAATAAAAACTATGTTGTTGGGTATTTACAGCTGATGATGATCTTTGAGACCGATCGCCACGTGTTGCCTCAGTGGATAGATCTCGGGAATGGAAACTTCGGATTTGGTTATGTTTGGCCTCGAGAGTGTAGCCTGTAAGACAACAGAGCGATGGGACTATGATGATCTTTGAGATTGACCACCACGTGTCGTCTCGGTGGATGGACCTCAGGAGTGGAAACCTCAAACTTGGTTATGTTTGGTCTCGACAATGTAGCCTACAAGACAATTGAGTGACGAGGCTAGGATCCCTCGAAGTAAACTTTGACGCTCAAGTCAGTAGAGTAAATGCAAATAGCAGAAAATGTAAGAGCTGGAGACTTATAATACCTAGTGAGGCCCCCTGCTTTTTATAGGAAAAACCATTATAGGGTACTTGGGATAAGGCCCGAGGAGGTTAGGCGCGGCTCTAGGGGACCTCGGTCTAGTTGGAATAAGTCACATGGTCCAGTTTGAATTTTTCGAACTCCACTCCGGATTGCTCTACAAGTTTTGTCATGAATCGCATGGTCTGGTATGGATTTTTTAGACTCCACTCCGGATTGCTCTGCAAGTGTCGCCATGTGTTAATCTCTTAGGTGATCCACGTAATGAGTGAGACGACTAGCGTGCATAGGCTATTTTAGTAATTTAGATAATATCATATCATTTGCCCCCCACTCCTTGAACCGAGCTGAGAATCATGTTGGGTTGAGGAGTAGCCTAATTTTTTAAATCATTTGAGTATGGACTTCCCCAAGGTGTACAGAGCATGTTTAATGTGAATCTCATACTTAAGAATACCATTTATTACATTGGAATTACAATGGGTGTTTGGTTGGAGGGCTTGGGTCTCCCCTATATAAGCCCAAGGCCCCACCCCTCAATTATCACTTTTTTTTGCTGCCAAACTTCCAACCAGAGGGCCAAGGTTAGCCTTAACCTATCCCCTATGAAGCTTTTTCTTTTTTAGGCTAAAACTTTGGCTTTGACTAACCTGTTTCTTATTACTTTTGTCACAGGCGTGGTTGGGATTTCCCAAGGTAGATCGTGTTTGTTGAGCTCCTTTTAGCTAGTGCCTAACCCTGTTTTTCCTTTCTTGACTTCTGTCATCTTTCTCCCGGTCAATTCTTCCTTCCTGATTAATCTTTCTTATTGCTTTCATCACAGGTGTGGTTGGGATTTCCCAAGCCAAGTCGCGTTTGCTGAACTCCTTTTAGCTTGTGCCTAGCTCTGGTTTTCCTTTCCTGACTTATGTCCTCTTTCTCCCAGTCAGTTCTTCCTTCCTGATTAATCTTTCTTATTGCTTTCATCTCAGGCATGATTGGGATTTCCCAAGCTAGGCCGCATTTGTTGAGCTTCTTTTAGCTCGTGCCCAACCCTGGTTTTCCTTAATTTCCTGATTTTTGTCCTCTTTCTCCCAGTAAGTTCTTCCTTCCTAGTTAATCTTTCTTATTACTTTCATCGCAGGTGTGGTTGGGATTTCCCAAGCTAGGTCGTGTTTGTTGAACTCCTTTTAGCTTATGCCTAACCCCGATTTTAGCCACTCACTCGCGGAGGACGGTGTTGGGCTCTGAGTTTCTTTTAGCCATTAGTCCACCTTCGACTTGGGGATGGCCTAGGGCACTTGACCCTTGGATTTTAGCCACTCCCACGCAGAGGAGGGTGTTGAGCTCTAAGTGTTTTTTGGCCATTAGTCCACCTTTAACTTAGGGACGACCTAGGGCACTTGACTCTAAGATTTTAGCCATTCCTACACAGAGGATGGTGTTGAGCTCTGAGTTTTTTCCGGTCATTAGTCCACATTCAACTTGGGGACAACTTAGGGCACTTGATGCTTGGATTTTAGCCACTCTTACATGGAGGAGGGTGTTGGGCGAAGACTTCAGCGGGGGAGGACACCGTAGATAATCTTTATCCTCCAATGCCAGGAGAATTTCTATCCAACTTGCATTGAGGGGAGTATAACTCGATAGGGCTCTATGGGCACCCCCCAAAACCTAGGCGATCTTGAGTTTTTTTACCAGCAATACAGTCCTCTATTTTACCACAGGCTTTTTCTTCTTCTTCTCTCTCTACTTCTTGTCGAGCTGCTGAGCCCGCTTGACCTTCATTATTTCTTTAGTGTTAATGTACATGTTAGCTCGGGCAAGGACTTCTGTGTAGGTACAAGGCGGAGTCTTGGCCAAGGATTGAGTGAATGGCCCAGCCCTCAAGCCATTCTGGTGGGCCACCATTGCAATCCGCTAATGAAACTCATCGATGCTTAAAGCTTTCTCATTAAACCTAGCCACAAAATCCCTTAGAGACTTATCTTGGTTTTGCTTGACGTTAACCAAAGCCATAGAAGACTTTCGATGATGATTTAAGGGAGCATAATGGGCTAGGAAACATGTCTTTAACGCTCCCCAACTAATGATGGAATGATGGGGAAGGAAAGAGTACCACGTCCAGGCATGATCTCCCAGAGTAGCCAAAAAGGCCCTACACCACATCGCATCTAACCCTGATTGCACAGCATACGAGAAAAGAAGAGCTCTATATGATCATAGGGGTTTGTGTTTTCGTTGTAGAACTTGATGGATGGGATACAAAATCCCTTCGGAGGAACCTCTGCCATGATGTTCTTACTCAAGGGTTGGTTAGAACCAAAGTGGGGCAGCTCCTCCTTTCCTTTCTTGAGTTCTTGGACCTACCGCTCCAAAAAACGCAACCGCTTCTCCTACAAGGTCCCTCATTCTTGCAAATGGGAGGAAGTGGATCCCGTCGCCTCGGAGGGATGGATTTCCTAGCCTGACTGGTGGGATGGACGAAGCTCCTAAGTAGGAGGAGGTAACTAGTGTTCCTCCAGATGAGAGGGCACATGCTGGAAGCACTATTCATTCTAGTGTAGATAATCGGTCAATAACTCGGTTAGCTGTTGGACTTGATTTTCTAGCCTGACCAGTTGGTCTTTTGGCATTGGATTGGTCAGAGGCGGTGGATCCTCCCCTTGCTTTAGGGCCTCTAGATTGACCCCAGCTTGGCTGAAGGTCACTTCTTTTCGAGGAGCCATGCAACAAGTTATGCAAGGAGCAAAAAATCGTTAGCACTTGGTTGGCGGTGAGAAGACCAAGGTCCAAGGTGAAGAGAGGAAGTCTGAAGCATGAGGTAGGGAAAGCAGAGGCTAGCGAGTCTGGATGTCGGGCCCATAGTGGGTGCTAAATGATGATGATCTTTAGGATCGACCACCACGTGTTGCCTTAGTGGATGGGCCTTAAGAATGGAAACTTCGGACTTGGTTATGTTTGGCCTTGGGAGTGCAGCCTGTAAGACAACGAAGCGACGAGGCTATGATGATCTTTGGGACCAACCACCACGTTCCACCTCGGTGGATGGACCTTAAGAGTGGAAACTTCAGACTTGGTTATGTCTGGCCTTGGGAATGTAGCGTGCAAGACAACAGAGCGACAGGGCTAGGATCTCCAGGGGTAGACTCCGACGCTAAAGTTAGTGGAGTAAATACAAATAGTATAAAATGTAAGAGTTGGAGACTCGTCATACTTGGTGAGGGCCCCTTCTTTTTATAGGCAAGACTGTTATAGGGTACCCGGGATAAGGCTCGAGAAGGTTAGGCGCAGCTCTCAGGGACCTCGGTCAAGTTAGAATGAGTCATATGGTCCTGTCCAGATTTTTCAGACTCCATTCTGGATTGCTCGGCAAGTATTACCACAAGTCGCATGGTCTAGTCTGGATTTTTTGGGCTCCACTCCAAATTGCTTTGCAAGTGTCACCACGTGTTAGTCTCTTGGGTGATCCATGTGGCAAGTGAGACGGCTAGTGCGCATGGGGTATTTTAGTAATTTAAATATTATCACATCAACAACCTTAAAGAGTATAAGCATGATATGATGAAGATATTCAAGTTGAGACAAATTAGAATATAAAATAGTTATGCAATATTAGATTGATTTAGCATTAGATTGCCCATTACAAAAAATCAACGTTTTAGTGATGAAAAATTTCATCGCTAAAACATCAAAATTCATTGCTAAATTTTTTAGTGACAGATTTAGTAACGGGCGCCTTTCCATCGCTAAAATTTAGCGACGAATATTTTTAGCGACGGAATCAACGATGGGTGTTATACCCAATATTTCTTGCATGTATAAATTTTGTTTTCCTGCGGTTGTTGTCGGGGTAAAAATATATCGTAAATATTGGTTGGGCATTTCTATAAGTTTGAGTAAATAAATGTATTGAGATTTACCATATGATTATGAGATAGTGCACACCTTAATTTATGTAATTGTGCATGATAAGCATGATTTGAGATTTTTCTTAATCATTAAGGATTGATATGAAATTGGGATATGCATATGTGATGCATGATTATACTGATTTGGCACCTATTATTTTGCATGGCAATTGTGTCCGTGTGTGAGAAAAAGATATCCTATGAGCGCTTGATAAGGGTGAAGTGGCCATCAACCCAGTAGGCAAGGCTCAAATTGTTATTGCTTGTTGATGTATTTTCGTGATGCATATATATTCATGTATGGATATATTGGCCATGGAAGCCTTGGGAATTATGTGAAAAATTTCTTACTATTTGTGCATGTGCATAAGCATGGAAATGACTACATGATATGTATAATAATCATAGCATAGGAAATTGACATAAATGGAAAACTTATGAGTTGTCTTATACTGATATCTTCTCATAGAGTTGTTGTTTACTCTATCTTGATTATCCATGCCTTTGATTCTATATCTCCATGCTTTATAAATATACTTGCTAAGCCTTGTGGCTCACCTCGTTGTACTCTCGTGTCATTCTAGATAAAAGTAAAGTAGTGGTTGAGGGAGAGTCCAGTGGGACTAGAGCCCAGGGTTAGAGATGTACAGAGATCTCCCAGATTAGATCGTCCATGTTAGTGTGTGTGAAGAGGGCATGTGTGAGGAAATTTTATGTTGTAAAATTTTTTAGTGCCCTTATTTTCATTTTTTGTAGGCCATGGTGCCAAGATGTTGAAAACCTTTATGTTGGCTTCTGCTGAATTTATCTAAGGACTGTAATGTGGTGTTATATGTTATTATTCTATATCATCATTGTGATGACCTCCTTTCGGATATCCTATGCTGGCAGGACTATTCAGGAGTGGGCCATTACAGTATTAGCCTGTCAATCTTGGCCAAAAATATGGAGTTTATTGTTTGAACCACCTATATATATATATATATATATATACGCATGCCCAATCCGAAAGGCCTCTTGAGTGATCCGAATCACTCCCATATATGTACCCAAATCCATTCGAATCAGCCATGACCTATCTAAATCACCTATATATAAATGCATATGCCATTTGAATCATGCCCTTGCCATTCAAATCACTTATATACCCATATGCACCATTCGAATGCCCCTGTTTAATTTTTTTCAAATTACATATCAATATTAGAATAATTATTGAATGAATTTAAGAGATTATTACGGTGGGAAGAACAACATATTAAATCTATAATACTCCTCAAATGTTGAATCAAGTTTTAACCTTAAATAACATCTCCCAAAATTATCTTTGTGTTATAATTTACATCTTGAATGTGGTAAATATTATGAAGTAAGATATTTTGAATTATCTGATGATGGTAAAATACTCGGTATGGGTAAATGGTGTTGAAAGTATGACTATTGAGGAACAAGAATTTAAATGCATGTGGTTAGAAAATACATACATGTACATGTTACATATATATATATATATATCTTGCGCACATATTATTTTGCACCGAGGGAAAGGGTACCCTAGAGCACCTGACGCGGAATGAGCTAGCCATAACTCGATAGGTTGGCTCCATATTTATTTGTGAGATTCTATTAAAATGATGCACTTTTGCATGTGTTGATTGATGGCTTGAAAGCCTCTGAGATTTGATACTGACATTGAAATGATACACTTTTGCATGTATTGATTGATGGCTTGAGAGCCTGCGAGATTTGATACTAACATTGAGATTTATGCATATTTGCATAGTGGTACATGGTGGCATGATGAATTTAAATTTGAATTGATAAATTCATAAATTATGAATTTTATACATAACTGTGGAGTCTTTGATTACTCTTCTTGGTGTAATCATGTTCTTGGATCCTATTCATTATTTATTGTTTCTCGAACTTGTTGAGTCTTGTGGCTCACTTGATCTTCTTTGTCATTCCAAGTAAAGGAAATACTATTATTGGGGGGTGAGTCCAATAGGACTATAGCCTAGGGATAATGGTGTACGGAGACGCATTCTAATTTGAAGATCCTTAGTAGCATTTCAGTGAGCCTAGAAATGAAATGATTTTATTTTTTTAAGTCACTAGAGTCTCTTATTTATTTTGTATGGCCTTCGAGCCTAGTCTAATGAGATGTTGGAAATGTAACTGAATCTTAATTTAGTTTTCGCTGCTAGTAATGAAATAAGTTGTTGGTTTTATTATGGTTTGTTCTATATCATCTCTGTAATGATCTCCTTTCGAATATCCTATGCTAGCGAGAATATTCGAGAGTAGTCTCTTACAAGGCATCAGGCCATGCTTCGCCCACATAGTAATACACATTCAATGCAGTGTTTGTGCACCTAGTCATTCTAAATGCACGTGTCCAAGCATTCACAGAATATGCCCCCCCTCTCGATTGATGCCATTCCTGGATTCCACACACTGCCAACATAAAACTGTAATTAAATAAAAGTTAAATTCACACATAGAAGACCCAAGGCCCACAACCGTCACACATACACCCATCTAAAACCTAACCCAACAAGGTGCGACATCATTCCCAAGGGAATGGGGCGGTGCAAAGCCTTGTGTTGGTTACCAAGGAATAATATGCAAATCATAAAATGGTTGTCACGCGTAGTTACACAATTAATGTGTAGAACCGAATCTCGACAAGAGAGGAAATAAAATATGTAAAATGACAGGAATTAACTTGCATGGGGATCACACGAAGAGAGGGTTAGGAATTTGCCTTTAAACGACTGATTCTTGCCTTTCCTACCTTCCCATTGTGAAGTAATTCGTTTAACAGAAATTAATAAGATTACAACTCCAAAATAACCAACTCTACCCGTGTAAAATACATAACTTAACCATGAAAAATCTATAATTTAGACATACAATACTTCTAATAATTTATCCCACTTACCTAACTATTTAAACTCCAATTAATCCCCTAGAACCCCTTGATTTTTCTCCAATTTCCCTATTTTCCTTCTTCTTCAGCTGCTGGTCGTATCTCATTTTCTTCCTCAATTTTCTCCCTATCTTCTACTTCAAGAATGGCCAAAATTAGCCTTAAATTGCACACACAGAAGAGACTTACCAGCCAAGGCAAAAAGAATGGCCCAGCATATGCTACGTGGCAGTCGCTGCGCTGCGCTGGGAAGCCACCACCTAGGGCCGAAACAACGTCGTTTCGACCCTCCCCTTAGCCAAATAAATTGGCTTTCTCCTCTCGCACATGTGACCATCCGCGCTACAAGCCACCTTCAATCCATATTTTCCTTTAATTAATTTTAAAGAGACTTGCAGCCCCTTTTTTGAAATTACACCAACGCCCCAAAATTTTCAATAACTAGCACTTACACTCCCCTTTGATAATTACACTTATACCCCAAATTTATCAAATATTTACTTATTTCCTCAAAATAATATAAATTGATATTTTTTTCTTAAATCCTTAAATATTCAATAATCACCTCAAATACCAATATTAATAATTATTATTTATCCCCAAAATTTCAAGATGTTACATTTCTAGTTCTAGAAATGATAGTGACTGGAAAATTTTGCCAGACTTTAGTTATAGTTCATTGTTGGCATGTGTTTTTATTTTTTTTATTTTTTATATTTTATTTTGTTAATTTTAATTTAATTATGATTAATTAACTTAATTTGTTTTAGTTAAAGTCATTTCCAATGGAAATGGTGTTTGAACAAAAAATATAAACCATAAATCTTTAGAAGTATGTTTCTTAATTAACCATAATGGAACTCCATGCAAATGACCAAAACTATAAGGAGACTAATTGCAATTTATTTATTTATTTTTTTACTTATACAAAATTTTTAATTATTTAATGCCTAATTTTAATCAATTTTTTATAATTCATTTCTGTTTTTCACAAGTAATTAACATAAACATGCCACACTTAAATTACACGGTTATAAAACCAAAATTCAATCTATTTAATAGGGTTTGGTATTAAACATAGATCTAATTACCCAAAGCAAGATCCAAATCTAATTCATATCTCATAAATTGTTTTGATATAAATAATAGATTACATAGATAACATTATATATTTGATATTATATTAAATTAAATATAAAATATATTATATATAATAGTAAAATATTTTAATATTCACACACTATTGTTTTTATTTTATGAATTGTGTAACATCTCGCATCGAGCGATAGAAAAGACCGAAACAACTTACCCTAATGGGCATACGTTAATTTCCCAGGGGTCACCCATCCTTGACCTTCCCTAGATCAAGTATGCTTAACCCGGGAATGATTTGCTTACAATCAACCCAAAAGATATCCAACTAATGTTGTTTCCTTTTTTACATTCAGCAGCCCAAAAGGTATCAAGCCCTAGCTCTGACACAATGCAGACCGTTGTAGCCCTATCCTTATATCTAGTTTCTTTTTGTGTATTCAATCGTGGAAAATAGTCTTAATTTTTTTTTAAGAAAACTAATCTATAGAAAATAAAAAAATTAGAAAAAAGATGTTAAAATTCAAAAATCTCCTAAATTGAATACAGAAAATTAGGGCTTTAAATTTTCCAAAAAAAAAAATTAAATTTTTGCGTCTAGTAGGGACCAATTAATAGGAGCCACTCGAGGCCTCCTATGCAACCAATTAATTCTTGGGCAGATGATACTGAAGGCCATACCCAACGAGTTCCTATGCGGTTGGAATATTTTCCACCATCAGGTACGTCATCTAACATTCCTTTAGTTAAATTACTTTGTGATGTTGTTGATGAATGTTCAGAATATTGGAGGAATACTTTAGTGGGGTATTTTGTGGAAAAGAGGCTACATTTTTTGGTAGTCCATGATATTGTTAGGCAAGTGTGGCAACACCATGGGCTTCTTGAAGTTCTTTCTAATAATTGTGATTTTTTCTTTTTTTGATTTGATTCCCAAGAAAATATGTTAAGAATTTTTTATGCGGGTCCATATCATTTTGTAGACCGCCCATTTATTTTAAAATGCTGGGAGACAGCTATGAATTTAGCAAAAGAGTCCTACTCTTCGATTTCTCTCTGGATAAAGATTCACAACCCTCCTCTAGAAGGATGGTCGTTAAAAGGGATTTCGATAATGGCAAGCCAAATAGGAAGACCCCTTCATGTAGACCCTATGACAGAAGATAGATCGAGGCTTGGATATGCTAGGGTGTGTGTTGAAGTTAGTGTCTCTTCTAGATTTCCAAAGTTCATTGATATTGATCAAGGTCTTGATGAAGCTTCTAGGGATCGGCATATTTCTAGGTTTCCGGTTGAATATCAATGGATTCGTTTGGTCTGTTCTCATTGTCGGGTCTTTGGGCACCCAGATTCATGATGCCCGAAGCAGCCCAAACTTGATCCCAAAGCGGTAGAGAATTGAGACCCTAAGGATAAAGAAGAGGGATTTATAAAAGTGCATAAGAAAAAAGGTAAGGAAGTGGTGATTGTTAGGGATAAGGATATAGGGTCGTCTTATAGCACTGAGAAGAGGGAGTCTGATCGTATGCACTTATTGAATTCTCAAAATCCTATTCCTAAAGAGTTTGATGCGATAGAAAATAGATTTTGTCCTTTATCAAAAATTGATCAACATACCCTCTCCCCGATGGATTCAGAGGATCTAAATCTTGAGGAGGAAAAAGATGGGGACAAAAGGGATTATGGGGATTCTACAGCCATAGCGAGAGAAAAAGGGGAAAACTCATAATCCGATAGGGCAACGAGTTTGAGTTCAAAAAGAGGTCAGTCTAGGACTAAATCCAAAACTAAAAGGGATAGAAGAAAGAAGAATATCGATGATATCATGCAAAAAGGATCCATGAGTTTGGACCTGACCCCCAAGAGGATTCAATGATACAGGTCGCTGCTTGGAACGTGAGAGGACTAAATCAGACCCCTAAGCAGTGGGAGATGAGGTCGTTCATTCTCAATTATAAGGTATCGATCATGGCTATTTTAGAGACTAGGGTTTGTGAAAGGCAGGCTAGTGAGATTTCCCGTCTTATCATGCCCTTCTGGAAGTGGAAATTTAATTATAACTTTTGTGAAGGGGGTCGTATTTGGATAGGCTATGATCCGATTATCTTGAACCTGGTTGTATTGAATATATCTGACCAATTCATTCATGGGAGAGTATCGGGCTTAGGGATTAACTCTCCCTTTCTTCTTTCTTGCATTTATGCTAGATATGATGATGGGGATCAAGCTCGTTTGTGGAACTCTCTTAGGGATGTGGGGATGTCGGTAGTCAATGAGCCTTAGCTCATCCTTGGTGATTTCAATGTTTGTTGCAATAACTCTGAGATGAAAGGTGGAAACACTTGCTCGACTTTGGGGATGCGCAAATTTAATGATTTTATTTCCTTTGTTTCAGTTCAAGATTTGGTCTTTAGTGGGCCGAGATTGACATGGAACAATAAGAGGTCTGGGGAGAATTGTATTTATGGGAAATTAGATAGAGCCCTTGTTAATGATGGCTGGTTTAATCGTTATTCGGACAGTATGGCGGCTTTCTTGCAACCAAGAATCTCAAATCATAGTCTCATCGTGGTTTTCTTATCTAGATCTACTTATAATTTGGGGAGTCCTTTTAGGTTCATAAATCATCTTACAAATCACCATTTTTTTATGGATAAGGTGGCTACTTGCTGGAGCACCCAGGTGTATGGGGGTTCTATGTTTAGGGTTGTGAATAAGCTTAAAGTGGTTAAGGATGCTATGAAGACCCTTAATCGTTCTAGTGGGCGTGTCTCAAAGAATGTCCTGGATCTTCGTGCTAGACTTCATAGGCTCCAACAAGCTTTGCATGATAACCCCAATGACCTTGTGCTTAAGCAACAGGATCTTAACCTATCTAAGGAGTACATGGCTAGTCTAGTGCAAGAATCTGAGTTTTTTCGGCTTCGTGCTTGAATTAGATGGTCTATGGAAGGGGATTATTGTACTCGTTATTTCTTCCAGTCAATGCTAGCTTGGAGGAATCAACACCGCATTATTAGCCTTCAAAGAGATGATGGTTCTCATGCTGATTCCAAAGAAGAGGTCGCAAGTATTATTGTTTCATTTTTCCAAAATCCTCTTAGTTAAAGTAGGGGTTTACTTCCTTTCCTCCCTAATGGTGTTTCCCTATTTATTGAAAGGCGTCTGTCTCAGTATCAGTAGGAGGGGCTCATCGCCAAAATTTCTACTGAGGAAATTAAGAGTACCCTCTTCAGTATGGGTGATGATAAAGCCCCGGGGCCTGATGGTTTTATTGTCAAATTTTTTCGTAAGACTTGGGAGATTGTTGGTCCTGATGTGGTTGAGGTTATTCGTGGTTTCTTTGCTACATGTCGCCTATTGAGGTAAATAAACGCAACGGTCATTTGTCTCATCCCCAAGGTCCCTAACCCTGAGTTACCATTGCAGTTTCGACATGTTGCTTGTTGTAATGTCTTGTATAAAGTTATTGCCAAGATCCTGGCTAATAGGATTAAGCCAGTGCTTAAGGGTTTGGTGGATGAGGCTCAGGCGGCGTTTGTGCCAGGGCGAACTATTAGCGATAATGTCCTTCTAGCCCAAGAGTTGGTTTTTCAATACCATCTCCATAAGGGCCCTCCCCGTTGTGCGATGAAGGTGGATTTAGCTAAAGCATATGATACAGTAGACTGGGATTTCCTTTTAATGGTTCTTAAGTTAATGAATTTCCTTCCGTAATTTTGTTCTTGGATTAGTGAATGCATGACGACCCCTTATTATTTGGTTAAGATTAATGAGCATGTTAATGGGTTTTTCCCTGCGGTCGAGGTCTGAGGTAATGGGACCCTCTCTCCCCTTATCTATTCGTTCTTGTTATGCAAGTTTTGCATGGTATTGTGCGCCATAGTACAACGAATTCTAATTTCCAATTTCATTGCAAATGTGAGCAGTTTAGGTTGGTGATGCTTATGTTTGCAAATGACTTACTTTTGTTTTCTCATGGAGACCCTGCTTCAATGAGTTTATTGAAGTCATGATTGGAGAGGTTTTTGCTATGTCTGGTCTCAACGCTAACCCTTCAAAAAGTGATTGCTTTGTTTCTTGTTTGGATAATTCTTTAAGGGAGGAGATATTCAATGCCTTGGGGTTCCGAAAAGGTGACTTGCCTATGACATACTTGGGGGTGCCTTTGCTGTCTTCCAAGCTTTCCTATGCTAGTTGCCAGGCCATCATCGATAAGGTGAAAAATAGGATTTGTTCCTAGCACAGTAGGTTACTTTCATTTGGGGGGCGTCTGCAACTAGCGCATTCTATTCTATCTACCATCTATGTGTACTGGGTGTCTGTGTTTATTCTTCCGAAGCAAGTGATTAGAGAGATAGAACAATTAATAAGAAATTTCTTATGGAATGGTAATGAGGCTTACTCTAATAAAAGGAAGGTGGCGTGGCGAGATATTTGCTACCCTAAAGAGCAGGGAGGCTTGGGTATGAAGCCTCTTTATATTTGGAATCAAGCCCTGGTGGCTAAGTTAATTTCGCATTTGCGCTTAAAGGATAGGGAGTCCCTTTGGGTTAAATGGGTTCATTCTTATCGAATTAAAGGGGAGTGTTTCTAGTTGCTTAAAACACCCTATGCATGCCCATGGTATTGGAGGAAGTTACTCTCTCTTAAGGGTGTTATGAGATCCCAGTTTGGTTGGAGGATTGGGGATAGTCGTAGTACCTTCCTTTGGTATGATCAGTGGCACTCATTAGGCGTTTTCACGGATCGCTTTTCTCGCTAATTGCCTCGGCAATTAGGTATTGCTAGTTTAGCTAAGGTAGCGGATTTTATTGAAAATGGCTCCAGGATGTGACTGGAGACTTTCTTTTTCTATGGAATCTGACCTGATTCGCAACCATCTTCCTTGTCTCCCTCGAGTTGAGTGTCGAGATGAGCCATGTTGGCTTTCAACCTCGAATAGGGCTTTTAGTGTAAGGGCACCATTTTAGGATCTTCAAGTTCAATGCCCTAGGGTTGCTTGGTATAGGCTAGTGTTGTCTTCTGTGCGTATCCTTGCCCATAAGTTTATTCTCTAGTTGGCAATTAGGGAGCGTTTGTCTACTCTTGATTGGTCTAATCATTTTTTGTCTTTCCCGAATAGATGTTTTCTTTGCAGGGCTGATACAAAAAGTCATTTCCATCTCTTCTTTGAATGTCCATTTTCTTGAGAGGTGATGGCCTTTTTTCGTAGATCTAAGAAGTTCAGTTGGCCATGGCGTCGATGGGATATAGGTGTGCTATGGGCAGCTGCAAAATGGAGCGGAATGGGTCCCTGGAAGGTGGCTAACAGGCTAATATTTCATGCTTTGGTGTATTATATCTGGCAGAAATGTAACAAGAGATGCTTTCGGGATCAGGAGAAATCAGCTTCTCAGTTGGCGCATCAGATCCAGTATGTTGTTTGGACACATTTGTCAACTATTTGGTTCAGGTCGTCTTTGCAGAGTCATGTCTAGAGACTTCTGAGAGTTTAGTTCATTCCACTATGGTTGGTGTGATCATGTATTTTCAAGCTTGGTGCCTATGCTCGTTGAGCTTTATTCCCCTGTTGTCTCGCTTTTCTAGGTCTGTGTGTTTCTTTAGTTATGCTTTTATGAGTGATCTCAAAGTTGTTTTTTGTTATTTAGGTGTTCCAGGCGCCTATCTTCTGACTTTTGTATATATTTTATTTTTTTCTCTTTTATCTTTTGGTTTGGTTCAATGGGTGATTGTTGTTTTGATCCCCTCCAGTTTTTTTGTGGTCCGGGGTATGCCTTGGCCTTGTTTGTAGTCGCTTCGGCATTTTTTGTTTTTATATTATTCTTACTTAAAAAAAAAATTCCAAATATGAACCGAAGTTAGAAAACTACTCAAAGTTGTTTAATTTCTAAATTTTCCTGAATAATTTTCAGCTTAGAGAAACGTGATTTTTCAATATTTTCCCCATTTTTACCAAAATCAATATTAATTTAATTGTGTTTCTATTAGTATCAGTATAAATTGTAAAAATGTGAATTTTAAAATTTACTAATAATAATATTAGACTATATATTAACAAGATAAAAAAATCAATATTAACTGGAGTGGTATAGAGTGGGGGCCAAGTGACCCCATTGAAATTTGTTTTCCTTTGTCATGTATATGCAAAATTTGGGTGTTATTACAGTTTTATCCCATTGAAAAAAATAAAAACAACCCTTGATTCGCTGATTAAAAAATTACAAAAATTAGTTAGGAAACTTTAGTATATAAATCTTTTAGCAAATAAAATGTCACATTGTAGTGTTTCAACTATTTTCGGATTGTCACCCATCAATTGATTTGATAATGATTAGAAGGGGGAGAAGAAATCATGTAGAAAGTTAACCCTTTTTAATAATGATAAAAAGGGGAAGAATAAGAATGTTATTAAATATCTTTGTGTATATTAAAGTTTTGTCATTATAAAAAAATGGGAGATAATTTTTTTTCTATAAATAAAATTGTATTAAAAACAAAAAAGCGTGATAATATTTACAAAAGACTAGCTTTAAATATGCACGCTCACATTAGAAAAGTAATCACAATAGCCTTAAATATGCAATGTGAAAAGAAAATCAATTCTAAAGAAAAACATCTATTGAAGCCAACATCATTCCCCCGAAAATATGATGTATGAAAAATTTGGTCCTTATGATGATAGCAACAAAGGGACTCCTCAAGTAGGCTGGCCCTAAAATTTTAGGGCTCTAAACAAAACCTTTCATGGGGCACTCTATGACTATATTTAAAAATAAAATTAATATGAATAAAAAACTTTTATTATATAAAATTCATAATATTATATTTTAAATTTACTTTTAATATTTTTAGATGAAAAATTAATAATTAAATTATTACAATTAATTTGCTCTAACGTATGTTTTTCAATAGACACCATCGCCAGTTTATTAGTGTAAATTCACTAATAATAGAAGAATCACAAATATTGAAATATATACATAAAATTAATTAATAATTTAAGGGCTAATAAAAAAAATAAAAGATATGTTTAATAAGTCACACAACGGGATGATGAGGACAAAAATGGACATAGTTGTGAAATCGGTTAGATTGAGAACCTACGCTTGTGCAGATTGATGGCAGATGTCAGTGATAATAGATGGATAAAAATTAAGAAGGAGAGGAACTGAGGAAGATGATAGAGTCGCGACCACTGCTATACACATGTAAATAGTTGTGATACAATCATACAAGGGGGAGATTGAGATTAATTAAAAATATATGAAATAGTTGTGAAGGGATGGGTGACATTGCCAAGCACATGAAAATGAGATTGATTATTAATAAAGAAACGTGAGAGACTGAAATTAATTAAAAATTTATAATTACTTAAAATGAGCATGCTCCTTAAAGTCTCTTCAATTTTTAAATTTATTATTTTTAATTAATTTAAAATCTAAAAATTGAAATCGGCATGACCCTTATGTAGCCTAGATAGCCTATGCCTAGGACCGACCTGTTCTCAAGAAAGATGAGAGATACAAGGGACAATCCTGTCAGAAACCCTGCAAAATTCACAAGTAATTAGATTCAGACAACAAAAAAGCATTAATGGAAACACAAAGGCGGAAGCCGTCAGAAATGAGCAAAGGCGAAACCTTGCAATGATATTTAGAATGGAAACAATCTTATTTGAATATTTTTTTCCCCTCAATTTATCTAGGTGCATTCTATATGGTAGTTCTATATTAAAGGGTTAAATTCTTTATTCAAAGATAATGAAGAATAAATTATTCCATGGGATTGAAAATAAAAATATCTAGTGATGACTCATCTATTTAGATTATATCTAGTTTCTTTTTGTGTATTCAATCGTGGAAAGCAGTCTTATTTTTTTTTTTTAGAAAACTAATCTATAGAAAATAAAAAAAATTAGAAAAAAGATGTTAAAATTCAAAAATCTCCTAAATTGAATACAGAAAATTTTGGTTTTAAATTTTCCAAATATGAACTGAAGTTAGAAAACTACTCGAAGTTGTTTAATTTCTAAATTTTCCTGAATAATTTTCAGCTTAGGCAAACGTGATTTTTCAATATTTTCCCCATTTTAAAAAAATCAATATTAATTGTGTTTCTATTAGTATCAGTATAAATTGTAAGAATGTGAATTTTAAAATTTACTAATAATAATATTAGACTGTTAACAATATAAAAAAAATCAATATTAATTGGAGCCAACTGGTATCGAGTGGGGGCCAAGTGACCCCATTGAAATTTATTTTCCTTTGTCATATATATGCAAAATTTGAGTGTTTACAGTTTTGTCCTATTGAAAAAATAAAAACAACACTTATAGTGTTTACAGTTTTGTCATGTATATATGCAAAATTCGCTGATTAAAAAATTACAAAAATTAGTTGAGAAAATTTGGCATATAAATCTTTTATCAAATAAAATGTCATATTGTAGTGTTCTAATTATAAGTTAGTCACATTAAATTGGAGTAATGATATAATTTTAATTTTGTAATTTTTTTCTCTCATAAGACTCCAAGTGTTTCAAATTTTTTTGGATTGTCACTCTTGATTATGATAAAAAGGGAGACTAAGAATATTGTTAAAAACTTTTGTGTGTATTAAAGTTTTGTCATCGTGAAAAAAAAATTTAATGAGATACTATTAATCGAGTAACACATTACTTGAGTAAACTTCTTTGCTGTCAATCAAGTATAAGTGTTTAGGAGAGAGTTTTAACCAACTTTCAAAACTATACTAAGTACTTAATATTGTTAATCAAGAAAAACAAGCTATGAGTTTAAGATTAATCGAGTAAGGAAAGAATTAGTTGAGTAATAAAGTTATACTTGATTAACTTATTAGTGTAATCGAGCAATAAGTGAATGCTCTAAGGTTGAATTGAGTATATGCTTGTTATACTCGAGTATTGCACTGAAGAACTTTAATCGAGTGATCTAAATGATTTTTGACTAATTGTGATACTAGTCGAGTAATCATGTCAGTGTAATCGAGTAAGAATTAAGGCGAAATTGGCAAGTTTCTAGATGTGTGTTGTTAATTGATTAAAAGAAAATAGTCATCAAATATTCCATCTTTTTAGTCAAGAAATTAAATTTCTTACTTAATAATTAATTAGGTGAAAAATATCAAATCTCTATACTTGAACATTAATAGACTAAGGCTTAATCGAGTAACTCTTATCTTAATTGAATAAATTTATGCCTTGGTCGAGCATAATATGCTAGATAGAGAGCGAGAGCGAGTTTTTGTAATTATTTTATTATTAAATTAAGAGATTTCTTGTACTTAAGTAATGACATATTATAATCGAGTATCAAGAAGATTTAATTGAATATCAAATTTAACCATCAGATAAATAACAGCCCGTCGAAATTTTTGATATATATATATATATATATTATCTTCCTTAATCTCCATAATCAAGATAGTGTCCTGTTTGCTGAAACTCTTTCCAAAAACGAGATAAATTAAATTATGATCTTCACTGGAATTACGATAATTCATAACCTTTGTATATTAGATATCTAATAAGCGGGCAACAGATTTTCACTTCCTGAAAATTATGAAGATATTCTTCTAGAAATGTATAGAAGAATGTTTTGGAAAGCCATGGTGACTGCAGCAGTGAATGTTTGGCACGTGTTCACGCGTTTAGAAAGAAATGTATAGAACAATGTTTGAAAAGCCTTGGTGACTACGCAGGGATTGATAAGACACAGAGGGAGACTTGACTGAAGTCTTGATTGCGTTTTGTAAAAAGAAAGAAAAAGAAAAATACTACTTATATAAATAATTGAATACTGATATGATAATTAAAAATATTAAATAATAAAAGTACTCCCACTCAATTTACAGATTCACCACCTTTGTCCCTGACTGCCTCATCTCTCCACTACCATGGCTGCCTCCGCCTCGCCTCATCGCTGTCTCACGTTTCCTTGCCGCCTTTGCCTTACCACCTCGCCAACTGTCACTACAATTGTTGCCTCTAAAGCAAGTCGGGGCATCTCTCGTCTGCGGCGACTAAATGATCAGACTTCATCATAGGATAAAGTTTGATTCGGTCATTAACCCTATCATCCTATCAGTACAATAACTTAAGTAAAGAAAAATTATTTTCCCATTAACAAAACTTAAGCAAAACTTCAAAAATAGACTTTGGGTTTGGTTGGCTAAATCATTCATTATCTTCACTATAATACTACTATGGGCATATGCTTATTTAGGAATAGTATATACATACATGTACATATGGTGTTATGTAAATTATTCGATTATACTAGATTATACGTACTAAGCATGAGTTTTTTAATAAATTAAAATAAATCTAAGTCTATCATTTAGTATTAAAATTTGTTTTCCCTATTCTTGGTAGTATCAAGATATCATTGTGCCGGAATAAATTTGTGACCAGTTGTAATTTGCTTTCTATTAAATAAAGGAAAGATATGAATTTTGGATACCTAGCAACATAATTTCTCACGTGGGTGCTAGTAAGTCAGTGGGGAAATATAATGATTTATATATATATATATATAATGACATTAAAATACAATGGATTTATGGTCAATTTGGTAAGCTCATACACTTGCAGCCTGGGACTAATCAACTAACATGTTTTTGTTTGTTTTTGTGAATCATAATTAGTTCTACTTTATCTTTTTTCTCGAGGGGAAGTGTTGATTATGGCTTTTTTTTCTTTTTGCGAATTTCTTTGAAATTGCATGTTCTCTCAACTACTTAATTGTAAAAAAAAAAATGTAAATAAAAGAATCTAATAAAACTTTAATCCTAAATAATTTAAATTTCCATATAAACTAAAAAACAAAGTTTAATATTTGAGCTTTTAAGGTAGTGTTTGTTAATCAAAATATAGACAAAAAAATGTGGAATATAAAAAACATTTCAAATAAAAGTATTTTTTATTGTGTTTGTTAAAAAAAAATTTAAAAAAAAAAGTCACATAATTTCTTATCGTGATTTTAAACCTGTTCTTTCCATGACCCTTCTTAATTGAGACAGGAGATCCAATATTTGAAGTAGGTGTTAAAATGAATCAGATAAGGTTCTATCAAGATAATTTATTTGTAAAGTTTAAATTAAGTTATCCAAAGAGAGGAAGAAATAAATTTATTGGAAAAACCTAATATATATATATTTATTTATTTATATAATGACGTGATACCACATTTTTCATAAATATTTTATCAAAAATGATTTTGGTCCAAACACGTCTTCCAAAAGATGAGCGAATGCCATGAAGAAATCAATGACTTCTCTGTAAAATAACAGTTTATACCGTTTTGGTGAGTTTTTGGCTGCAACGGAAAGATTCTCCTCCCAAAATCATATATATATACACGTAAATGCATGCCAACTCCAACATCTCACCCACAAGTAGAGATCAGCTTCGATCACAAAGCCAACAAATTAAAATATCAATAATTAGTAATGGCTTACGACAATGGAGTCTGTGGTGTTAACAATGGCGATCTCCTCGGAGCCGAAGCCTACATTTGGAACCAAATGTTCGGTTTCATGAACTCTTTCAACTTGAAAACCGCAGTTGAACTGGGAATCCCTGACATCATCCACAACCACGGCAAGCCCATGAAACTTTCCGACCTCGTCGCTGCCCTTCCCATCAACCAATCAAAAGGCCAGTGCATCGGCCGCCTCATGCGCAGCCTGGCTCTTTCCGGCTTCTTTCTCGAGAAAATAGCCCGAGAAAATGAACTCCTAGAAACTGAGTACACTCTCACCCCCACATGCCGGCTTCTCTTAACCGACAATCCCTTCACTCTTTCGCCGTTCTTGCTGGCCATGCTCGACCCGAGTTTAATAAACTCGTGGCAATACCTGACGGCTTGGCTCCAGAATGACGATCCGACGGCGTTTAACACAGCCAATGGGACGTCGTTTTGGGATTACGCCGGCCATAAGCCGACTCTGAACTTCCGGTTTAACGACGGAATGTCGGCTGATTCGAGGTTGGTAGCGAGTGTGATGATTAAGGAGTGTAAGGAAGTGTTTGAGGGGCTAAGTTCGGTGGTGGATGTCGGCGGCGGGGCCGGAACGATGGCCACCGCCATTGTCGAGGCCTTCCCGCACTTGAAGTGCACAGTGTTTGATCAGCCACATGTAGTTGCTAATTTGCAGGGGCGTAAGAACTTGAGCTTCGTTGGAGGGAGCATACATGATGTCTTCCCAGCTGCGGATGCAATTCTACTCAAGGTATTTTAAGATATAATTATCTTTATATATCTATATATTTATACATATTATATTTCTTTATTATCTTCACTTTCGACGATGTATATATACATATTATCTTCGTTTTAGCCAATGTATATACATATATATATATCTTTACTTTTACAGGAGAACTCTTACTTATATAACCTAAAATTGACAAACAGTGGATCTTGCACTTCTTGGGCGACGAAGACTGCATCACATTGTTGAAGAAATGCAAGCAGGTAATTCCAAGCAAAGAAAATGGAGGAAAGGTGATTATCATAGACATGGTGACGGGGATCTCCAAAGGAGCAGAAGAATCAGTCCAGACACAGTTCTTCTATGACATGCTAATGATGATTAATGTTGCAGGAAAAGAGAGAAATAAGAAAGAATGGGCAGAGCTGTTCTGCAAAGCTGGTTTTAGTGACTACAAGATCCATCGGATTTTAGGATTAAGGTCCCTCATTGAGGCATACCCTTAATAAATCAACACTTTCTATTTACTATTCACGTTAAATAAGTGTATAAGCTTGTTATAGTTCATTCATCTAAGTTAGATGATCATTGAGGCATGCCCTTGATGAAGTCAACATATATAGTTGTTTCACTAAATAGGCAAATGTTTTAAGTTCTATTTATATGTAACTCTTGATCATGTTATGGATTTGTACTAATTAATTAAGATTGGGAATGGGGAGCTCTACATTATGACCAGTATATTTGCATAATTATAAATGTGTTTTTGTCCAAATCCTACACCTGCATGATTGTGTACATCTACACGAGATTGACAATGAGCAGGATCATTTTTTTTTTTGTTGTTGTCTAATTTGTCCTTTATATAGGTTTTAAGAGAATATACAATTGGCTTAACCAATAAGAAGTTAAAAAACAATAATAATGACTACAATTATACCTTAGATGAAAAAATCATACACGTAACGCATACCAAGGAAAATTGACGTTGGTTGCTTGTTCTAAATACACCAATCTTAATTTATAATTCTTGCAGGAAATATATTTCATCCATTAGGCATATAAATTGCTCCAAATTTGTGATTTACTTTTTGCTTCATTAATAATAGCGATTGAGCTTAATTGATTCTTAGAATAATTATTCTCAGTACAAAACTCTGAACTGATTCATTGATTTTCTAAATCTTCGAATAAATCTCTATTAGAAAGAATGTTCGATACTGATTCATCAGTGGCTGACGTTATATATTAAAATCTGAATACATCGTTTTCTATTAGAAAAATGGGTTAATAATAATCATAAAGACCTTGATTCATTTGAAAGATTTCTTATATCTTAATTCCTATCAATTGAGGATTGGAGACCTTGCTTATAAGGTGCATGCATGCTATGCTAAGTGTCCGTTAGGTTGATACATGCATGCCGCGGTCTGCCACCCACCCCTTCCCTCTTCTTCCTCTTTCTCTAATCTTTTTTTTTTTCCAGTTATTCCCTTCTGCGATTTGCCCGATCCATCTGCCACCTTCGTCGACCGCCCAAATCCTCTTCTTCTTCGCCGGATCTGCTTCTCCCTTCCCTCCTTAGTCGTCTGCCTCCCTAAACCCTTTCGTTCACCATCATCCGACCCCACCAACCCAAATCCCTTTCTCTTTCGCCGGATTTGCATCTTCGCTGCCTTTCTCCGCCATCTACCACTCAAATCCCCTTCTCCTCCACCGGATCTGCTTCCCCTTCCCCCTTCCTCCACCATCTGTCGCTCAACACCTCCCTCATTCGCCGCCGCCATCAACCCAGATCCCCTTCCTCCGCCACCCTCATGGACTTCACTGTCCATCGCCCAAACACCCCGCGGTCACTTACATTCTTCTGCGGTCGCCTAGATCTGTCCACCGCCCAAACCCATCCTTGAAAACTATTTTTAATAAACTATATTCAATAATTATTAATTACACGATATTTTTGCAATAGGAATGTAAAATATATTTTTAAGGGCATAGAAATCTTTTTGAATTTAATAACTACATGAGTTTTATTTTCGTATGTTTATTCCATTGGTATTCATAATATTTTTTGAATTTTAAATGTTTTTGTAATCTTTCTTCTAGGGCTGTGCATTAGTTCCGTTAGACCGAATTAACTGAACCGAATCGAGTCGTTGTAACCTGCCGGTTCAATTTGGTTATTAAATTGTCGGTTAGCAGTTTGATTAATTTTAGCAAAAAGTTCGGCTAGTTTTTATCGGTTCGATTTTTGTTGCCAGTTTAACTAAATCGACTGAAATTTTAAAACGACATCATTTTCAGTGTATTATAAAAGGAAAACAGCCTTCTGAGTTCTGCTCGCCCTTCCATCTTCTTCTTCTCAATCTGACCAAGCCACCCCTTCCACCACCTCCAGTCCTTCGTCTCAAGTTACCACCATCATCCCTCGCCTTTAGGCTTACCAACTAGAGATGAAGACAAAGGGCTAACTAGTTGAGCAAACTTCGTCTTTGTCTCCAATTTGCATGCCAAAGACGAAGACAAAGGGCCAATTCATTGGAGACGAAGACGAAAGGTCGAAGCTCCGATTCGCTCAGCCTTGTCTCCCTCTGACGTTGACGCCAACACTGACCCATCATCTCTTTATTTCTTCAATTTACACCACTATGCTCACCTGTCGATGCCAATGGCCCATTCGGTAAGTTTTTCGACAACTTTTATTTTACATTAAAATCTAGTATACTAAAATCCAACCATTAGATACTTTTAATTTTTGGGTATGTGGGTCACTAAACCAAAGCAAATTTGATGGTCGATTCCGATCGTTAGAATCCACCATGAATTGTGGCCGGCAACATTTTTCCAAAAATGTGTTTTTGAGTTTTTTGACAATAAAATTAATTTTTACATTTACAAAAAATCAATCGTTGGATTAAACTTATTTTTGGATATATGAATCACTACTGTTGGGGGAATTCAACTATCGATTCCCATCATTGGAATCACCGGCCGACTAAGTGGCCGACGGCAACAGTAAGGCTGAATTAATATTCGGTCTCTTTGGTTATATATTTTGTGCATTAGTTCAATTTTCGATTCAGTTCAGTTACCACAGTTTAGGTTTCAATTAGTTCGATTTTGGTTAGTTTGATTAGTTGGGGTTAGTTGGTCAGTTCAATTATTACATACAGTTCGGTTCGGTTCGGTTCAATTAGTGATTTTCTGTTGGTTCAGTTTGGTTATAATCAATTGCACACCCCTATTTTCTTCAATAATTATGTGAATATTTTGAATTAAATAACATTATACATATTGTAAGGGCATTTTGGTCATCTACATTTTTTTTATTTCATTAAAACAACAATGGAATGAACAAAATAATAAAATAAAATGATCATTCCATTATTTATCGCGTGAATACAGTCAGTCTCTTTGGGTTAAATGGGGATCCATACTTATCATGTAAAAGATAGGTGTTTTGATTGTTTCCAATGCTTTCCTCATGTCCATGGCATTGGAGGAAATTACTATCAATCCGTAGTGCGGTGAGGTATAAATTTGGATGGAGGACAGGAGATGGCAAGAAAGTCTTCTTGTGACATGACTAGTGGCATCCTCTCACAGTACTTGTAGTAGATTATCTCCATAATTGCCTCACCAATTGAGAGTATCTATCACTATTCATGTCTTAAAAATCATTATAGATGGTTCTTAGGTGTGGCTAGAGACAACTTTATTGATATGTTCGGATATTATTTAGGACCACATGCTCGGCCCTTCTAAGATTGGGTGCCTAGATGAGTTGCAATGGCTACTAACCTTGAATGGGATGTTTTTTTTTTGTATGTTTTGCCTTGCAAGGTCTTTTGATGTAGCAATTATGTGTCCCTTGGTATCGTTTGATATAGCATAGCACTATCCTTTCTCATGTGTTTATTTTTTGATTAGCGATTAGGGAGCAATGATCAACCTCTTGAATTACAAAAAGAAGTTTATTCGTACCGTATTTGGAATTAATTAAGAGGTTAATCTTCATTTAAAAATTACATGCCCGTAAAATAAACTATGAAAATTAAATCTTCATATGTGAGTAAAATAATTTGTCCACTCTCTCATATTATTCTTGGAAAAGTTCCTTCTTTTTTTTTTCTATTTTTTATTATAGGGTGTTTAGATCTTCAATCAATCACTCTCAGATTTGAAAATAAGATTTGACAGAAATTACGACAGCTGGTCCAATATAAGATTTGTTCTTCTAGGACTTTTTTACACAACTGTTCCAATATAAGAAACTTACGACAACGAATATTAATACACATTTAAAAATAACTAGCAAGCTTATCCCCAAGATTAATATGAAATTTATAAATTATAAATTATAGCAAACTCATCCAACACTTCTTCGATTATTGAGTACAAAAAGAAATGCACAATATTGGCTTTGCAATTGTAGCATCACGTCCTTTAGTTGTTATGCTCATCTCTACTTGATTCATCTACTAATTCAAACATTTGTTGCTCCAATTCCAAATCAAGCCGAAAGGAAAACCACTTTTATAGTGTTTTTGCTGACAATCTTGCCTTTCTGGATCCAACGGTCAGATGCAGAGAAAACAAACTCGGATGACATTATGGACACTAAAAGGATTAGTACATTGCTGACAACCAAAACTGAATATGTATATTGGTTTCAATAGCAACGAGCCAAAACATTAAAATTATTAATTTCATCATTGGAGAAATCATCTCCCTATTTAAATAAAAATCTAATTCATTAAATGCACCCATTGTTATTTTAGTAGGTGCCTTTGTTGATTTTTTTTGCTTCTTGATAATTTAGAAAATCCATGTTTCAGAGGTATTTATTTGATTATTTTGAAAATCATTTATTGATTATTCTGGTAATTAGTCATTTTTATAGTAATAGTTAACATTATTATTATCCTAATAAAACATGCAATAGTAGTACTGTTTCTATCTAGTGACACAAAACGAGGCATATTTATATTTATTGGCTATTAATTACTTCTTAATATTTAGTATCTCCTGTTGACTAAAGATAATATTCATCTTTATTCTGTGCTGCTAAAATTATGAATAATTATCGAAATGGTCAAACAATTTACACAATAATAGAAAGAATTGGCACGTGCTTAGACCAAAATTAGTGACTGAGATTGTAGGGAGTTCAAACACAACTGTTTACCTTAGAATTCTTAATATATTAGTAAATGTAGGTATCATTCAATGTATGTAAACGTAATAGTAATTAAAAATAACAGAACACTTGAACGGGTGATGACCGCCAGGATATCACATCCAAAATCTTATTTGCCAACGTACACGTACGTACGTACGTGTTGTAGACTCGTTGAAATCTTATTTCACTGTTATGGATGAAATGCTATGCCATTCAGTTTGAAAATTCTTATTGAAAACATTAGAATATGATGAATGGACGGAGATAAAGCTCAAGCGAGTGAAACTTCAAACCAGGGTACTTGGGGAAACATTAACCTCCACGAAAAATCAAAAACAAAACAACGCCTGAAGAACAAGACTGTCAACTAAACACAATAAACAATAAGTCAACAATCAACACAGAAGGCTCCAAAGACATCGAAATCAAACCCACGCTAGAGCCTAAAATTAAATCAAACAAACAACAATAAAGGAAAAATCCAAATTAGTCATCTTCTGCAAGATCATCCATCGCTATAGTCAATTAGTCATCTTCTGCAAGATCATCCAACCATCAACTAAGACCTTGGAAAGGAATCGAGAAATAGAGATGTGATAAGGTTGTGAGCTGGAAGAGAGAGAGAGAGAGAGAGAGAGAGAGAGAGAGAGAGAAGATAATAAGTGAAGATGCACAAGAAAGACCTATAAGAATTTAGGATCGAAAAAAAAGCACGATGAAACTATTAAACATACAAAAGAACACAAAAGATTTATGGAAAAAAATCCAAATTAGAAAAAATCACAAGTAGAAATAATAAAATATCACTATGATAATATTATTACAGTAATTTTAGAGTACTGGTCACCCATTTATAAATCTATCACAGGTTCGATCAATGAGGAAGGATGATTGGAAATAGAGGGCTAAACAATGGGGGTTGAAGTGGAAGAGGGGAGAGCCAATTGAGCAAGACGTTGGAGAAAAAATGATTGTTGGAGTCATCGACGAAAAATGTTTACCTACTCCTTGGCTATAAGCCCTAAGTTAAGAAAAAAAAGAGAAAATTAATTAGGTCCCTTATGATATTTTACTCCTTACATAGAATTTAATGTCTATATATCATGTGTATAAATGGTATTCTCATACACTTAATTAAACCTTTAAACAATTTAAACATTTTATATTTTTTTAATCAATTACTAATTAAAGAATAAATTACAATAACTATTCTTGAGTTTTCCCAAATTACAAAAAGTACTCATCACATTTTACAAAATAAAAAGAAATGGGATAAGATAAATATTTTACCTTATCTCTCTCTAAATTCATATTCTCTCATCACATTTATTTTTATTTTATAAGAGAATATGTAAATATATAAATATATGTATATATGTAACCATCGCCACCAACGTCGCCAGCGACCACTGCCGGCTGAAACTTCCCACGATCAGAGCCTACCATCAGAAATACTAAGTCAAGAGAGTTAATATATAAAAAAAGAGGACAAATTTAAGTGTTAGATTTTAGTAGATCTGATTTTTAATTTTCGGCCAAACTTAAAAATGCATTGCCAGACACCACCGGCCACCATAGTCGATGGTTTTCGGTGATCAGAGGTAACCACCCGATACCCAAGGGCCCATCAACCAACATACCCAAAACCAGCAAGATCCAACGACCGAAACTCCGTAGATCTAAGCTTAAAGTTTCGGCCAAACCTAAAACCCACTTAAACGTTCTGCCAGTCGCCATCGACCACCATGGATGGCGGTTTCCAGTGATCCGAGACAACCACCCAACACCCTTATCCCCATTGACCATCACACACAAAAACCAACAAGATCCAACGGCCGAATCTCCATAGATCTAAGCTTAAACCATCGGCCAAACTCAACACACACATATACCTTTGCTGAAAATCATTGCTAATAAAACTAAAGACTTACCTCCTTGTAGATCGGACTCAAATCGAGCCAAAGGATGTCGGAGATGCTATCGCATGGGGTTGGAGAGAAAGAGATGGCCGAAACAAGCCTAAGGGAGGTTGGAAGCTCGGTCAGACGCGCAGGAGAGAAAGAGAGAGAGATGGCCTTAACGAGAGAAAGGGATGTACAAGCCTCCTTGAAGGGGAGCATGGGAGAGTGAGAGAGAGAGAAGGCTAGAATGAGAGGAAAGAAGGTCGGGCAAAGAGAGAGAGAGGGGCGTGAGAAAGAGAAAGGAATTTAAATTTTGAAATTTTGCTACCCTTTCTTTATTGAAAATATCACGATATCTCTTGGGTGGCACTTTGGCGAGTCAAATAGCATTATGCCTAAAAGGATTAGTACATTGCGAACCGTGACAACCAAAACTGAATATGTATATTGGTTTCAACAACAGACCAAAACATTAAAATTATTAATTTCATCCTCAGAGAAACCATCTCCCTATTTAAATAAAAATATATTCCTTAACTGCACTAATTGTTATTTTAGTAGGTGCCTTTATTGATTTTTTGTTTTAGAGTTCCTTCTAATTTTCCCTATGTTGTTGGAAGGGACAGATCCAAGAGCAGATCTAGGGTAGAACTATTCTTTAAATTCTTAGGTCATTTCAACCCCCCTTCCCCCAAATGGGCCAGATTTGCAAGGCAGATATGGGGGAGGGTTGAGGCTACCCTTAAATCTGCCCCTAGTTGTTGGGTATTTACAGCCTTAGAGTATAAGCATGATAAGATGAAGATATTCAAGTTGAGACAAATTAGAATATAAAATATTAGACTGATTTAGCATTAGATTGTCTAGAAGTTATTTATCTTAGTATTTATTTGATTATTTTGCATCTAGCTATCAACAATCAAGTAGAAATGGTACATTATTATAGGCAAAGCTCAAATATATTGATGCATAAAAAAGATACAATCTATAGCAGACACCTATGTACCTAGCCAGGTATACAAGTCATTATTCCATAAAAGTATAGAGTAATAGTTCATTATTCAAATGATTTTAAGAAGAGAAAAGGGAAAGTTGTCCAGCAACTCCAATGCCATAGTCAAGGATAAGCCTCAATGAGAGACTTAATTCCCAAAGCTCGAGTGATTTTGTGGTGACTGAAACTAGCTTCATAGAAGAGTTGTGCCCATTCTTTCCTGGCTCTTTCTTTACATGCTAAGACAACGAACATCGTTGTGTCAAGAAAGAGTTGTGCTAAAAAAAACCCATCATCTTCTTTCTGGTTGTCCAACACGACATCAATGACGATCACCTTGCCACCATTTTCCTTGCTTGCAATTGCTTCTTTACATTTCTTCAATATCTTTATACAAGTTTCATCATCCCAATCATGCAGAATTTCATGTGCCCAATATCTAGTCATAGCTAATATTACCATCATGTTTTACATGTTGGAGGCATAATGTCCTATACCACTTAGGATTATATCATGTAAAATATATACTGAAATATATATAGAAACACATAAGTTTAACATGGTTTGACCTCAATACCTACATCTACGATCCCATGATTAGGGGATAATCTACTAAGATAGCGCCTGTTAATCAAGATATGGATTAAAAAATATGGGATGTAGAAAGTATCTCAGACAAAAGTGTTTTATATTGTGTTTGTTAAATTTTTTGAAAATAAATTACATGATTTCTTATTTTGAACTTTCAAGATAAATTTATTCCTTCCCCCCCCCCCTTCGAATAACTTATCTTGAACTTTATAGATAAATTATATCGACAAAGTTTTATTTTACTTATTTTAATAAACACCACCTAAGTGAGTAGTTTAATTTGTATGACTAAATTAAAAACTGGCCAATATACAGATGGAGACCTGACACCTTGACACTCATAGGTATCAATGTCTCACCTTAAGACACAAGGGTGGAGTTTCCTATTTATAAGCAATATCCCAAGTGCGAATGACTTGGAAATGAAGGAGCCTAACATTATGTTTCATACAAAAAAATTTTGTAAGAATATCCTAGAGAAAAGGAACCAAAAGAAAAAGATATAATGGACCTTATGTAATATTGTAGTTGAGAGGGGAATTGCCTCAAACATGCTCCCTCCAACGAAGTCTAGCTTTTCACTCCCCTGGCAGTTAGCAACCAAGCGTGGGAGATCAAGCATAGTGCACTTCATGTTAGGGAATGATTCAACAATGGCCCAGGCTACGATCCCCGTGCCGTCGCCAACATCCACTAATGAGCTCAACCCTTCAAATGCTGCCTTGCACTCTTTCATCATCAAGTATACGATGAACTTGGAATCATTAGCCATGGCTGCATTAAACAAATCGCTAAAGCTTGTTTCTTTAGCGTTATACTCCCAGAAATTCTTCAGTTCAATTGTATAAAAGGGCACATTATCATCATTCTGAAACCAATTGCTCATGAAGCTCCAAGGTTTCACCATAGCAAGATGAAAAGTCATCAAGGCGTATGCTCTCACACTCAATGACTCATATTTTAGGAGGAGCCTTGAAGCGAGTATGAGCACATAGCCTTCTTCTAGCTCAACAAAGAAGCCAGAATGCACAAGAACTCGCATGAGGCGATGAATGGAAGCGCAACAACTTGTTGGGAAAAATAGGACAGAGATTTGAACGAACACGGAAGCTTCTCAGAATCACCTTTTCCCACCATGGAATAAAACACAAGCATAAAATACAAGAGACATAAATTTAATGTGGAAAACCCTCCAATATTGAGGGAAAAACCACGGGGCAAGATCTGAGTAATATTCCACTATAATATGGATAATTACAATATATCCTCACACACTCTACTCTCTTTCAAGTGATACAAAAATATAGTGGTAATCACAAAACACCATCACTTTGAAGGCTTTGGCTTCCTTACCTCTCTTCTCTAACTTGAACTTGAATGCTTAAGATTTGAATGCTCAAATTTGGGATGCCTAAAACCTTATGAGAGTGGGGGTATTTATACTTGAGGCTTACTTCTCAAAAGTAAATGTTAGGCACAAAATTAATTAGGCACAACTAGGTAGGTTCACATTAGCCTAACATTAGACACAATGTTAGGTAGCCTAACAAATTAGGCTGGAACCCAACAATTCTCCCTCTCCAACCTAAGAGCAAGGAGAATAATACAAGAAACAATTAAGCGAAGTCCATGCCGACCAACCTAGCACTTAGTTGCAGCTTCTCCCGAGCTATAACCTTTGTCATCATGTCAAGTTGCTCAAGCTTTAGATCCAAGCTAACTGTTAAACCCAGTATTGCTCTAATAGAGCTTATTTTGACAACCAGAGAGAAAATCTCATTAAAATCAATCCCTCACTTTTGTCCAAGACCTTTCATAACTAAGCGAGCTTTAAACTTCACTAGCTTGTTACAATCTCTCTTAAGCTTGAACACCCATTTGTTCTTTAAGGCTTTCCTGCCTTTCGGAAGTTCCACAAGCTCATAAGTATTATTTTTCTGCAATGACTCCATCTCGTCCTGCATGTCTCTCATCCACTGGGTTCTATTCTTATGAGTTTGAACTTTATCAAAGCTCTCTAGCTCCCCCTTATCAGTAAGAAGGATATACTTTGAACTAGAGTACCTGGAAGAAGGTCGTCGCTCTCTCTCTGATCTTTTGAGCTGTGGTGGAGGGGGCTGTTCCCTTGCTCAATAACCTCATCATCATTTCCTGCATCATTTGTAGGATCACCATCTATCCCCTGATAGCCATCAGTCTGATTATCACCTTGAGTACCATTGTCAATTGGATTGGGCAAGTTCACCATAGGAATTGGATTTAGATCAACCAAGCCTTCACTGCCACTAGACACTTTCTTCTCAGCTTTTTCAATATCATTAATGGTTTGATCTTCCATGAATACTACATCGCGACTTCAAACGAGTTTCTTCTTAATCAGGTCAAACAATCTGTAGCCAAAAGCATCAAGACCATAACCGATAATGTAACATCCTGATCGAGCAATAAGAAGGATCAGAATAACATACCCTAATGGGCCTACTCGAACTTTCCAGGGGGGACAACCATATTTGGATTTCCCCAAGTCAAGCACGCTTAACCCTGGAGTTCTTTTCCTACATTCAGCCCAAAAGGTATCTAGCTGGTGTTGTTTTCTTCCTTACCTATCCTTGATATATACTATTCTCCTCTGGGCTCCTGGGGTATTACATTCTCCCCCCTTGAACACATGACGTCCTCGTCATGCAACCTTACAACTGGTCCCAGATCTTCTCCTCTTGGGGGTTGCCATCCTAGAAACCTGCCAGAAGCCGCTCCTTATACAGGCCCTCAAGCCCCAGTGCCACTCCCCGTCCTCATCAGACTTTGTTCAGGACATCACCATTCAGAACAACTGCTGGAGATAGGTTGATAATATGTACTGCTATGAGCAAAGCCTCCCCCCAAAAAGATTTTGACAATTTTGCTTCTGAAACCAAACATTTGACTCTCTCTATTAGGGTCCCGTTCATCCTTTCAGCCAGACCGTTCAACTATGGAGTCTTTCAAGGCGTCTTTTGATGTTTAATGCCCATCTTTCTACAATACTCATCAAAAGGACACTTATATTCGCCTCCATTGTTATTACGAATACATTTCAACTTCTTATGAGTTTCCCTTTCAACAAAAACATGAAATTGCTTGAAAACATCAAGCACCCGATCTTTGGTCTTCAAGACATAAGCCCAAAGCTTTCTTGAATGGTCATTAATAAACGTCACAAAATGAATTCCACCACTAAAGGATTTTACCTTTAAGGGACCACAAACATCGGAATGCACCAACTCTAGCAAATCCGATTGTCTTGAAGGAGAGTGACTCTTTGAAAGCAACTCTGTTTTACTTCCCAACCATGCAATGCACACATTTCTTCAAATTTGCTTTCTTTACACTCAAGAGCAAATCCTTTTTGGCTAAGAAATTTGGCCCCTTTCTCACTTATGTGGCTAAGTCTTTTGTGCCACATCTCGACTGTCTTCCCATCTTCCTTAGCGTTGACGGAATCACCAGCAATGGTAGCTTGCGTCACACACAAGCTAGGACTCTTCTCTCCTCGAGCCACAACCACGGAACCTTTAGTAAGTTTCAACTGTCCATTACCACTGGTGTTGCAATTGTAATACCCCATATCTGTATAAGGTCATCGCGTGATTTAGATGAATTTAAAATATCAAAAAGTGGGTTTAAAAGTAAAATAAATCACTGAATCGACTGGAGGGAGTACCCCGGGACTTAGATGTCTAAATAAAATGGTACATCAGTAACGAGCATCCCAAGAAAAGAATTATGGCATCAAAAGAAATGAGATCGGGAACAGTTTTCAGTACAGTAAAAAATAACGGCTGCTGATTAGGTCGTAATACCGAATTATTATAAACGATGTCCAAAAAGTCAACGGAGCATGTCAAGGACTAGTATTTGATGTATAGAACAACCCTTAAGTGATTTCGAGTTAAATCGAGTGGATTTATGGTTAAAACGATCAATCGGGCCTAAGTGTAATTTTCTAAAATTGCCTGAAGGAGGTCAAAACGGTAATTTTTTGAAAGTTTCAAGGGAGAAATGAGAAGTACCAATCTTGTGGGTCTTAGTGATGGTGCTAAAAAGATCAGGGGCTTGAGGATAAGGGCCAAAATGCAAAAGAAAATCTCAAGAGGGCTAAAATACAATTTTCAAAAATCTGCCAAAGCATGGCAGATCTGGCCACGGATTTGGCCAGAAAATCTGGAAGATTGGCAGCCAAGTTTCGTCAAGGCATGGGCAAGGACTGTCCTAGTGGCGTGTATGGCCGGAAATCGGCCACGTAGGGGTTAGATTTGGCCTATAAATACCAAGGGTTTTTGTCCGAACTTGAAGCATCAAGTTGCTCGATTTTGAGGGCGAATCGAGGGAAGACAATAAGGGGCTTTTGATCCTTGAGTCAAGAGGATCATTTCTGGTAAGTTTCATGAATTTTTGAGGTGTTTTGAGGGTGATTCGAGGGCTGATCGGAAAACTGGGTGGACCGCCGTGCCACGCCTGAAATTGCCCAATCGGGGGCCTCGCTGGTGGCCTTTCGGCCTAAAACCGGTGGCATCAAGATCGACTATAAGTGGGCTTCTTGGAGGTGTGATCAAGGTCGGATTCTGGTCACCGGCTGGCGACCAGCTCGCAGGAGAAGAAAGGGCGCGTGCAGTGCACGCGCGGCTACCATGCGCAGCACCACTCGCCCGCGCGTGAGGGCGCGTGGAGGCTCAGGTATTTTTGATTTTTTTTTATTATTTTGATAAAAATAAATTAGAAACTATGGTGGAAGAAAATTTTGAAGAATGTTGGAGGAAATGGTCATTTTGTAATTTTCAAGGGAAATAAAGCTTATGAAAAATAGGAAGAAGTATAGGAAAATTTTTAGAAAATTCTAGAAGTAAGGAAATATTTATTTATGAATTGTTGTGAAGAAAAATCAAGGAAAAACCTTGAGTCGGCATTTATTAGAATTTTGGAGGAGAAATATAGAGGAAATAGGAAGAAAATTATGAAAATTGGAGAAAATAGATATTGATATGATTTTGAACAAACATGATGTCTAGGGTATCATTGAAGCTCGAGGTTGAACTATAAAGCGCCTGGCACGAGAATCAAGGTCAGGCACGCAAATCGAGGTGTATCGCGCCTTTCAAGGAAATTGAGTAGCTTCTAAAGGTGAATAGTTCTATCGAAAAACTTGTTTGTGGCATATAAATGGTTTACTGTGAGTGTTCGTCCCTATGACTTGGTTTATTGTGATGGTTTGTCCAAAGGATTTTTTACACACGTATTAAATTTCGTACGGTAAATTACATACATTGAGATGTTGATTTTATGTCATACATGTTATGATTTTTGGCATTGGCATGTTGTGTGTTGCCCATGTGGGGTGTGGGTTGTAATCCCGTGACGTGGCCCCCGAGTGACAACACTCGGGATGGGTGCCGAGGATTATTGCTATGTGACACACTTGAGATGGGGCTGAAACGAACTTCACCCTACGATACTCAAGTGGCGGGGCTGAGAGTGGACACCACCCCGGTTGTTAGCTCAAGCGGCAGGGTTGAGAGTGGACACCACCCCAGGTTCCATTGAGCAATAGCATTAATACCGAGGTGTCGTTGATTCCAGGGATAGTGCTGATGTGACACTCTTAGGGCTAGGGTTATGTTGGGTTTTGGAATGCTTTTGAGTAGGAGCGTAATGCCTAACAATGACAAATGGGTGATTCCTGGGTTCATATGTTGAGGTTGCCCCTCTTAAGCAGGATTGGTTTGCCAATGGGTCGGTGTGGTCATGTCGCCTTTAGAGAGATTGCAATTTCCCCGGCTAGAGCTAAATGCTATGTGGGATTCTATTAGACTGAGGCATGTCAGGGTTTGTCGGTTGTACATATGATTTTGTATGTCTGCATGAAAATATTTTTGAACTCTCACTTAAATGATTCAGCATCTAATTTGGACTATGTCCCTGGAATATTCAAACGTTCCAGGTCAAAGCAGTGGCGTTAAGGGAAAGAATGTCATCGAGATGTAGTTGCTATGTTTAGTTTTCGTAGGTTTTTGTCTATGATTACGATGTCCAGAGATTATATAATATTTTGATATTTTCATTTGAAACATCGATTTGATTATTGTAAAAGGAATTATCAATTATATATCATTGAGGTTTCGATCTTGCTTCCGCTAATGTGATTGATAACACCTGTCTTAGTCTATTAATTATTAAATTTTGATATACTGAGAAGGTACGATTAGGATTGTTGTAAAATGCCTATGATGAAGGTATGCATGTCAAGAGGCTTGTGTTGTGTGTATGATGTTGAAAAAAAAAAAAAAGTATTCTCGAAATCTTGAGGTAATGCTCGTTTTGGGAAGACAGGGCGTTATAGCAATAGCCCTCATCGTCAAGCCTTCTCATTGAGATTAGATTAAAGTGAATATCGGGCACATGCCTAACATCATTGAGAATCAGTCATGCTCCTTTATTGTGTTAGACTGGGAAGTGCTATGGCACACACCAGGAGGGGGTGAATTGGATAATTTAAAAATTTAATTGAACTTAAAAAAACTTTTTGATACAAATTAAGGTTTTAGTGATTTAAAAACGTAAAGCATATAAAATGACAAATATAAGTTTGCAAAGATAAATAAATGAACTAAGTGAGGAATAATGAAATGCTTGAAAACATAAATAGATCAAGGAACACAAGCACAAAAGAACACAAGGATTTATAGTGGTTTGGATTCACCCAAGCCTAATCCACTACCTTAGCTTATCACTAAGGATTTTGCAAACAATCCACTAAAATCTCATACTTAACCAAGTAGGCCCTCTAGTCCAAGACTAGGAAATTACAAACCTCTTGCTTATACAAGCAAGCCCTCTAGCACCTAGCTAGGAATTCAACCCCTTGCTTCAAAGAGCAAGTCTTCTAGCACAACAAGTTAGGAAAATAAGAGTGATACAAATGAAAGAGAGAAGCTAAGAGTTAACATTTTTAGTTACAAGTTCTCTCACAATGAAAACAAGGCTTAAGAATAAAATTACAATGATAGAACAAAGTCTTGGAGAGAAAAATACAACAATGAAAGCACAAATATTATAAGCTCGAGTAAAAATGATTTGAACTCTTTAGATTAACTCGTTCCCATCCATTAGCCTCTTCTTGGTCATCAATGAGTTGTATATATAGGCATCCAAAAGATTGAAGAGAAAACTAGCCGTTTGTGACCATTGGGATTTGAAAAACTAGCCATTGGAGGCTTTCTGCGAAAAGAGTTAGTCGATAGATAAAAATGGTTAGTCGACAGAATCAAGTAAAAATAGCAAGCTTAGTCGACAGAGGAAATAGGTTGGTCGACCAAGTCATAAAGACAACAAGGCACTTAGTCGACCAAGACAAAAATAAGCATGGCAGTTAGTCGACCAAGGACACCCATCTGTCGACAGACTCAAAGAGTTAGTTGACCAAGTCATATCAAAAGCACTATTAGTCGACCAAAGTTTAAGGTTAATCGACCAAGGTTTAAGGTTAGTCGACCAAGACCAAAACATATATACTGTTAATCAACCAATACTTATAGTTAGTCGACCAAGGCACAAACAAATACACTGTTAGTCGACCGATCCTATAACTTAGTCGATCAAGATAATATGTTAGTCGACAAAATGAAAGCATGTAGTCGACAGAGAGAAGGCATGATGACACAAACATATTTACATTAATGTAAATAACAAAGTACCCCCCATTTAGATTCAATAAAAATATCTAAAAAATCAAAATCCATAAGAATAAGAAAGTAGAATTTGGATTTTAGTACAAACTTATGATTTTGCGATTTTACCACCTCTAAGATATATACTTTCTATTTCTTGAAAAATTCGTTAAAAATCATTTTATCACTAATGAATGTTAGCTATTGAATTACTAGGAGTTAGTTTTCTAAAAAGAAAACATTTTCATATAGGTCTCATTATAAGGTGCTAACCTTTCAGACTTAGAAAAAATATGACTTTAAAATCTCGATACTTAAAATTCATTTGGTTTTCATTCTCACAAAGTAATACTTGATATTGAAATTGATTTATGTTGAAAACCACAACCTTGACTCATGACTTAGGGATTAAACAAAATATGTTTTTCATCATCAAAACTAATATACAAAAAGTACAACAACATATTGGTCTCCAAATGGATATCTCCCATGCCAGCAACCTTCGAATAATTCTCATTACCCATCCTTATCACCCCAAAATTACTAGGCGTATAAGATAAAAAGAGTTCCTTCTTTGATGTAACATGTAAGGCAACTCCACTATCAATGACCCAACTTGTCTCTTAACAAGCAAAATGAATGACCTCCTTATCACAAACTATGACAAGGTCAACAACGACAATTGTACTGTTGTGGTCATGATCTTTCTTTTCTTCGTTGCCCTTTTTCATGTCTTTCTTGAACTGGAAACACTTATTTTTAATGTGTCCTAGTTTGCCACAATAGTGACACTCGACATTTTTGTAATTAGGCCTTGACTTGCCTCGGCCTTTATTTTTACCTTTTGGACCTTTACTTTTACTTCTCCCCCTATCTTCGATGATGAAAACTTCAGATTGCGAAGACGAGGCTTGAGTTCTTCTTCTCATCTCTTTGTTCAAGAAAACACCCTTAACAAGTTCCATCCTCACTGCACCATAGAGCAGAGTCACAAAGAGACATTCTGAATGTCTCCTAAAAGTCTGGTAAAGTACCGAGCAACCATAAACCTTGAATCTCATCATCAAACTTTACACCCATAGAAGACAACTGTTGTAAAACTCCTTGAAAATCACTCAAGTGATCGGAGATAATACTATCTTCCTTATAGTGTAAATTCATCATCTTCTTAATTAAGAGGAGCTTGTTGTTGTCGATCTTTGGAGCATATAGAGATTCAAGTTTCTCCCACAACGATTTGGCATGTGTCTCATCACAAATATGATTGAGCACGTTGTCATCTACCTATTACCGAATAAAACCACATAATTGGGCATGTTCGAATTCCCACTCTTCATCGGTTTTCGATTCAGGCTTTTGTATAGAAAATATTGGTAGATGCCAACTTTTCACATAAAGGAGATCTTTCATTTTCCCTCCATAAGTGATAGTTGGTTCCATTCAGACTAATCATTCTACTTGTACTAGCTTCCACCAGGCTTCCACTATTCACTATGAATAGTAACCGTGTACTAGAATAGTGTCTGTACGTGAATAGTACACCAGGTAAGTTCACAGGAAAGAGATGTGGGTCACAAATGGACACACTTAAGTACCAAGTCTTTCCTTAGTCAGAACTTTCCTAGACATGCACTTCTACTACACCACACTTAAATCCAATAACCGAACATACAAGAAAGATGCTTTTAGCCAAGACTATTATTTTCTGATGTGGAAGATCAAACAATGTTGAGACCACATAGCATATTAAGAATTTCCTGAAAAGACTTATACTTTCGTAACCAAGAGCTCTGATACCACTTGTTGGGAAAAATAGGACAAGGATTTGAACGATGGCGGAAGCTTCTCAAAATCACCTTTTCCCACCATAGAATAGAACACGAGCAGAAAATACAAGAGATAGAAATTTAACGTTGAAAACCCTCCAATATTGAGAGAAAAACAACAGGGCAAGATCCGAGCAATATTCCATTATAATAAGGATAATTACAAAATATCCTCACACACTCTACTCTATTTCAAGTGATACAAGAATATAGTGGCACTCACAAAACACCCTCACATTGAAGCCTTTGATTTGCTTGCCTCTCTTCTCTAACTTGAACTTGAATACTCAAGATTTGAATGCTCAAATTTGGGATGTCTAAAACCTTATGAGAGGAGGGTATTTGTACTTGAGGCTTAGCCCCCAAAAGTAAATGTTAGGCACAAAATTAGGCATAATTGGTAGGTTCACATTAGCCTAACATTAGGCATAATATTAGTTAGCCTAACAAATTAGGCTGGAACCCAACACAACTAGCTCGCTAAGAGCCATGGGTTTTCCATGGCTGTGAATAACATCTGGTATTCCAAACTGAACTGCGCATCTCAATGATCCAGAATTTATGAAGGCGAAGATTTGATTTCGGAAAAGGACATGAGCTTGAACTAGCTCTTCAGTGTTGTATTTATTGGCCATAGCCATGTTAATTAGTTTGTGCCTTATGCTAAACTCTTTGTTCTGCATAGATATATATCACATATTTGTATGCGTTCCTTCGATTCAACGTTTGCGCCTAGTTTCAACCTTCTTATCTCACTGCCTTGACACTATATTTTTTCTAATGGAATTGTCATCTTAATTAAGAATGGGACACCGGAATTGTATATTTTTTCTAATGTTAATTAGTGGTATATTAACTATTCACATAGTGGCAAACTCTAATTATGTGCATGATCAAATTTAAAAAATTAAGATGAAAACAATAATTAATACATCAAAGGGAACATTAATTATCACTACAACAAAAATAGGTATTAACGATCAAAAATTAGCGACTACATTAGTTTTGATCGTTAATATAGTACTATTAACGACTAAATATAAATCCCGTCGTTATAAGATAACTTTTAACGACAGGCAAAATAAGTCGTCATTAATATATCATTTTCCCGTCGTTAATGACTAAAATTTTTAATTCAAACCATATAATAATAATAAAAATTATTAAAATTTAACTAACATTTATATAAGCAATTCTTAATATAATTATATTTTTCTATAAATGCACAAATATAATTATTAAACTATGATAATTGAGCATTAGTTATTTATTGATAATACAATATATTGAAAAATTATGAACATATTAAAAATAATGCAATATATCAAATTAATTTATTATAATTATTAGATTTATTTAAAATATAATTTTATTTTTAAATAATTATTAATTTGATGTAATAATTTAAATTATTTTATCAATTATCATAATATTAAATTATTTTATTTTTATCAATCAAATAATAATTAATATTATTTTTATAAATTATTTTAATTTTTATTAATTAACAATAAAATATTTAAAAAAAAAAACCAAAATGTTTGGCGGGAGTTGCCCGCCTTTTGCCCCTCCAATTCCCAAATCAGAATTTCCCAATCCCTAATTCCCCAAATCACAGCCTCTGAAGGCCATCTCCCTCATTCGACTCCGCCACCTCAACGCCTCCGCTGCCTTAAAGCTGCCTCAACGCCGTCGCCTACTCAACCCTGTCGTCGCCTCCAACTCCATCGCGGCCTCCTCGTTGTCGCCTCCTCACCACCGCTAAATCTCCTTCTTACAACGACTAATTCATCCACATTCCTCTTCCCCTCGATTCCCTCCGACAACGGACACCCCCGGACCTACGCTCTCATTTTGCTCAACCAACGCCTCCCCTTGATTCACTCCTCTACTGTGGAAGTACGATACATCCTCATTCTCTCTTGCTTCATTCGATTTTTTCGTGTTCGTGCGATATGGTTGTTTGGTGTCGCCATCTCGTTGTTCTTGTTGTTATTGTTGGTGTAAAGCAGCATATCTTCGTGTTTGCCCCGATGGTAGGGCCAATTGCGTCTAAGACGAACTCCCCTAGCTTTTGCCTCACAAGGACGCCGTTGATGTTCAAAACTAGTTCTTTTCTTGTTCTAAATATTTTTTGTATATTTTATGTGATATTTATATACTAGTATAGTACCGATTTAGGTTAGTTGTATATTTTCTCAAGGTATTGAGATCTACAAGGATATACTTCACCTGGTGCATGGTGGTTTATCACATACCTGGCATACATTAAATAGTTAAAAATTAAGATCAAGTGGTTAAAATAAAAATCTTGAATTTATTTGGAGCAGTCATGGAATGCATTTGAAGATGACACTCTAAATGTAGCTATTGGGAACATTCAACAAAGTGGCAAACAAGTTACTGGTGAACCTTCTACTACTGTAAATTAGTATTTTACAGTAAGATTATCAAAAGTGAGTGGATTGGTTTGGCAATCTTGAAGAATGTTTTGCTTTTTCTTTCACTGATTCTTGGATTTTTAACTATGTAGGACTTTAATGATGGGATATTAAGAGATGATGTGGATACTGGCCCTCTTGCTCCTGTTATACCATTATATTTTAATGGATCATCATATGATCCATCTGCAATTCCTTCTGTAGTTTGTATTTTCTCCTTAGTTTTATTTTTGGTTGATTTTAGTTATCTTTTCCAATAGACATTTTCTTTACTTTTCAAGCAGGTAGGAGCATAATTAAAAGCATCTAACAGCAAATCTACCAACCCATTTGATCTTCCATATGATTTTGATATTGGATCCAGCACTATGGTATGTTCCATTGCATAATGTTTGGTAAATGTTTTTTAAGTTTCTAGAAGAACATAATGCTTGAGGTTTCTTATGTTATGATGTTGATAATTGTAATGTTTATATATTGTTGTTGTATTGCTATATGCAATGGTTTGTCAGTTAGGCTGTTGCTTAGGTGGTTTGGTTGTTATATAGATAGCAACAATAATCTGTTATTAAGTGATCTTGAATTTTATAAATAGTTATGTGAAATAAAGAAGAAGAAGAAAATAAACAGACTGCTTAAGCAGCTCATCTTACACAACTTTTTGATTTTTTCTCTTGACAATCAATTTAGTTATTTGTCTTATCAGGAGCTGTGTTATTCTATTGTTTGTTTACTATCTTACCTATGTGTCTTCTTAGATACTAGTCTTGGGTATTTGCTATAACCATCTATATTCTTCGCAGCTATATTATATGTGATAAAACAAGATTCTTTTGATGCTTTAGATAATTTTGCTGCTGATAGGGTTCATGAAGCTCCTAACAACAGAACGAGGAAATACAAGCGCTCTACTTCATTCAATTCAAGAAAAGTTGCTCTCCTTAACTCTGTCCTGTAAGCTCAAGCTCTATCATCTCATACATTTACACTCCTAAAGTTAAATTTTTTAAGATACTACATTCTGCAATCCCAACGCACGGTTTGTTTAAGGTCTTAGATCCAAAACTTGGGGGCATTAATGTTTAGCTTTGATGGTCTAAAAGGTTGTACATGACAAACTTGCTGCATAATTTTGAAAGAGAAGGGTTACAACATAAACATTAAAATAAGGTTAACCCAAGAAAAATTCTGAACAGCTGCTGCTTAACATTCAATCTGTCCTTGTAGCATGCTAACCAGTTATTCTAACCAGTTAACATATGGCTTAGTGTGAAGCATGCTACACTAAGCCATATGTTTAGTAGTAGTTGAAGAAACTCCAAGCTAAAATTAATTATTTACATTTGGTTGAGTATTTCCACACTTAATCAAACTACCTCTTAAGAAATAAAATAGTTATGTCTTCACTGGATTACAATATTAACAAATGGGAAGGGATTGGTTATATACACACTGAAATAGAAATAGAAAAATACTAAACATAAGCCGAAAAATCTAACTACAAGCTACGTGTGACAAATTATATATCAATTATGAAAGGGAAACAGAATGAGCACTACTACTATGTTAACAACTAAAAAGTTAACATTCTTTCTCTTAAAGAAAATTCATTAATAACTTAAGCCATATATTTATATGATAGTAGGGCTAACTAGAATTAATCACATTCAAGATTTAACGACCTCCATAAATATACTATAAATAATCCAAAATTTCTAGCAAAAACATCTAACTATCAAATTCCCACATGTTTTTAAGCTTTAGGTTAACAACTTAGTATTGATCATACCAAGTTAGGTATGGATTAAGTAATCAAGTTAGTATTGATTATACCAAGTTTGTATAACAGTTGAGTCATGCCATGCGTATCCCAAAAGTTTTAACTTTTTTGAATTATTAATATATATGTAAAGAATACTAATATAAGAGCTTTGTTTCTTTTAGGTTGATATATATATGTATATGTATATGTATATGTACATGAATACTAGTAGTGCTTTTATCCCATATTCTCGTGCTTTGTAATTTAATCTATCTCTAATACTATCAATTTTTGTTGTATTACTACGATGGATAGGAATTTGATGCAATTGGATGATAGACTTTCTGACCATTATGTTAATGGAGTTGATAATTATTTATGATACCAACATTATTCGAGGTATGTATCCTATGAGTGATAGGATATAATCACTCTCTCTGGGTGGTGGGTGATCACCCCATTTTTAAATTTTGAATGCTTAGTACTATATATATCCTATGAGTGATAGGATTTAATCACTCCCTCCGAGTGGTGGGTGATCACCCATTATTTTTTATTATTAATGCTTAGTACTATATGTATCATGTGAGTGATAGGATTTAATCACTCCCTCCGGGTGGTGGGTGATCACCTATTTTTTTAAATTTTTAATGCTTAATACTATATGTATCCTGTAAGTGATAAGATTTAATATGTAACGACTTGTCTAGTAAGCCTTAGATGTTAATTATATTTTTATATAGGGTGTTGTATGTGGGCTTGTTAGATGCCAAAAGTAAGTTATGGGTGAATAAGAGGTTAAATAGCGTAAAATACTACGACGCATACACCACAGGTGATGAGAGAAATCAAGTGGGTTCAGTAGACATTGAGAGAGAGCAATGGAGAGATAGGGTATGTCTTTAATAAACAACTCATGCTCCATTCTTTTCTAAAAATTTTCATAAGATTCCTTTAAAGATTTTGTTATAGGTTTTTTTTTTCCATGCCTATAAACATCATATATAAATAATTCTGTTTACCCCCCGACCTTTTTTTAGATTTTCGCAAGTATACCTTCTGTTATTGACTTATCGGACATTAAATTAAATTAGTTTTTAGAAATCTTTATTTTCCTTTTTAAACTAAGAAAAATTTAGAATTGCTATGAATGAAAAAAATGGGTGGTTGCAGACAATGGAAGGTCGTTTAGAATTGCAGCGCCCAATAGAGCTAGTTTTGTTGAATTTGTGATAGAGATACACAACAATCACAATTGTTAGGAAAAATGGAACAAATTCACCAAAACTTTTAGAATAAAATTTTACCAATTTCACAAAATCTCCCTAATTTGTTAGAATTTTCAAGAAAGCTAAATATAATTTGATCAAAACCAGTGACACAAACGACACAAAATTTTTACTCCCTAGGTAAGTCAAGGTATGAGAATAGAGGCTCTTATACCTATCAGCACAAAGAAATGAGATATTAATAATATTTTCTGAAGAATTGTGAATATAATAGAGCAACCCTCACTTGTGCAATCCTGAAATTGAAGCTGGAAGAAGCCGCAAGCAATACCATTAACACTTATTTATATAAGACAATAACTATATTGTGTATCTGATATTTATATACAATGTCAGCTTGTGCTTGTAGAACGCATATTTAGCATGTCACATGGGCATACATGTTGAATACATTTGCAGCATCTATTTTGGAATGTCCATGCTTAATGGCTATTGAATGTTTCCTCTGCTTTCTTACAAAGGCTATTATATAAATGCTAGGGAAGTTAACATATGAGCAGATTTTGAGTCTTCGTAGAGATAGAATTAATGTATCAATCACGATTCATACATGTATATCTATATAAAATCTAAAGCCTTTAAAATTTTAATATAGGATCTGATTTAGTGATTTCTAATGCTGGAAAAAAAAGGAAGAGAATTTTGAAATATAGGATCTGAATCCTTCCAATATGGATTCATGGATTGTTGGAAGGAGATTTTATGTTTGAAAGTTGTTGCACGAAGAGAATGTGACTTTTTGATTTGTGAGATTAGCAATGAATGCAAAAAATGATATACTTGCCATTTTTCAAATATTTTATGTTGGGTCATAGGACTAATGATCTTACATAAGATATGGTCATGGATAAAGATAATTCATAAATTAGAATTGATATAGGTGGCCCCATTCCATAGAACTAAGGCTTAATATTTTTGTTAATCTACATCTCAATCTACTTTATATTTAAGGGTTTCTATGTTTTGGTACATTTTAGTGATTGTATGTTATGTAGTTTGTGATGGAGACATTTTGGGCTTTGTTAATTCTATTTCTAACATTTTATAAAGAAAACATGAACACTTCTTTGACTCTAATTTCATTTTTTTTTTTTTTTTTGTAGGTCAATGAGACAACAAAACTCTAAAGGAAGCAACTGCTATCTTTGAGTCATTGAACAGTTTTATGACTATATATAGTGTTTTGTTGTACATTTTTGAATAGTATATATGATTATTAAAGTGTTACTTTTAGTTAAATATTTTTTTCGGTGTACATTTTTTAATAGTATATACAATTGTCAAAGTGTTATTTTTAGTTGAACATATTTTTTGGTGTAATTTGTTGGCAATTAACACACACACACACACATATATATATATATATTACTTTTGGTGTGTAAATGCTAATGAATAATGATTACTTTAGTGTTATTTGAATGACATGTTTAATTTTACGAGTTTTATTTCAATTTGATATGGATAATGATATAAAGGTTTGGTGGTTTATATCAAAACATGATTTGTTTTTTTCATTGATAACTAGCAATTGTTTTCATACTATTAAAAAAATTAAAAAAAAAATTAACGATAGGAATCATACCATCGATAATTATTCACATTATTAACGAGATGAAATATTATTGTCGTTATTGGTTTGTGTTTTGATAACTAAAAAGTTATTTTTAAAGATAGGAATCATACGGTCGCTAATTGTTTAGACTATTAACAACGAGAAATATTGTCGTTATTGGGTTATAATTTGGTAGTTAATAATTATTTTTAACGAAGGGAATCATACGATCACTAATACAATTAACGACGGGTTTATCATTCCCGTCGTTAAAGACTTTTATCCTCGGAGGCAATAACGACGACAGGAAAATTCCCGTCGTTAAAACCTGTTTTTCTTGTAGTGTATTTAAGTATAAATAGTATTATAGAATTGATATAAAATTAAAAATTTAAATGTAAAATTGATAAACTTTTAAAATTGATAAACTTTTGGTAATTAAATTTTTTATTTTAAAAGTACCAAACTAAAATGTAGATATCATACCATTGTTATTAAAAATAATAATAAGACTTGTTATTATTATATAATATTTCGATTCTCCTAGCTAATTTATTTTCATACATCACTTAAATTAAAAATAATTATTCATACCTTCAAGCATATATCATCACTGAAAGCAAAAATTTAAAAACAAATTAAAGAGATAAATGTTATCAAAAGAAAAAAAAAAATTGTTGAGGCATAGACTATTCTTATAGAAATCAACTTTGAAAGTTGTAGTTAAGCACTTCACCAGAAAACACCAAACAGATAATTTTTATTAGTGATGTGATGCATATGTTCAATCATATCGTCACTGAAATAACATGAAAAGTCTACGGTTTTGGCATATGCTAAGATTAATTTTTTTGTTGAGGGATGATAGGTGGTCTAATTATGATTAATTATATGGCAAATTAACAAAGCATTCATCAAAATAACTGGGCTTCTGACCATGACTGGGCTTAACGTCCCAATAAACAGGGCAACTAACATTAATCTAATATATTTTAGTAGATAAGTCGATGTTCAACTTGAGACTGGTCAAGACAAGCAAACAAACAAACAAATTCATATGTTGATTAATCATTAATTGTTGTTGTGAACTTAAAAGGGTTAACGGAATCCTTTTACGTTCAAAATAAAAGCAACTTATTAAGAGTACCCAAACATGAAGGAAATTATTTTAAGGTAATGATAAAAAATAGAAAATAGTCAATTATTTCGATTTTTTTAAAAAAATTATTAATCTTAAGAAATTTATGGATAAAAAGATATAAATGAGTATTTTTTATAAATATAAAGATTAAAAAGGCTATTAATAAAAGCAACTTATTAAGAGTACCCAAACATGAAGGATATATGGTTTTTTTTTACACCCTAGCTATTTGGAGACTTAAATTAACCGAAGATTAAAAAGGGAAAGAGAAACAAAATATGATGAAAAGTAATGAAGGAAGTTACTAAAACATGAAGAAAATTGGTTGAACGAGAATTTGTTTTTTCAAAAATGTTGTCAATTTTATACCAAGTTTACTTCACAAATAAACCTTATCTTTTTATTAATCATTTTTATATAATAGTCTAACTTAGTGTTTTTACGATGTACTGCGAAAGCCTTTTCTAATATGTTATATTTATAGATATGATTTCTAAGGAAAAAATAATAATTGAAATTTGTAATGTGGAGGAGCAACTATTTCTTCTCTCAAACTACTTTTTTCCCGTATTAACTTAAACATCAAAGGGTATATGTGGGAGAGGAATTCTTGCGTGCCTTCGAATTTTATTTTTTATGTGCAGTTTTCTTGAACAACAAGCCTTCTCCCAAACAGATTATTTACTTCTCTTAGGTAGTGAAACCATCTCTTCCTCTCAGACACAAGCAACCTATTTCCACTAGTGGATATCTATTAGTTTTTTGCTGTGCTCTATCGTGATCCAAGTACTCACACATTACAAATTTTAATTATTATATTTAACAATAACAATTATAAATATATTTAATATTTTTTTAGATTGTAATACTTCTACTTATATTTTGCAATATGCATATTGATTTTTGCATTATGAAAGATTATTCAAAAGGAGAGTGAATTTGGTGTTTTGACTATTTTTACAAATAATGAAAATATCATTTAATTTATGATGTAGTAAAATTATTTGAAAAAATAATTTTCTTAAACTATAAAACAAGTATAGCAGCGGATGGAAAAAGCATGAATGAGTATGCAGCATACAAGATCTTTCATAAAAATGGTTTGACAAAACTTTATGCATTTGATAAGTTTACATATGAAAATATTAATATGAAGATGTATGCATTTAAGTAAATGTAAGATGTACATATAGATAACATAAAGATTAGGTACGCAGTAGATCTCAAATAAGTTTTTATATGTAGTGAAACTAATACTTGAAAAACTTTTTATGTAATTTATTCAAATTAAAATAGAAATGTTTACAAAAACTAAATGTAAGATGTATGTATAGATTTGGAATAAAGATAAAGAATTATATTAAAAATGAAGAGTTTATAAAACAGTTATGAAAATACAGGAGTATGTGACTTTTAAGATGATTCCAACCAAGATAACATTTTAATGATAGTTAGAAAAACAAGGCATTAAACTGAATTTATGTATGAAAAACACTTTTATAGAAGATAAGAAAAATGCAGTTAACACAAAAACAACAAAAGCAAGCACTAAGAACATAACATATTTGGAGTGATTCGACCAACATGCCTAGTCAATTACCTTAGTTTCTCATTAAGGATTTGAAACATCCACTAAGTGTATGCACCCTCGCCTAGATATCCCAACCACCCAGACTACCCGAACGGGAACACCTACGGAATGAGAAAGATTGAAACACAGGACAGGAACTACCCTAGCATGCATACGCAAGAATTAAAATAGAAAAAACTAAGTTATCCACATGCATGCACTACGGATACTCCGCTAACACAACGGTCACATGATAAACAAATATATACTGACACTTATGCCGACATACATGAGACACGAGGAATGACCTAGAACAGTAAAAAATAATAGAGTAAATCCTATTCAAACATCAGAGTCAACTAAGGCTGACGGGGAATGACAAGGACTGACGGAATTGCCTGTACACCATACCGACTCTGCCGCTAGATGTTGACTCCCTTGCCTTTAACCCACGTTGCCACTACTTGGAATGATGGAAAGCAAAATGAGCTGAGAGACTCAGACAACATAAAGAAAGGAAATGCTGCAGACTGAACATATCCAGTAAACTCTCCCCAGAACACTAACCCCCAAGCACACACAAGCCATGAAACGCCCAACACAATATAAAAGCATAAACAATAGCACATATCAGTCCTTGGGGCCCACACAAGACACACGACACCCAAATCTCATACAAACCTGCCGCTGCCCTGAAAGGCAACATACATCTCCAACAAACCTGTGTGTGTCATCCCGAGTTGGTGCTTCCGTCACCCGTGTGCTCGCGTCGGTCCTCTCGACACCCGAGCTGTATAATAACCGAGCCGTAGGCTCCCTCGGAATGGTCCTCTCGTCCGAAATCTGCGAACAACCAGTAACCATGCAATGCACATAAAAATGCAATGGCGTAGTAAGCATCAACATGATACACTGGAGCCCATACATCCAGGTATCAGGTCATGCTCCACCCACATAGTAAACCACACGCAATGTATATGCTCGTGCTAGATGCAATCTAATAATGCTAGAATGCCCGTGTCCAAGCATACTCAATAAATGAATACCCCAACATGCATCACGTACCCATGTGCATATTAAACCATGAACGATAATACAACATAACAAATCATGCAGTAAATCACATAATGGTAAAGATAGTCAGCAGTGTCCAGCACCAGTCAACGATCAGTGACTAGGAGTGTCTGCTCGATGGTCCACTTTAGGGTCGTACAATAGTCTATTCCAACATCACCAAACAGCCTACTCCTGCCCCACTGCTCAATAACCCTAGCTGAACCACATCCAATAAATCCATAAATAAACCTACACATCTATAATCCTAGTCCCCAAGTCGAATTCAACATCATTCTGAAAGGAATAGGGGCAGTATAAATCCCCATAAGTACACAACAAATAAAATCCCAACGAATCTCGTATTTAATTTAAAATTAAATCATGCCAATAAATCCTCGCTTCGTATAATTAATACGCGAAACCAAAACGAATTAAGGAAATGCGCGGGGTTCATAAAATGGAAGGAGTTCACAAAGGTATTTAACCCCAGAAATCTCTTAATTAAGCAAAATTCGCATAATAACCGTTTATAACGAACGTAATTAATTGATGGAACCAAATCAAGTTAACGGAGGATATAAAATTCATAAATCAAATGAGAGTCACGAAGGGAGTAAAGAGCTTGCCTTTCTTTAGTAGATTTTAGCGTTTTTACGCTCGCACGCCACCAAATTAATATACGCTATAAATTAATATAAACTCCTAAAATTAACCAAATCAGACCCAAAATGAAATTTTAACCGTACAGAATGATTATTACATATTTCTCTATTTACTTAGCTAATTAAAACTCACTTAAATCGCATTTAATCTTTAATTTCTTCCCCCAAATAAAATAATTAATTACCTTATTTACCCATTTTCTCAAAATAACATAAATTATTATTTTTCCTAAAATCTCAAATACTCAATAATGACCTCAACACTGATATTTATAATTATTATTTATCTCTAAATTTCAAGGTGTTGCACTAAGGATATTAGCTTTTAGGGCTCAGCTATAACCCATACACAATTTTTACAGGCTCAACTGAAACATCCACTTTTACGGGCTAAGTAGGAACCCCAGCTTTTACAAGTTAAGTAGTAGTCTCCACTTTTCACGGATTAAATAGAAACCCCTTCTTTTTACAAGTTAAACAGTAACCTCTACTTTTTAACTTTGAAAGATTCACAATACGTGTTAAATGATTTCCCAAGAGAAAAATAAATAATGTTACAATGATGCCAATAGTTATCTTGATCAAAAGAAAGTTCTATAGAATGAATAAATAAAGCACTCAACTCTTTTAATATAACTCTAGTTTGATAAGATATACATTGAATCTCACTAGATAAATGCTTAGAGTAAAAAAGATAAACTACAAGAATCACTCACTCAAGCATAGCAAATTGGCCTAAAAAGAAATAGGATTGTTGTGAATGGATTAGCTCTATGTTATTAAAACATCAACAGACATGGCGATGTCGACAACATATATAACCTTTCTTTTATGACTCAACAACTAGATCGATAACACAACTTAGCCTTTTATAGACACTTGATGGTCGTATTCAACATTAAGACCTGCACAACTCACAACTTCTTTAATTTGACCATTAATGGTCAAATATGTTAGAAACATATGCAAATTATATAGATAAGCATTAAGCATACTTGGATAAATATATTCTAGCATTCTTTTATAAGAGAACACAGTTAGATGCATTGGAATGAGCAAATAAAGTTATAATGATCAAAATTGTCATCTTTTAGCTTTTTGAGTAATGGTTATACTTTTTGAAATTACATGCTAGTACTCGACTAACTCTTACAAATACTCGATTACTGAAACACTCCAATCGATTGAACGAATTAGATAATCAATTATATTGAAACCTTACTCAAGTAAGATAAATCATTACTTGATTGACTCAAAAGCCACAAAGACTTTGCATTAAGCACTCGACTATTAGGCTAAGCTTATTCGACTAACACAAGAATATACTCAAGTATAGATAATTGATACTCGATTAAAATTAAGCACATAGACTTAGCTAGATTTCATCCAATCTTTACTCGATTAAAACATATAGATAATCGATTATAAAAATACATTAGTCGATTGAGAGAAAGAGGTACTCAACTAAGGAGATACTTGGAGATTTTATAACAAAAAGATACTCGATTAAAAATATTCCATACTTCATTGATTTTTGAAATACAAAGAGCTTGTATAAAATACTTGAGTATGAAACCTTAATAGTCGATTGAAAGAAGGTTTTGCTAAAGCATATAGTTGATTGATTTGAATAATACATAAAGCAATACTCGGTTGAAAAATATGCTCAAATTTCAACACACACACACACACACACACATACACATATATATATAAATATAAAGATACTCGATCATACAAAGTACTATATTCAATTATAGCTTTAAAAAGCATAGCTTTATAATAACATGCTCGAGTACATTTTTATGATATTCAATTAACTAATCTGAAAAATACACTGAGCATAGCTATTTTTGATTGAAGGCGGTATGAAAGCTTTCACTACAAAAAATCAATGTTTTAGCGATGAAAAATTCCGTTGCTAAAAAATTTAACGACGGATTTAGTGACGGGTACCTTCTCGTCGCTAAAAAGGGTGTCGCTGAAATTTAGCGACAGGGTTAGTGACGAGAGTATTTTAGTGACAGAATCAGCGACGGAATTAGCGACGGGGTTGACCCCGTCGCTAAATTTTTATTTTTTTATTTAATTTTTTTTTTTAGTGACAGGGTTGACCCCAAAATTCAAAATTCAACCCGTGCTAGACCCCAAGCCATCCCTCAGTGCGCTACGTGGCAGTGCTGGGATAATACCCTCAAAAATTATCTCATACTCTCATCCAGATTCGAACCCCCAACCTCTTATGACCAAGTTTTGCACGCGAGCGAGCCGATCTAAAAACCTCCTTGTTCATTGATGTATATAAAATATATTTATAGTATTATCTTTCAAATATTTTAGAATTATATTTATACACCAAAATTTTTCAAACTTATTTAATGATATTAATTTTAATATTTAATGTTAGTAAAGGGAAATAAATATTAATTTTAGTTTTATTTCGTTATTAATTTAAATAAAACTTTATTAATTATTATATTAGTAGTGAAAAATTATGTTTTTATTTTGATTTTAATTTTAAAATATTCAAAAAAATATTAGTTTAATTTTTACTAATATCAATGTTAGTAAAAATTATTGTGATATGTTTAAATGTAAAATTTTTTATTTTTTATTTATTTATTTTATTTTTTAGTGATGGGTTGACCTGTCGCTAAATTTTAATTCTTTATTTAATTTTTTTTATTTTTTAGCGACGGGGTTGACCCCGTCGCTAAATTTTAATTCTTTACTTATTTTTTTTTTTATTTTTTAGCTATGGGGTGACTCGTCGCTAAATTTTAATTTTTTTATTTAATTTTTAGCCACAAGAGTGATACTATCGCTAAAAAATAAAAAAAATTAAATAAAAAAATTAAAATTCGCTAAAAAATAAAAAAAATTAAAGTTTAGCGACGGGTCAACCCCGTGGCTAAAAAATAAAAATAATTAAATAAAAAATTAAAATTTAGCGACAGGGTTACTCCTGTCGCTAAAAAATAAAAAAATTAAATAAAAAAATTTAAATTCGCTAAAAATAAAAATATCAAATAAAAATTAAAGTTTAGTGACAGGGTCATCCCCATCGCTAAAAAATAAAAAAAAATTAAAAAATTAAAATTTAGTGACGGGGTTAACCCCGTCGCTAAAAAAAAAAAAAAAAAATTAGCGACAGGGTTACTCCCATGGCTAAAAAATAAAAAAAATTTAAATTCGCTAAAAAATAAAAAAATCAAATAAAAAATTAAAGTTTAGTGACGGGGTCATCCCCGTCGCTAAAAAATAAAAAAATAAAAAAATTAAAATTTAGTGAAGCGGTCAACCCCATCGCTAAAAAATAAAAAAATAAAATAAAAAATTAAAATTTAGCGACGGGGTTACTCTCATCGCTAAAAAATAAAAAAAATTAAATAAAAAAAATTCAAATTTATTAAAAAATAAAGCAAATTTAAATAAAAAAAATTAAAATTTAGCGACGAATTTCATTCGCGAATTCCTTTTCTAAATTTAGTGATGGGTATTCCGTCGCTAAATTAAAAAAATATTTAAAAAAATAGCGACGAAAATTTCATTGTTATCCATCACTATTTAGCGACGAAATAATTCCGTCTCTAAATTCCATTGTTAAATACGATTTTTCTTGTAGTGTTTAAAAGAATGATTGGATACTTTGCCTTCAAAAGATTTAAAAATACATATACTTGGTTTACAATAAGTTTTTATACTTAAGCTGAATTTTCAAAGTATTTTTCAAACATTTAACATCAAGCTCGATCGACATCATTTACAAAAAGTTTTAGAAAAATACATATACTTGGTTTACAAAAAATTTTGCCTTCAAAAGGTTTAAAAATACATATACTTGATTTATAGAAATTTTTGCCGATTTTATTCGGCCAGGGGAGGGCCAAAATGACGTTGTTTTGGCCTAAAGTGATGGCAGTGTGAACGGCTGCTATTGCTCCACGTAGCGCGGCCTCAGCCATGCTTTTTGGCAATTTAAAGCCCATTTCGGGCTGAATTCATGTGTGAAACAGAAGGGAAATGAGGGAAGGAAGGGGGGGGGGGCGCAGGCAAGTTGAGAAAGAGGAAGAAATGGGAGAAAAATTAGGGAATTTGGGGGTTATTTTGCAATTAAAATAGTCAGATACGTGGATAAAATTAGTGTAAGCATTTTATGTGTAGATTATAAGTTTTACACGGTCAAGTTACGTATTTTATATAGTTAGATGTGATTATTTTAAGCTGTAATCTTATTATTTTTCGTACAACGTTTTATTTCACAGTGGGAGAGCAGAAAAGGCTAGAAATGGTCGTTTTAAGACAAGTTTCTAATCCTCTCTTCGTGAGCTTTAATTCCTTTACAAGTCCTTGTCGTTATTCATGTTTTATTCCTTCCGTTGTTGTTATTCAGTTCCACGAATTAATTGTGTAACTACGCATGGCAACCATTTTTATGATTGGTGTAATATTTTTGGCTAACCGACATGGGGCTTTTTATTGCCTCAATTCCCTGGGAATGATGCTGCACCTGGTTGGGTTAAGTTCTAGATAGGTGTGTGTGTGCCAGTTGTGGGCCTTGGGTTTTTGTGTGTGAAATTATTATTTATTTAATTATAGTTGATGATGACAGTGCATGTCGGGGTTAGGTTACATCTATTGGGGGTCATGCTTTGTGTGTGTGGAAACGTGTGAGCATTTGCATGACCCGTTGGCCTAAGAGCCAATTTGGGTACTCTAGGTAAACATATGCAGTTAGAACATTTCGCATGTGTGTATTCCTATGTGGGTATAGCATGGCCTAATGCTTGGTTTATGGAGGATCTGTAATCACGTTCATGTTGTAGAAGCCATTGCTTTTCTTATGTGTTGCATTGCATGTGTTAGACATCATTTTATTAGAGAGCATGTGTTACAAGGTGATATTATGATTAAATTATGTGGATACCAAGAATCAACTTGCTGATATTTTTACTAAACCTCTTTCAAATGAAAATTTTCTTTTTCTTCGAAACTCACTTGGGATGATTCCTATTCCCTAATTGTATTTTTTTTCTTTCTCATGTATTTTTTGATAGATTACAAAAAATGGGGGGAGAGAAAATATATAGCTAAATAGTGTTTTAAAAAGATAAGAGGGAGACTAAATTAAGGGGGAGAGAGCAAGTTAAGGGGGGGAGCCTAAATTAAAGGGGAGCAAGAGCAAGCTTAAGGGGAAATCATATTTTTGTTAAATCATTTAAGTATAGCTTCTTTCATGCTTTTGCAATCATCAAAATGGGGGAGATTGTTGAGTGTAGATTTTGATGATTGATGATTGGCATATGTGAATCTGAATGTACATTTATATTTTATGTACTAACAAAGCATGAAGCCTTCATAAGGCTTACAAAACTGTTTTCTAGTGATTTCATGACACAGGTTATATATGGAAACTTCTTATATTGATATAGAGATTTCATTATATATGGAAACAAGTTTTTAGAGAGCTTTTTAGAAATTTAAGTATTTGAGCTATGTATGGAAAGTTCTTCTTGGCATGGAAAGTCTAGAAGATATATATATGGAATCCTTGTTCATATATGGGAAGTTCAAAAGATCTATATGGAAGTTTTTGAGGAGATTGGAGTAGTCCACTATATGGAGTTGCCATATATGTAACTTGGCGACATGGCATTGTTAACATGGCATTTTGATGACATGACAGCCACGTGGAGCACACTCATCAAGGCTACATCATCTCGTTGGTCTAGATATGGTAAGAGAATCATGGAGTAAATTTAAAGGTTCCTGAAGCTCCTCTACTCAGTTAAATATGGAAGAATTTTTTGAATTGCATTCAAATGGAGAAGTTAAAGATTCAGCATTATTGTTCAACATTAATGGAGGAAATTAAGGTTTGAAAATTAAACCTTGATTGATATTACTTTCCTTTATTGCTGATTATTTCTCATTAAAAGGATATGGAAACTCAAATCATGGAATCAAGTATCCTACTCATTATGGCTAATTGATATCTTCATTATGGGAGAATATTCAAAGGATATCTTGCATATATTCAGCTACACAAATTGATTCTCTACTTGTCAACATTTTTTAGTATGGAAACTTGATCAATTATGAGCTTTTGAAGTTATAATTGATATCTTCATTGTTGGACAAATTTGCTTCATTATTTGAGAATATTTGGTTGGATTTTACACCATTTGGAGGTTTAAATTCAAATTTCAAATTAGCTATGCTTATTATGGAAGCTAAGGGGCCAATTGCACAATCAAAGGAGTTTGAAGATCAACTAGAAGTTAGAATTGATCATTTCTTATTTATTGTCGATTTTGCAAGAATTATGAAAGGTTTTGATGATATTTTAATCCTTAAAATCAGCCATGCATTAGTGGAATTGATTTGCTCATTCAAGGCTGATTGGAGATCAACAAAAGTCAAAGGTCTTGATGATCAATCAAGTTAGCTGATTATGAAAGGTAAATCAAGAATTTAATATGAAGGGCTAAGATTGGCTTGAAGACTTGCCACATGGAGGGCTGAGATTGATCAAGGAAAGCTTACTCTAACACTATATAAAAGGATCTCTTGAAGGCTTTGGAACAATTTTTGGAAGCCCTATTATTTTCTACATTATTGGCCAAGATTTTCATTCTTTTTAATCTTTCTCTTCCTCTATCTTCTTAAGAGAAAACTAAGAGAGTTCTCTACGCTTCATTGTATTATTTTTGAGAGAACCCTATTTCTCAATCTCTACTATTCTTGTATCGTGTAAAGAGCATACAAAAATCCAAACTAGTGAGTGTGAGACTGCAGAAGTAGTTTGGTGGTGGTGAAGCCAAGTGAAGGCTTTGCTGGTCGTAACAAAATTTTAATATAGTGGATTTGGTTGAAAATCCTAAGGAAGGAAATCCTTAGGTAGTGGATGTAAGCCATAAGAGCCGAACCACTATACATCGCTGTGTTCTTCTTCTCTCCACTCTTACTTATTCTTGCTTGATTATACTTGTTTGTTTTTGGTCTTGTGCTATCTAAAGTGGCCAAACCCTAAAGCTTACATTCTTGTTGGTTATTTTGATTATATTCTGATTTGAATTGATCATTCTTTATACTCATTCAATGTTCCATTTGATTATTTAAAGACTTGTTATTGTGTGCATTCAAATCACTTGTTTTCACCAAGTTGTAATTTGAAGAGTATATTGGACCAAAGCACATACTAACACAGCTGGCGGATATTATATTATCCATCTAGTATTTAAGTGCTCCCGTACTCTCAACTACAATTTTGGTTTGTATTAAATTTGTTTTCTCATATATATACGTGCATAAGTTTTGCATTAGAGTTTTAAAATGTGTCAATTCACCCCCCCTCTTGACTAGGTTAGAACTCAACACTATGCACACGGTGACTTTGATTTCTTGATGTACATCTTTCGGACGGGAGTACCGATCCGAGGCTATTATCATGGGCAGGAGAACCGTATCGTTTCAGGTGGGAGTACCGACCTGAGATTGGCACTATTACCATGGACAGAAGGACCGTATCGTTTCAGGCAGGTGTACCGATCTAAGGTTGACATTACACACTGAAGTATCATTCCATTTCAGGCGGGAATACCGACCTGAGGTTATTTTTGGCTCGTGGTTTCATGCTTGTCAGTTCATGGCAGCGGCAGGTTTGTTGGGGACTTGAGTACCGATTTTGTCTATGTGGGCTCCAAGGACCATTATGTGCAAGTTTATTTATGCGGTTTTCGCTTATCTTGTGGTTCATGTTGTGCATGTGTATGTCTTGGGCACAGGAGTGTGGGTTGATACTTGTGTTGCACATGGTGTGTGGGTGGTTTGGTGTTATATCAACCTTGTTCTTGTATTCACTTGTTGAGTCTTGTGACTCACCCTTTATTTGCTTTCCAACATTCTAGGTAAGAGAATCGTCTAAGATAGCAGGTACGTTCAACGGAGTTTGGTTCAGACCATCGAGCCATAGTAGCCTATGCAAAGTCCTCTCAAGACTTGGTCCTGAGTGTCGTGTGTTTGGTTAGAGTATGTAAACCTAGGTAGACTCATGTTGTGAATGATTATGTAAAGACGGTTATGAAAGGTTATGTGATGTAAAAAGTTATGGTTTCTAAAAGGGTTATGAGTAAGTTTTAGTTTGTGTTATTGTTCAATATCATTTCAATAATGACCCTCTCACGAATCATCTATGCGCACAGAGGTTCTGGGAGGCAACCCGTTACATTTCCAATACTATTTATAATATTTATTTATAACTTAATTTTAAACTCAATTAATTAAAAATAAGTATTATTTTTGATAAATATTATTAATTAAGAATATTTATAATATAAATTTTTTATTAATTCCTCAATTAATCCCTCAATCAATCAAAAATAAATATTATTTCTAAAAAATATGAATAGACAACTTAATAAGTCACAAAAAATTGTTCATTTGTATAAAATAAAAATAATTTATATTTAGTACTTATTACTTCAAAGTAATTGGAGATCTCCTATAAAGTATCTTGAAACTTTTCACTATCAATTAAATAAATATTATTAATAGGAAATTTGAATAGACAATTTAAATTATTAATTAAGTCAGGTATAGATATATAATTTTTCAATGAATTAAGAATAAATATTTTTTCATAAATATTATTAATCAAAAATATTTAAAAAATCCATACTTCCTCACATTTAAGAGTTTTAATTTATATTTATATTTATAATTTATAAATAAATATATAATATAATAATTAATTTTACTTTAATAATTAATCAATCACTACCTTTAATTTAATACAAGACTAATGCATGGATTTTTTAATACTAATTAAGATTGAAGATATTACATTTTTAAGATTAATATATGAAATTTTTAATATTAATTAAAATTTAATTTTTAAATTTATTGTGATTATACCTCCCATGCACCGCACGAGTGAACACTAGTTAAGGTTAAATTGACAAGTTTCTATGTAGCTAATTGATTAAAATAAAATAGTAATATCAAGTATTCCATTTCTTAGTCGAGTAATCAAATTTTTATTTAAATAATTAATCTGGTGAAAAGACTAAGCAGTTAGGTTTAATTGAGTAACTCTTACCTTAGTCAAATAAATTTATGCCTTGGCCAAGCATAATATGCTAAACAGGGAATGAGTTTTTGTAATTGTTTTATTATTAAACTAAGAGATTTCTTGTACTCAAGTAATGACATATTATAATCGAGTGTCAAGAATGTTTAATTGAATATCAAATATAAAGTTAAGATGTTAACCCAATAAGATGTATTCTACCCTTGAATAATATCAAATTTAACCGTCAGCTAAATAATATCAAATTGAATTATCTGAGAGTCAAATTTGATGGCATACATATATATATGTATATTATCTTCCTTAATCTCCATATTCAAGATAGTTTATCTCCTGTTTGCTGAAACTTTTTCCAAAAACGAGATAAATTAAATTATGATCTGCACTGGAATGATGATAATTCATAACCTTTGTATATTAGATATCTTCCTGAAAATTATGAAGATATTCTTCTAGATCTTTCTTAATTAATTTGTCACGTGTTCATAAAGAAATGTATATATAGAAGAATGTTTGGAAAGCCATGGTGACTACAACAGTGAATGTTTGGCACGTGTTCACGCGTTTAGAAAGAAATGTATAGAAGAATGTTTGAAAAGCCGTGGTGAATACGCAGGGATTGATAAGAGACAGAGAGAGACTTGACTGAAGTCTTTTGATTGCGTTTAGTAAAAAGAAGAAGAGGAAAAATGCTACTTCTATAAATAATTAAATTATTAAGAAGATAATTGAAGGTGTAAAATGCCCACTCAACTGGTAGATTCACCCACCCCTTACCTTTAGTCGTCTTCTCTCTCCTCTGTCATGGTCGCTTCTAGCAAGCTCATCTTCGCCTCGTCGCCTTCGCCTCACCACCTTGTCTACCGCCATTGCATCTTATTGTTGTCTCGACGTTGTTGCCTCTGGAGCAAACTGATCGGGCTTCATAAAGCCAGAACTTCTCTCGGCAGCTTGATGATCGGACTTCATCAAGCCGTTAATCAATATATAATGAGTTATATATGTATATAATGACATTAAAATACAATGACTTTATAGTTCTACTTTATCTGTTTTCTCAAGTGGAAGTGTTAATTGGGTTTTTTGTTTTTCTGAATTTCTTTGAAATTGCATGTTCTCAACTACTTAATAAAAGAATATAATAAAACTTTAATTCTAAATAATTTAAATTCTCATATAAACTAAAAAACATAGTTTAATATTTGAGGATTGTTAATCAATATATAGATAAAAAAATGTGAGATATGAAAAATATTTCAGATAAAAGTATTTTTTATTGCGTTTGTAAAATTTTCTAAAAAATAGTCACATAACTTCTTATCTTGAACTTTCAATATAAATTTATCCATTTCTCTTTCAAATAACTTATCTTAAACTTTACACGTAAGTTATTTTAATAGAAACTTATTTTACTCATTTTAACAAATACTACTTAATATATATATATACATATATATTTATATAATGACGTGATACCACATTTTTCATAAATATTTTATCAAAATTGATTTTGGTCCAAACACGTCTTCCAAAAGATGAGCGAATGGCATGAAGAAATCAAAGACTTCTCTGTAAAATAACAGTTTATACCGTTTTGGTGAGCTGACGGAATGATTCTCCTCCCAAAATCATATATATATACACGTAAATGCATGCCAACTCCAACATCTCAGCCACAAGTAGAGATCAGCTTCGATCACAAAGCCAACAAATTAAAATATCAATAATTAGTAATGGCTTACGACAATGGAGTCTGTGGTGTTAACAATGGCGATCTCCTCGGAGCCGAAGCCTACATTTGGAACCAAATGTTCGGTTTCATGAACTCTTTCAACTTGAAAACCGCAGTTGAACTGGGAATCCCTGACATCATCCACAACCACGGCAAGCCCATGAAACTTTCCGACCTCGTCGCTGCCCTTCCCATCAACCCATCAAAAGGCCAGTGCATCGGCCGCCTCATGCGCAGCCTGGCTCTTTCCGGCTTCTTTCTCGAGAAAATAGCCCGAGAAAATGAACTCCTAGAAACTGAGTACACTCTCACCCCCACTTGCCGGCTTCTCTTAACCGACAATCCCTTCACTCTTTCTCCGTTCTTGCTGGCCATGCTCGACCCGAGTTTAATAAACTCGTGGCAATACCTGACGGCTTGGCTCCAGAATGACGATCAGACGGCGTTTAACACAGCCAATGGGACGTCGTTTTGGGATTACGCCGGCCATAAGCCGACTCTGAACTTCCGGTTTAACGACGGAATGTCGGCTGATTCGAGGTTGGTAGCGAGTGTGATGATTAAGGAGTGTAAGGAAGTGTTTGAGGGGCTAAGTTCGGTGGTGGATGTCGGCGGCGGGACCGGAACAATGGCCACCGCCATTGTCGAGGCCTTCCCGCACTTGAAGTGCACAGTGTTTGATCAGCCACATGTAGTTGCTAATTTGCAGGGGCGTAAGAACTTGAGCTTCGTTGGAGGGAGCATACTTGATGTCTTCCCAGCTGCGGATGCAATTCTACTCAAGGTATATATATTTATACATATTATATTTCTTTATTATCTTCACTTTCGACGATGTATATATACGTATTATCTTCGTTTTAGCCAATGTATATACATATATATATATATATCTTTACTTTTACAGCTGAACTCTTACTTATATAATCTAAAATTGACAAACAGTGGATCTTGCACTTCTTGGGCGACGAAGACTGCATCACATTGTTGAAGAAATGCAAGCAGGTAATTCCAAGCAAAGAAAATGGAGGAAAGGTGATTATCATAGACATGGTGACGGGGATCTCCAAAGGAGCAGAAGAATCAGTCCAGACACAGTTCTTCTATGACATGCTAATGATGATTAATGTTGCAGGAAAAGAGAGAAATAAGAAAGAATGGGCAGAGCTGTTCTGCAAAGCTGGTTTTAGTGACTACAAGATCCATCCGATTTTAGGATTAAGGTCCCTCATTGAGGCATACCCTTAATAAATCAACATTTTCTATTTACTATTCACGTTAAATAAGTGTATAAGCTTGTTATAGTTCATTCATCTAAGTTAGATGATCATTGAGGCATGCCCTTGATGAAGTCAACATATATAGTTGTTTCACTAAATAGGCAAATGTTTTAAGTTCTATTTATATGTAACTCTTGATTATGTCATGGATTTGTACTAATTAATTAACATTGGGAATGGGGAGCTATACATTATGACCAATATATTCGCATAATTATAAATGTGTTTTTGTCCAAATCCTAGCTACACCTGCATGATTGTGTACATCTACACGAGATTGACAATGAGCAGGACCATTTTTTTTTTTTGTCTAATTTGTCCTTTATATAGGTTTAAGAGAATATACAATTGGCTTAACCAATAAGAAGTTAAAAACAACAATAATAATGACTACAATTATACCTTAGATGAAAAAATCATGCACGTAACGCACACCAAGGAAAATTGACGTTAGTTGCTTGTTCTAAATACACCAATCTTAATTTATAATTCTTGCAGGAAATATATTTCATCCATTAGGCATATAAACTGCTCCAAATTTGTGATTTACTTCTTGCTTCATTAAAAATAGCGATTCAGCTTAATTCTTAGAATAATTATTCTCAGTACAAAACTCTGAACTGATTCATTGATTTTCTAAATTCTCAAATAAATCTCTATTAGAAAGATTGTTTGATACTAATTCAGTTGTTGTGAGCTGGAGAGAGAGAGAGAGAGAGAGGGGATAATAAGTGAAGATGCACAAGAAAGTCCTATGAGAATTTAGGATATAAAACAAAACAAAGCACGATGAAACCATTAAACATACAAAAGAACATAAAAGATTTACGTAAAAAATTTAAATTAAAAAAAAATTACAAGTAGAAAGAACAAAATATCACTATGATAATATTATTACAATATTTTTAGAGTACTGGTCACCCATTTATAAATATGGCACCACACACCCAAGAGGGAGGGTGAATTAGATGTCTATGATTTTAAAAAAACTTATAGAGGTTTTTAAAGATAGATAGTAAAACAATGATGTATTAAAACAATGATGTATAAGTAAAAGAAACAATAAAAAAATTACTAGAGGGACAAGAAGTTTAGAGTGATTTGGCTAAACTTATTTTACTCTTCTACTTTATCTCCACATTAGAGATTTCAAAATCCACTATCACCTCCTACTTAATCAAGTAGGCCCTCTACCAAAACCACTAGGAAATACAACCTCCTACTTATACACAAGTAGGCTCTGCCGTTAGAAATTATAATAATGAAAACAAAAAGAAGATTTGAGAATATCAACTCTCAAGTACCATATATCTCAAATAAATACATAAAGACTTAAACAAGATAATACAAATGATATGTGTATCCTGTTTTTTAAAAGAAAAATGAAAGTTTAATCATTAGTAAGAAGAATGAATACAATTATAAGCTCTCCAATCACTTTATTTCCATCCATTAGCCTTCTTTAGTGCTTCATTGGGCTATATTTATAAGCCTCTCCCGTACTTGAAGAAAACTAGTTGTTTAAAGCTGTTGGGGAAATAAAGAACTTACAAAAACTAGCCATTATAGAATGTCAGTTTTGGAAACGAACGACAGTTTTCTTCAAAAAATTTAAAGCATGTATTGGCTTTGGACAAATATGGTTGACTCTTTTATAAAAGAGGTCAACTTCTTTAACAAATAGTTGACATTTTTTAGAGACAGTTGATATTATACGGTCATTGTTGACTGTTTTTGAACTCACAATCAAACAACCGAGAGTTTGAAAAATGCTTGTTGATAATTCTTAAAGATTGTCGATCATTTTTACTTAAAGCCTTAAAATAGTCGATAGTTTCAATAAATCAGTCGACAGTTTTGTCTTGTTTCAACAACCCAAAATACAAAGGGCCAAAATGGTTGATGGTTGCACTAACATGGTTGACAATTTTGGCTTCAAATAAAGTGTTTCTTGACATGGAAAATATTTTGATACTCTTAACACATTTGATTTCAAAACAAATACAAAAGATTGATTTCAAAATAAATATAGAAGATTTTGTAAACATTAAAAGCATATATATCCCTTAGCATTGATTGAATTGATCATTTTCTATTTTGAAAGATAAAATATAATTTATTTTTAAATATCAAATATATAAAATTTTTCATCATCAAAACCAAAATAACACCAAATATTGAAAAACCAGTTGACAATTTTTGTGAGAATAAAAATCAATTGAATGTTTAAATTTAGAACATTAATTTAGAATGTATGCATTAAATCAGTTGAGTTGTTTTAAAGATCAGTTGTCAGTTCTGAAGAACCAGCTGACAATTTTAAAGAAGAAATTTACAGTTTAGAAACTCGTAGTCGATAGTCATGAAAAATGGGTTAACAGTTTTTCACTAGATTCATTATTTAATTAATTCTTTTTTTTTTAATTTTCAGGCTATTTTATTTGACTTCTAAAAGCTTAACATTACTTTAGGATCCACAAGATTTTGTTGATTTAAAAGAAAATTTCACAAACCATTTTAAAAAATTCACGAACCATTTAAGATCAAAACCTTGAAAGTTCAAAACATTTATTATAACATATCAAAAATCTTTTAAGTCTAATATCATCAATACTTTATTAAAATTTTGTGTTAAGATATACATCATCAAAACATTATCAAGATCAAGTAAAGATTTTTGTAGTCTAATTTGGGTGTTTGTTTGGTTCGAGATCTTTTCATTCATTTATCGTTCTTATTGATTTTGTTTTTAGTCAGTTGATGTTGCCGGTCATATATGCTTTCCCCTTATTGGTTAGATCCTTTGATTGGTAACCCGAAGGATTTGAGTTTGTGTAAAGCCATTGGTTAAATTGTCTGTTTCAGCATCTTTGACTTGGGGAAAAAAAGAGGAGTCCGAAGTGAGAGAGGGAGAGTCCGTTAAATTCCAGAGCTAGCTAGTTGGATATATATATAGATATATATATATAAGATTGTAATTATATTTTGAAAGAATAATTAATAACACTTTTTATAATTACTTTTGAAAAATTATAAATATTTTTGTTATGTATAAAAAGTGTTTATAGATTTTAAAAAGTACACAGTTGTTGCTATATAAAAGCATTTATAATTTTAAAAATTAAAAAAATAATAATTTTTGGTAAGTCATTTTTAAAGTAATAGTTAACATTACCCTAATAAAACATGCAATAGTACTGTTTCTATCTTGTGATACAAAACAAGGCATATTTATATTTATTGGCTATTAATTACTTCTGAATGTTTAGTATTTCCTGCTGAGTAAAGATAATATTCATCTTTTAGTCAATAGGAGACAGTAAATAGTCAAAAGTAATTTATAGACTATATAATAAGTACCCTTTATTCTGTGCTGCTAAAATTATGAATAATTATCGAAATGGTCAAACAATTTACACAATCAATAATAGAAAGAATTGGCACGTGCTTAGACCAAAATTAGCGACTGAGATTGAAGGGAGTTCAAACACACTGTTTACCTTAGAATTCTCAATATATAATTAGTAAATGTACGTATCATTCAATGTATGTAAACGTAATCGTAATAAAAAATAACAGAAGACTTGAACGGGTGATGACCGGCATGATATCACATCCAAAATCTTATTTGCCAACGTACACGTACGTACGTGTTGTAGACTCGTTGAATAACTACACAACATATATAGAACTATTTTTACCGATCTAATTTGATTTCACCGTTGGGGCACTTTTAGTGGCGGCCACTAGTAGCCGTCACAACTAATCGTCTTTTAATGACCACTCAATGTCAGCCCCTCACAAATAAGTTAGGTTGAACTAGGCAACCTCTCAAGCTTTTAGTGGCCGTCATGCCTGCCGTCACAAATAATTCATCTTTAATGGCCGTCACTTGTGGATGTCACAAATAGTCATCTTTTAATGACAACTCCGGCCCTCACAAATAAGCATAAGAAGCCCACTACTTTTAGTGGCCGCTAGTGACAACCGTCACAAATAATGCTTTGTTGGAGCACTTTTAGTGCCAGCCATTAGTAACCGTCACAACTAATCATCTTTTAATGACCACCCAATGTCAGCCCTTCACAAATAAGCTAGTTTGAAGCCAACCTCTCAAGCTTTTAGTGGCCGTCATACCTGGCTGTCACAAATAACCCATTTTTAGTGGCCGCCAATGTCAGCCTTCACAAATAAGCATGCGGGTCCCACACTTTTAGTGGCCAACATGGTTGGTTGTCATAATTATACAACCTTTAGTGGCCATAAATGGTGATAATCACAAATAAAGAGAGTTTTAGTGGCCAATTTTTTTGGCTGCCACTAAATAGGACTTTTCAGTGACACGTGTTCTTTGGCTGCCGCTAATAGTTGTATTTGTGACAAATGTCTTATGGTCGTCACTAAAAGTCACTTTTCTTGTAGTGAGAGAATAAGTGAAGACACACAAGAAGGTCTTGTAGGAATTTAGGATGGGAAAAATCACGAGTAAAAATAATCAAATATCACTATGATAATATTCCTATAATAATTCTAGGGTATTAATCACCTATTTATAAATTTACCACTCATTTATAAATGTATATAAAGAATAATTTAAACAAATTTACATTCTAATCAGAAAATGGGTCACAGTTAAATTTGAATTTTAGCTCAAAATTATCACATGTTTGATTAACGAGGAAGGATGATAAGAAATAGAGGGCCAAAGCAGTGTGGGGTGAAGTGGAATATGGGAGAGCCAATCGAGCAAGATGCTGGAGAAAAATTGATTGTTGAAGTCATCGATGAAAAACGTTTCCCTACTCCTTAGCTATAATCCCTAGGAAAATTAATTATGTCCCTTGTGATATTTTACTCCTTACATAGAATTTAATGTCTCTATATCATGTGTATAAATGGTATTCTCATACCCTTAATTAAACCTTTAAACATTTTATATTTTTAATCAATTACTAATTAAAGAATAAATTACAATAACTATTCTTGAGTTTTCCCAAAGTACAAAAGTACTCATCACATTTTGCAAATAAAAAGAAATGCAAAATGATAAATATTTTACCCCCCTCCCCTCCCGGGTCTCTCTCAATCACATAGAAGGAATAGAACAAAACAAACTTTTGTAGCAATTAACTGCTATCACCAATTACCCCTTACCATTAAACCTATAGAAGAGAAATAGATAGAAAGAGGAATAGATAAATGGAATGTTGTTTTTTTGTACTTTATTCTCAAAAACATTGTTCTATAATGAATGTTTCTAGTAAAATAAAATAAAAACTATGTTGTTGGGTATTTACAGCTGATGATGATCTTTGAGACCGATCACCACGTGTTGCCTCAGTGGATAGATCTCGGGAATGGAAACTTCGGATTTGGTTATGTTTGGCCTCGAGAGTTTAGCCTGTAAGACAACAGAGCGATGGGGCTATGATGATCTTTGGGATTAACCACCACGTGCCGTCTCGATGGATGGACCTCAGGAGTGGAAACCTCAAACTTGGTTATGTCTGGTCTCGAGAATGTAGCCTACAAGACAATAGAGTGACGAGGCTAGGATCCCCCGAAGTAGACTTTGACGCTCAAGTCAGTAGAGTAAATGCAAGTAGCAGAAAATGTAAGAGCTAGAGACTTGTAATACCTAGTGAGGCCCCTTGCTTTTTATAGGAAAAACCATTATAGGGTACTTGCGATAAGGCCCGAGGAGGTTAGGCGCGGCTCTAGGGGACCTCGGTCTAGTTGGAATAAGTCACATGGTCCAGTTCGAATTTTTCGAACTCCACTCCGGATTGCTCTACAAGTTTTGTCACGAATCGCATGGTCTGGTCTGGATTTTTTAGACTCCACTCCGGATTGCTCTGCAAGTGTTGCCATGTGTTAATCTCTTAGGCGATCCACGTAGTGAGTGAGACGACTAGCGTGCATAGGGTATTTTAGTAATTTAGATAATATCATATCATTTGCCCCCCACTCCTTGAACCGAGCTGAGAATCATGTTGGGTCGAGGAGTAGCCTAATTTTTTAAATCATTTGAGTATGGACTTCCCCAAGGTGTACAGGAGCATGTTTAATGTGAATCTCATACTTAAGAATACCATTTATTACATTGGAATTACAATTGGTGTTTGGTTGGAGGGCTTGGGTCTCCCCTATATAAGCCCAAGGCCCCACCCCTCAATTATCACTTCTCTTTGCTGCCAAACTTCCAACCAGAGGGCCAAGGTCAGCCTTAACCTATCCCCTATGAAGCTTTTTCTTTTTCAGGCTGAAACTTTGGCTTTGACTAACTTGTTTCTTATTACTTTTGTCACAGGCGTGGTTGGGATTTCTCAAGGTAGGTCGTGTTTGCTAAGCCCCTTTTAGCTAGTGCCTAACCCTGTTTTTCCTTTCCTGACTTCTGTCATCTTTCTCCCGGTTAATTCTTCCTTCCTGGTTAATCTTTCTTATTGCTTTCATCACAGGTGTGGTTGGGATTTCCCAAGCCAGGTCGCGTTTGTTGAACTCCTTTTAGCTTGTGCCTAGCTCTGGTTTTCCTTTCCTGACTTATGTCCTCTTTCTCCCAGTCAGTTCTTCCTTCCTAATTAATCTTTCTTATTGCTTTCATCTCAGGCATGATTGGGATTTCCCAAGCTAGGCCTCATTTGTTGAGCTTCTTTTAGCTCGTGCCCAGCCCTGGTTTTCCTTTCCTGATTTTTATCCTCTTTCTCCCAGTTAGTTCTTCCTTCCTAGTTAATCTTTCTTATTACTTTCATCACAGGCGTGGTTGGGATTTCCCAAGCTAGGTCGTGTTTGTTGAACTCCTTTTAGCTCATGCCTAACCCCGATTTTAGCCACTCACTAGCGGAGGACGGTGTTGGTCTTTGAGTTTCTTTTAGCCATTAGTCCACCTTCGACTTGGGGATGGCCTAGGGCACTTGACCCTTAGATTTTAGCCACTCCCACGCAGAGGAGGGTGTTGAGCTCTAAGTGTTTTTTGGCCATTAGTCCACCTTTAACTTAGGGACGACCTAGGGCACTTGACTCTTAGATTTTAGCCACTCCCACACAGAGGAGGGTGTTGAGCTCTGAGTTTTTTCCGGTCATTAGTCCACCTTCAACTTGGGGACAACTTAGGGCACTTGACGCTTGGATTTTAGCCACTCTTACATGGAGGAGGGTGTTGGGCGAAGACTTCAGCGGGGGAGGACGCTGTAGATAATCTTTATCCTCCAATGCCAGGAGAATTTCTATCCAACTTGCATTGAGGGGAGTATAACTCCATAGGGCTCTATGGGCACCCCCAAAACCTAGGCGATCTTGAGTTTTTTTACCAGCAATACAGTCCTCTATTTTACCACAGGCTTTTTCTTCTCTTTCTCTCTCTACTTCTTGTCGAGCTGCTCAGCCCTCTTGACCTTCATTATTTCTTCAGTGTTAATGTACATGTTAGCTCGGGCAAGGACTTCTGTGTAGGTACAAGGCGAAGTCTTGGCCAAGGATTGAGTGAATGGCCCAGCCCTCAAGCCATTCTGGTGGGCCTCCATTGCAATCCGCTAATGAAACTCATCGATGCTTAAGGCTTTCTCATTAAACCTAGCCACAAAATCCCTTAGAGACACATCTTGGTTTTGCTTGACGTTAACCAAAGCCATAGAAGACTTTCGATGATGATTTAAGGGAGCATAATGGGGTAGGAAACATGTCTTTAACGCTCCCCAACTGATGATGGAATGATGGGGAAGGCAAGAGTACCACGTCTAGGCATGATCTCCCAGAGTAGCCAAAAAGGCCCTACACCACATCGCATCTAACCACAATTGCACAGCATACGAGAGAAGAAGAGCTCTATATGATCATAGGGGTTTGTGTTTTCGTTGTAGAACTTGATGGATGGGATACAAAATCTCTTCGGAGGAACCTCTGCCATGATGTTCTTACTCAAGGGTTGGTTAGAACCAAAGTGGGGTAGCTCATCCATTCCTTTCTTGAGTTCTTTGACCTATTGCTCCAAAAAACGCAACTGCTTCTCCTACAAGGTCCCTCATTCTTGCAAATGGGAGGAAGTGGATCCCGTCGCCTCGGAGGGATGGATTTCCTAGCCTGACTGGTGAAATAGACGAAGCTCCCAAGTAGGAGGAGGTAACTAGTGTTCCTCCAGATGAGAGGGCACATGCTGAAGGCATTATTCATTCTAGTGTAGATAATCGGTCAATAACTCGGTTAGCTGCTGGACTTGATTTTCTAGCCTGACCAGTTGGTCTTTTGGCATTGGATTGGTCAGAGGCGGTGGATCCTCTCCTTGCTTTAGGGCCTCTCGATTGACCCCAGCCTGGCTGTAGGTCACTTCTTTTCGAGAAGCCATGCAACAAGTTATGGCAAGGAGCAAAAAATCGTTAGCACTTAGTTGGCGGTGAGAAGACCAAGGTCAAGGTGAAGAGAGGAAGTCTGAAGCATAAGGTAGGGAAAGTAGAGGCTAGCGAGTCTGGATGTCGGGCCCATAGTGGGCGCCAAATGATGATGATCTTTGGGATCGACCACCACATGTTGCCTTAGTGGATGGGCCTTAAGAGTGGAAACTTCGGACTTGGTTATGTTTGGCCTTGGGAGTGTAGCCTGTAAGACAACGAAGCGACGAGGCTATGATGATCTTTGGGACTAACCACCACGTTCCACCTCAGTGGATGGACCTTAAGAGTGGAAACTTCAGACTTGGTTATGTCTAGCCTTGGGAATGTAGCGTGCAAGACAACAGAGCGACGGGGCTAGGATCTCCAGGGGTAGACTCTGACGCTAAAGTTAGTGGAGTAAATACGAATAGTATAAAATGTAAGAGTTGGAGACTTGTCATACTTGGTGAGGGCCCCTTCTTTTTATAGGCAAGACTATTATAAGGTACCCGGGATAAGGCTCGAGAAGGTTAGGCGCAGCTCTCGGGGACCTCGGTCAAGTTAGAATGAGTCACATGATCCTGTCCAGATTTTTTGGACTCCATTCTGGATTGCTCGGCAAGTATTACCACAAGTCGCATGGTCTAGTCTGGATTTTTTGGGCTCCACTCCAAATTGCTTTGCAAGTGTCACCACGTGTTAGTCTCTTGGGCGATCCACGTGGCAAGTGAGACGGCTAGTGCGCAGGGGGTATTTTAGTAATTTAAATATTATCACATCAACAACCTTAAAGAGTATAAGCATGATATTATGAAGATATTCAAGTTGAGACAAATTAGAATATAAAATAGTTATGCAATATTAGATTGATTTAGCATTAGATTGCTCATTACAAAAAATCAACGTTTTAGTGATGAAAAATTTCGTCGCTAAAACATCAAAATTCATTGCTAAATTTTTTAGTGACAGATTTAGTAACGGGCACCTTTCCATCGCTAAAATTTAGCGACGGATATTTTTAGCGATGGAATCAACGATGGGTGTTATACCCAATATTTCTTGCATGTATAAATTTTGTTTTCTTGCAGTTGTTGTCAGGGTAAAAATATACCGTAAATATTGGTTGGGCATTTCTATAGGTTTGAGTAAATAAATGTATTGAGATTTACCATGTGATCATGAGATAGTGCACACCTTAATTTATGTAATTGTGCATGATAAGCATGATTTGAGATTTTTCTTAATCATTAAGGATTGATATGAAATTGGGATATGCATATGTGATGCATGATTATACTGATTTGGCACCTATTATTTTGCATGGCGATTATGTCCGTGTGTGAGAAAAAGATATCCTATGAGCGCTTGATAAGGGTGAAGTGGCCATCAACCCAGTAGGCAAGGCTCAAATTGTTATTGCTTGTTGATGTATTTTCGTGATGCATATATATTCATGTATGGATATATTGGCCATGGAAGCCTTGGGAATTATGTGGAAAATTTCTTACTATTTGTGCATGTGCATAAGCATGGAAATGACTACATGATATGTATAATAATCATAGCATAGGAAATTGACATAAATGGAAAACTTATGAGTTGTCTTATACTGATATCTTCTCATAGAGTTGTTGTTTACTCTATCTTGATTATCCATGCCTTTGATTCTATATCTCCATGCTTTATAAATATACTTGCTGAGCCTTATGGCTCACCTTGTTGTACTCTCGTGTCATTCTAGATAAAGGTAAAGTAGTGGTTGAGGGAGAGTCCAGTGGGACTAGAGCCCAAGGTTAGGGATGTACAGAGATCTCCCAGATTAGATCGTCCATGTTAGTGTGTGTGAAGAGGGCATGTGTGAGGAAATTTTATGTTGTAAAATTTTTTAGTGCCCTTATTTTCATTTTTTGTAGGCCATGGTGCCAAGATGTTGAAAACCTTTATGTTGGCTTCTGCTGAATTTATCTAAGGACTGTAATGTGGTGTTATATGTTATTATTCTATATCATCATTGTGATGACCTCCTTTCGGATATCCTATGCTAACGGGACTATTCAGGAGTGGGCCATTACAGTATTAGCTTGTCAATCTTGGCCAAAAATCTGGAGTTTATTGTTTGAACCACCTATATATATATATACACGCATGCCTAATCCGAATGGCCTCTTGAGTGATCGAATCACTCCCATATATGTACCCAAATCCATTCGAATCAGCCATGACCTATCTAAATCACCTATATATAAATGCATATGCCATTTGAATCATGCCCCTGCCATTCAAATCACCTATATACCCATATGCACCATTCGAATGCCCCTGTTTAATTTTTTTCAAATTACATATCAATATTAGAATAATTATTGAATGAATTTAAGGGATTATTACGGTGGGAAGAACAACATATTAAATCTATAATACTCCTCAAATGTTGAATCAAGTTTTGACCTTAAATAACATCTCCCAAAATTATCTTTGTGTTATAATTTACATCTTGAATGTGGTAAATATTATGAAGTAAGATATTTTGAATTATCTGATGATGGTAAAATACTCGGTATGGATAAATGGTGTTGAAAGTATGACTATTGAGGAACAAGAATTTAAATGCATGTGGTTAGAAAATGCATACATGTACATGTTACATATATATATATATATCTTGCGCACCTATTATTTTGCGCCGAGGGAAAGGGTACCCTAGAGCACCTGACGCGGAACGAGCTGGCCATAACCCGATAGGTTGGCTCCATATTTATTTGTGAGATTCTATTAAAATGATGCACTTTTACATGTGTTGATTGATGGCTTGAGAGCCTCTGAGATTTGATACTGACATTGAAATGATACACTTTTGCATGTATTGATTGATGGCTTGAGAGCCTGCGAGATTTGATACTAACATTGAGATTTATGCATATTTGCATAGTGGTACATGGTGGCATGATGAATTTAAATTTGAATTGATAAATTCATAAATTATGAATCTTATACATAACTGTGGAGTCTTTGATTACTCTTCTTGGTGTAATCATGTTCTTGGATCCTATTCATTATTTATTGTTTCTCGAACTTGTTGAGTCTTGTGGCTCACTTAATCTTCTTTGTCATTCCAAGTAAAGGAAATACTATTATTGGGGGGCAAGTCCAATAGGACTATAGCCTAGGGATAGTGGTGTACGGAGACGCATTCTAACTTGAAGATCCTTAGTAGCATTTCAGTGAGGCTAGAAATGAAATGATTTTATTTTGTTAAGTTACTAGAGTCTCTTATTTATTTTGTATGGCCTTCGAGCCTAGTCTAATGAGATATTGGAAATGTAACTGAATCTTAATTTAGTTTTCGCTGCTAGTAATGAAATAAGTTGTTGGTTTTATTATGGTTTGTTCTATATCATCTCTGTAATGATCTCCTTTCGAATATCCTATGCTAACGGGAATATTCGAGAGTAGTCTCTTACAAGGCATCAGGCCATGCTTCGACCACATAGTAATACACATTCAATGCAGTGTTTGTGCACCTAGTCATTCTAAATGCACGTGTCCAAGCATTGACAAAATATGCCCCCCTCTCGATTGATGCCATTCCTAGATTCCACACACTGCCAACATAAAACTGTAATTAAATAAAAGTTAAATTCACACATAGAAGACCCAAGACCCACAACCGTCACACATACACCCATCTGGAACCTAACCCAACAAGGTGCGACATCATTCCAAGGGAATAGGGCAGTGCAAAGCCCTGTGTTGGTTACCAAGGAATAATATGCAAATCATAAAATGGTTGTCACGCGTAGTTACACAATTAATGCGTAGAACCGAATCTCGACAAGAGAGGAAATAAAATATGTAAAACGACAGGAATTAACTTGCATAGGGATCACACGAAGAGAGGGTTAGGAATTTGTCTTTAAACGACTGATTCTTGCCTTTCCTACCTTCCCATTGTGAAGTAATTCGTTTAACAGAAATTAATAAGATTACAACTCCAAAATAACCAACTCTACCCGTGTAAAATACATAACTTAACCATGAAAAATCCATAATTTAGACATACAATACTTCTAATAATTTATCCCACTTACCTAACTATTTAAACTCCAATTAATCCCCTAGAACCCCTTGATTTTTCTCTAATTTCCGTATTTTCCTTCTTTTTCAGCTGCTGGTCGTATCTCATTTTCTTCCTCAATTTTCTCCCTATCTTCTGCTTCGAGAATGGCCGAAATTAGCCTTAAATTGCACACACAGAAGAGACTTACCAGCCAAGGCAAAAAGAATGGCCCAGCATATGCTACGTGGCAGTCGCTGCGCTGCGCTGGGAAGCCACCACCTAGGGCCAAAACGACGTCGTTTCGACCCTCCCCTTAGCCAAATATATTGGCTTTCTCCTTTCGCACATGTGACCATCCGCACTACAAGCCACCTTCAATCCATATATTCCTTTAATTAATTTTAAAGAGACTTGCAGCCCTTTTTTTGAAATTACACCAACGCCCCAAAATTTTCAATAACTAGCACTTACACTCCCATTTGATAATTACACTTATACCCCAAATTTATCAAATATTTATTTATTTCCTCAAAATAATATAAATTGATATTTTTTCTTAAATCCTTAAATATTCAATAATCACCTCAAATACCAATATTAATAATTATTATTTATCCCCAAAATTTCAGGATGTTACATTTCTAGTTCTAGAAATGATAGTGACTGGAACATTTTGCCAGACTTTAGTTATAGTTCATTGTTGGCATGTGTTTTTATTTTTTTGATTTTTTATATTTTATTTTGTTAATTTTAATTTAATTATGATTAATTAACTTAATTTGTTTTAGTTAAAGCCATTTCCAATGGAAAGGGTGTTTGAACAAAAAATATAAACCATAAATCTTTAGAAGTATGTTTCTTAATTAACCATAATGGAACTCCATGCAAATGACCAAAACTATAAGGAGTCTAATTGCAATTTATTTATTTATTTTTTTACTTATACAAAATTTTTAATTATTTAATGCCTAATTTTAATCAATTTTTTATAATTCATTTCTGTTTTTCACAAGTAATTAACATAAACATGCCAAACTTAAATTACACGGTTATAAAACCAAAATTCAATCTATTTAATAGGGTTTGGTATTAAACATAGATCTAATTACCCAAAGCAAGATCCAAATCTAATTACATATCTTATAAATTGTTTTGATATAGATAATAGATTACATAGATAACATTATATATTTGATATTATATTAAATTAAATATAAAATATATTATATATAATAGTAAAATATTTTAATATTCACACACTATTGTTTTTATTTTATGAATTATGTAACATCTCGCATTGAGCGATAGAAAAGACCGAAACAACTTACCCTGATGGGCATACGTTGATTTCCCAGGGGTCACCCATCCTTGACCTTCCCTAGATCAAGTACGCTTAACCCGGGAATGATTTGCTTACAATCAACCCAAAAGGTATCCAACTAATGTTGTTTCCTTTTTTACATTCAGTAGCCCAAAAGGTATCAAGCCCTAGCTCTGACACAATGCAGACCGTTGTAGCCCTATCCTTATATCTAGTTTCTTTTTGTGTATTCAATCATGGAAAATAGTCTTAATTTTTTTTTAAGAAAACTAATCTATAGAAAATAAAAAAATTAGAAAAAAGATGTCAAAATTCAAAAATCTCCTAAATTGAATACAGAAAATTAGGGCTTTAAATTTTCCAAAAAAAAAAAATTAAATTTTTGCCTCTAGTAGGGACCAATTAATAGGAGCCACTCGAAGCCTCCTATGCAACCAATTAATTCTTGGGCAGATGATACTGAAGGCCATACCCAACGAGTTCCTATGTGGTTGGAATATTTTCCACCATCAGGTACGTCATCTAACATTCCTTTAGTTAAATTACTTTGTGATGTTGTTGATGAATGTTCAGAATATTGGAGGAATACTTTAGTGGGGTATTTTGTGGAAAAGAGGCTACATTTTTTGGTAGTCCATGATATTGTTAGGCAAGTGTGGCAACACCATGGGCTTCTTGAAGTTCTTTCTAATAATTGTGATTTTTTCTTTTTTTGATTTGATTCCCAAGAAAATATGTTAAGAATTTTTTATGCGGGTCCATATCATTTTGTAGACCGCCCATTTATTTTAAAATGCTGGGAGACAGCTATGAATTTAGCAAAAGAGTCCTACTCTTCGATTTCTCTCTGGCTAAAGATTCACAACCCTCCTCTAGAAGGATGGTCGTTAAAAGGGATTTCGATAATGGCAAGCCAAATAGGAAGACCCCTTCATGCAGACCCTATGACAAAAGATAGATCGAGGCTTGGATATGCTAGGGTGTGTGTTGAAGTTAGTGTCTCTTCTAGATTTCCAAAGTTCATTGATATTGATCAAGGTCTTGATGAAGCTTCTAGGGATCGGCATATTTCTAGGCTTCCAGTTGAATATCAATGGATTCGTTTGGTCTGTTCTCATTGTCGGGTCTTTGGGCACCCAAATTCACGATGCCCGAAGCAGCCCAAACTTGATCCCAAAGCGGTAGAGAATTGAGACCCTAAGGATAAAGAAGAGGGATTTATAAAAGTGCATAAGAAAAAGGGTAAGGAAGTGGTGATTGTTAGGGATAAGGATATAGGGTCGTCTTATAGCACTAAGAAGAGGGAGTTTGATTGTATGCACTTATTGAATTCTCAAAATCCTATTCCTAAAGAGTTTGATGCGATAGAAAATAGATTTTGTCCTTTATCGAAAATTGATCAACATACCCTCTCCCCGATGGATTCAGAGGATCTAAATCTTGAGGAGGAAAAAGATGGGGACAAAAGGGATTATGGGGATTCTACAGCCATAGCAAGAGAAAAAGGGGAAAACTCAGAATCCGATAGGGCAACGAGTTTGAGTTCAAAAAGAGGTCAGTCTAGGACTAAATCCAAAACTAAAAGGGATAGAAGAAAGAAGAATATCGATGATATCATGCAAAAATGATCCATGAGTTTGGACCTGACCCCCAAGAGGATTCAATGATACAGGTCGCTGCTTGGAACGTGAGAGGACTAAATCAGACCCCTAAGCAGTGGGAGATGAGGTCGTTCATTCTCAATTATAAGGTATCGATCATGGCTATTTTAGAGACTAAGGTTTGTGAAAGGCAGGCTAGTGAGATTTCCCGTCTTATCATGCCCTTCTGGAACTAGGAATTTAATTATAACTTTTGTGAAGGGGGTCATATTTGGATAGGCTATGATCCGACTATCTTGAACCTGGTTGTATTGAATATATCTGACCAATTCATTCATGGGAGAGTACCGGGCTTAGGGATTAACTCTCCCTTTCTTCTTTCTTGCATTTATGCTAGATATGATGATGGGGATCAAGCTCGTTTGTGGAACTCTCTTAGGGATGTCGGTAGTCAATGAGCCTTGGCTCATCCTTGGTGATTTCAATGTTTGTTGCAATAACTCTGAGATGAAAGGTGGAAACACTTGCTCGACTTTGGGGATGTGCAAATTTAATGATTTTATTTCCTCTGTTTCAGTTCAAGATTTGGTCTTTAGTGGGCCGAGATTGACATGGAACAATAAGAGGTCTGGGGAGAATTGTATTTACAGGAAATTAGATAGAGCCCTTGTTAATGATGGCTGGCTTAATCATTATTCGGACAGTATGGCGGCTTTCTTGCAACCAAGAATCTCAAATCATAGTCTCATCGTGGTTTTCTTATCTAGATCTACTTATAAGTTGGGGAGTCCTTTTAGGTTCATAAATCATCTTACAAATCATCATTTTTTTATGGATAAGGTGGCTATTTGCTGGAGCACCCAGGTGTATGGGGGTTCTATGTTTAGGGTTGTGAATAAGCTTAAAGTGGTTAAGGATGCTATGAAGACCCTTAATCGTTCTAGTGGGCATGTCTCAAAGAATGTCCTGGATCTTCGTGCTAGACTTCATAGGCTCCAACAAGCTTTGCATGATAACCCCAATGACCCTGTGCTTAGGTAACAGGATCTTAACCTATCTAAGGAGTACATGGCTAGTCTAGTGCAAGAATCTGAGTTTTTTCGGCTTCGTGCTTGAATTAGATGGTCTACGGAAGGGGATTATTGTACTCGTTATTTCTTCCAGTCAATGCTAGCTTGGAGGAATCAACACCGCATTATTAGCCTTCAGAGAGATGATGGTTCTCATGCTGATTCCAAAGAAGAGGTAACAAGTATTATTGTTTCATTTTTCTAAAATCTTCTTAGTCAAAGTAGGGGTTTACTTCCTTTCCTCCCTAATGATGTTTCCCCATTTATTGAAAGGCGTCTGTCTCAGGATCAGTAGGAGGGGCTCATCGCAAAAATTTTTGCTGAGGAAATTAAGAGTACCTTCTTCAGTATGGGTGATGATAAAGCCCCGGGGCTTGATGGTTTTATTGTCAAATTTTTTCGTAAGACTTGGGAGATTGTTGGTCCTGATGTGGTTGAGGTTATTCGTGGTTTCTTTGCTACAGGTCGCCTATTAAGGTAAATAAACGCAACGGTCATTTGTCTCATCCCCAAGGTCCCTAACCCTAAGTTACCATTGTAGTTTCGACATGTTGCTTGTTTTAACGTCTTGTATAAAGTTATTGCCAAGATCCTGGCTAATAGGATTAAGCCAGTGCTTAAGGGTTTGGTGGATGAGGCTCAGGCGGCGTTTGTGCCAGGGCGGACTATTAGCGATAATGTCCTTCTAGCCCAAGAGTTGGTTTTTCAATACCATCTCCATAAGGGCCCTCCCCGTTGTGCGATGAAGGTGGATTTAGCTAAAGCATATGATACAGTAGACTAGGATTTCCTTTTAATGGTTCTTAAGTTAATGAATTTCCCTCCGTAATTTTGTTCTTGGATTAGTGAATGCATGACGACCCCTTGTTATTTGGTTAAGATTAATGAGCATGTTAATGGGTTTTTCCCTGGGGTCGAGGTCTGAGGAAATAGGACCCTCTCTCTCCTTATCTATTCGTTCTTGTTATGCAAGTTTTGCATGGTATTGTGCGTCATAGTACAACGAATTCTAATTTCCAATTTCATTGCAGATGTGAGCAGTTTAAGTTGGTGATGCTTATGTTTGCAAATGACTTACTTTTGTTTTCTCATGGAGACCCTGCTTCAATGAGCTTATTGAAGTCATGATTGGAGAGGTTTCTGCTATGTCTGGTCTCAACACTAACCCTTCAAAAAGTGATTACTTTGTTTCTTATTTGGATAATTCTTTGAGGGAGGAGATATTCAATGCCTTGGGGTTCCGAAAAGGTGACTTGCCTATGAGATACTTGGGGGTGCCTTTGCTGTCTTCCAAGCTTTCCTATGCTAGTTGCCAGGCCATCATCGATAAGGTGAAAAATAGGATTTGTTCCTAGCGCAGTAGGTTACTTTCATTTGGGGGGCGTCTGCAACTGGCGCATTCTGTTCTATCTACCATCTATGTGTACTGGGCGTCTGTGTTTATTCTTTCGAAGCAAGTGATTAGAGAGATAGAACAATTAATAAGAAATTTCTTATGGAGTGGTAATGAGGCTTACTCTAATGAAAGGAAGGTGGCGTGGCGAGATATTTGCTACCCTAAAGAGCAGGGAGGCTTGGGTATGAAGCCTCTTTATATTTGGAATCAAGCCCTGGTGGCTAAGTTAATTTGGCGTTTGCGCTTAAAGGATAGGGAGTCCCTTTGGGTTAAATGGGTTCATTCTTATCGAATTAAAAGAGAGTGTTTCTAGTTGCTTAAAACACCCTATGCATGCCCATGGTATTGGAGGAAGTTACTCTCTCTTAAGGGTGTTATGAGATCCCAGTTTGGTTGGAGGATTGGGGATGGTCATAGTACCTTCCTTTGGTATGATCAGTGGCACTCATTAGGCGTTTTCATTGATCGCTTTTCTCGCCAATTGCCTCAGCAATTAGGTATTGCTAGTTTAGCTAAGGTAGCGGATTTTATTGAAAATGGCTCCAGGATCTGACTGGAGACTTTCTTTTTCTATGGAATCTGACCTGATTCGCAACCATCTTCCTTGTCTCCCTCGAGTTGAGTGTCGAGATTGGCCATGTTGGCTTTCAACCTCGAATAGGGCTTTTAGTGTAAGGGCACCATTTTAGGATCTTCAAGTTCAATGCCCTAGGGTTTCTTGTTATAGGCTAGTGTGGTCTTCTGTGCGTATCCTTGCCCATAAGTTTATTCTCTAGTTGGCGATTAGGGAGCGTTTGTCTACTCTTGATTGGTCTAATCATTTTTTGTCTTTCCCGAATAGATGTTTTCTTTGCAGGGCTGATGCAAAAAGTCATTTCCATCTCTTCTTTGAATGTCCATTTTCTTGAGAGGCGATGGCCTTTTTTCGTAGATCTAAGAAGTTCAGTTGGCCATGGCGTCAATGGGATATAGGTGTGCTATGGGCAGCTGCAAAATGGAGCGGAATGGGTCCCTGGCAGGTGGCTAATAGGCTAATATTTCATGCTTTGGTGTATTATATCTGGCAGAAACGTAACAAGAGATGCTTTCGAGATCAGGAGAAATCAGCTTCTCAGTTGGCGCATCAGATCCAGTATGTTGTTTGGACACATTTGTCAACTATTTGGTTCAGGTCGTCTTTGCAGAGTCATGCCCTTTGTCATGTCTAGAGACTTCCGAGAGTTTAGCTCATTCCACTATGGTTGGTGTGATCATGTATTTTCAGGCTTGGTGCCTATGCTCGTTGAGCTTTATTCCCCTGTTGTTTCGTTTTTCTAGGTCTGTGTGTTTCTTCAGTTATGCTTTTATGAGTGATCTCAAAGTTGTTTTTTGTTATTTGGGTGTTCCAGGCGCCTATCTTTTGACTTTTGTATATATTTTATTTTTTTCTCTTTTATCTTTTGGTTTGGTTCAATGGGTGATTGTTGTTTTGATCCCCACCAGTTTTTTTGTGGTCCGGGGTATGCCTTGGCCTTGTTTGTAGTCGCTTCGGCATTTTTTGTTTTTATATTATTCTTACTTAAAAAAAAAATTCCAAATATGAACCGAAGTTAGAAAACTACTCAAAGTTGTTTAATTTCTAAATTTTCCTGAATAATTTTCAGCTTAGAGAAACGTGATTTTTCAATATTTTCCCCATTTTTACCAAAATCAATATTAATTTAATTGTGTTTCTATTAGTATCAGTATAAATTGTAAAAATGTGAATTTTAAAATTTACTAATAATAATATTAGACTATATATTAACAAGATAAAAAAATCAATATTAACTGGAGTGGTATAGAGTGGGGGCCAAGTGACCCCATTGAAATTTGTTTTCCTTTGTCATGTATATGCAAAATTTGGGTGTTATTACAGTTTTATCCCATTGAAAAAAATAAAAACATCCCTTGATTCGCTGATTAAAAAATTACAAAAATTAGTTACGAAACTTTGGCATATAAATCTTTTAGCAAATAAAATGTCACATTGTAGTGTTCTTGTAAGTTTGTGACATTAGTAATGATATAATTTTAATTTTGTAGATTTTCTCTCATAAGGCACCAAGTGTTTCAACTATTTTCGTATTGTCACCCATCAATTGATTTGATAATGATTAGAAGGGGGAGAAGAAATCATGTAGAAAGTTAACCCTTTTTAATAATGATAAAAAGGGGAAGAATAAGAATGTTATTAAATATCTTTGTGTATATTAAAGTTTTGTCATTATAAAAAAATGAGAGATTATTTTTTTTTCTATAAATAAAATTGTATTAAAAACAAAAAAGCGTGATAATATTTACAAAAGACTAGCCTTAAATATGCACGCTCACATTAGAAAAGTAATCACAATAGCCTTAAATATGCAATGTGAAAAGAAAATCAATTATAAAGAAAAACATCTATTGAAGCCAACATCATTCCCCCTGAAAATATGATGTATGAAAAATTTGGTCCTTATGATGATAGCAACAAAGGGACTCCTCAAGTAGGCTAGCCTGAGATTTTAGGGGCCCTAAATAAAACTTTTTATGGGGCCCTCTGTGACTATATTTAAAAATAAAATTAATATGAATAAAAAAAATTATTATATAAAATTTACAATATTTTATTTTAAATTTACTTTTAGCATTTTTAGATGAAAAATTAATAATTAAATTATTACAATTAATTTGCTCCAACATATGTTTTTCAATAGACACCATTGCCAATTCATTAGTGTAAATTCACTAATAATAGAGAAATCATAAAAATTGAAATATATATACAAAATTAATTGATAATTTAAGAGCTAATAAAAAAAATAAAAGATATACCTGATAAGTCACACAACGGGATGATAAGGACGAAAATAGACGTAGTTGTGAAATCGGTTGGATTGAGAACCTACGCTTGTGCAGATTGATGGCAGATGTCAGTGATAATAGATGGATAAAAATTGAGAAGGAGAGGAACTGAGGAAGACGATAGAATCGCGACCACTTCCATACGCATATAAATAGTTGTGATACAATCATACAATGGGGAGATTGAGATTAATTAAAAATGTATGGAATAGTTGTGAGGGGATGGGTGACATTGCCAGGCACATGAGAATGAGATTGATTATTAATAAAAGAATGTGGGAGACTGAGATTAATTAAAAATTTACAATTACTTGAAATGAGCATGACCCCTTAACGTCTCTTCAATTTTTAAATTTACTGTTTTTAATTAATTTTATTTTTTAATTAATTTAAAATCTAAAAATTGAAATGGGCATGACCCTTATGCAGCTACCTAGATAGTAAGAGAATCAGTAACATCTAAAATTAGATTCAGACAACAAAAAAGCATTAATGGAAACACAATGGCGGAAGTCGTGAAAATGAGCAAAGGCGAAACCTTGCAATGATATTTAGAATGGAAACAATCTTATTTGAATATTTTTTTTTCCTCAATTTGACAATTTTTTATCTAGGTGCATTCTATATGGTAGTTCTATATTAAAGGGTTAAATTCTTTATTCAAAGATAATGAAGAATAAATTATTCCATGGGATTGAAAATAAAAATATCTAGTGATGACTCATCTATTTAGACTATATCTAGTTTCTTTTTGTGTATTCAATCGTGGAAAGCAGTCTTATTTTTTTTTTTAGAAAACTAATCTATAGAAAATAAAAAAAATTAGAAAAAAGATGTTAAAATTCAAAAATCTCCTAAATTGAATACAGAAAATTTTGGTTTTAAATTTTCCAAATATGAACTGAAGTTAGAAAACTACTCGAAGTTGTTTAATTTCTAAATTTTCCTGAATAATTTTCAGCTTAGGCAAACGTGATTTTTCAATATTTTCCCCATTTTAAAAAAATCAATATTAATTGTGTTTCTATTAGTATCAGTATAAATTGTAAGAATGTGAATTTTAAAATTTACTAATAATAATATTAGACTGTTAACAATATAAAAAAAATCAATATTAATTGGAGCCAACTGGTATCGAGTGGGGGCCAAGTGACCCCATTGAAATTTATTTTCCTTTGTCATATATATGCAAAATTTGAGTGTTTACAGTTTTGTCCTATTGAAAAAATAAAAACAACACTTATAGTGTTTACAGTTTTGTCATGTATATATGCAAAATTCGCTGATTAAAAAATTACAAAAATTAGTTGAGAAAATTTGGCATATAAATCTTTTATCAAATAAAATGTCATATTGTAGTGTTCTTATAAGTTAGTCACATTAAATTTAATTTTGCAATGACATAATTTTAATTTTGTAATTTTTTTGGATTGTCACTCTCAATTATGATAAAAAGGGAGAATAAGAATATTGTTAAAAACTTTTGTGTGTATTAAAGTTTTGTCATCGTGAAAAAAAATAAGAGATTGTTGAGTTATGTTTTGATGATGAAATTCAAGCAAAACTTTAATAATTTTAATGAGATACTATTAATCGAGTAACACATTACTTGAGTAAACTTTTCTACAATCAATCAAGTATAAGTGTTTAGGAGAGAGTTTTAACCAACTTTCAAAACTATACTCAAGTACTTAATATTGTTAATCAAGAAAGACAAGCTATGAGTTTAAGATTAATCGAGTAAGGAAAGAATTAGTTGAGTAATAAAGTTATACTCGATTAACTTATTAGTGTAATCGAGCAATAAGTGAATACTCTAAGGTTGAATTGAGTATATGCTTGTTATACTCGAGTATTGCACTGAAGAACTTTAATCGAGTGTTCTAAATGATTTTTGACTAATTGTGATACTAGTCGAGTAATTATGTCAGTGTAATCGAGTAAAAATTAAGGTTAAATTGGCAAGTTTCTAGATATGTGTTGTTAATTGATTAAAAGAAAATAGTCATCAAATATTCCATCTTTTTAGTCGAGAAATTAAATTTCTTATTTAATAATTAATTAGGTGAAAAATATCAAATCTCTATATTTGAACATTAATAGACTAAGTAGTTAGGCTTAATCGAGTAACCCTTATCTTAGTTGAATAAATTTATGCCTTGGTCAAGCATAATATGTTAGATAGAGAGCGAGAGCAAGTTTGTGCAATTGTTTTATTATTAAATTAAGAGATTTCTTGTACTCAAGTAATGTCATATTATAATCGAGTATCAAGAAGATTTAATTGAATATCAAATTTAACTGGAATTATGATAATTCATAACCTTTGTATATTAGATATCTAATAAGCGGGCAACAGATTTTCACTTCCTGAAAATTATGAAGATATTCTTCTAGATCTTCCTTAATTAATTTGTCACGTGTTCATAAAGAAATGTATAGAAGAATGTTTTGGAAAGCCATGGTGACTACAGCAGTGAATGTTTGGCACGTGTTCACGCGTTTAGAAAGAAATGTATAGAACAATGTTTGAAAAGCCTTGGTGACTGCGCAGGGATTGATAAGACACAGAGGGAGACTTGACTGAAGTCTTGATTGCGTTTTGTAAAAAGAAAGAAAAAGAAAAATACTACTTATATAAATAATTGAATACTGATATGATAATTAAAAATATTAAATAATAAAAATACTCCCACTCAATTTACAGATTCACCACCTTTATCCCTGACTGTCTCATCTCTCCGCTACCATGGCCGCCTCTGCCTCGCCTCATCGCTGTCTTGCGTTTCCTTGCCGCCTTTGCCTTACCACCTCGCCGACTGTCACTACAATTGTCGTCTTTGGAGCAAGTCGGAGCATCTCTCGTCTGTGGCGGCTAAATGATTAGACTTCATCATAGGATAAAGTTTGATTCGGTCATTAGCCCTGTCATCCTATTAGTACAAGTAACACGGTACAAAAAAAAAATTATTTTCCCATGAACAAAACTTAAGCAAAACTTCAAAAATAGACATTTCGTTTGGTTGGCTAAATCATTCATTATCTTCACTATAATACTACTATGGGCATATGCTTATTTAGGAATAGTATATACATACATGTACATATGGTGTTAAAAAAAATCTAAGTCTATCATTTAGAAATATTTAAAATTTGTTTTCCCTATTCTTGGTAGTATCAAGATGTCATTGTGTCGAAATAAATTTGTGACCAGTTGTAATTTGCTTTCTATTAAATAAAGGAAAGATATGAATTTTGGATACCTAGCAACATAATTTCTCACGTGGGTGCTAGTAAGTCAGTGGGGAAATATAATGATTTATATATATATATATATATAATGACATTAAAATACAATGGATTTATGGTCAATTTGGTAAGCTCATACACTTGGCGCCTGGGACTAATCAACTAACATGTTTTTGTTTGTTTTTGTGAATCATAATTAGTTCTACTTTATCTTATTTCTCAAGGGGAAGTGTTGATTATGGCTTTTTTTCTTTTTGCGGATTTCTTTGAAATTGCATGTTCTCTCAACTACTTAATTGTAAAAAAAAAAATGTAAATAAAAGAATCTAATAAAACTTTAATCCTAAATAATTTAAATTTCCATATAAACTAAAAAATAAAGTTTAATATTTGAGCTTTTAAGGTAGTGTAGTGTTTGTTAATCAAAATATAGACAAAAAAATATGGAATATAAAAAACATTTCAAATAAAAGTATTTTTTATTGTATTTGTTAAAAAAAAAATTTAAAAAAAAGTCACATAATTTCTTATCGTGATTTTGAACCTGTTCTTTCCATGACCCTTCTTAATTGAGACAGGAGATCCAATATTTGAGGGAAATTTGCAAAAGTAGGACAGCCGGCAAAGAACTTTGCAAAAATAGGACTCTTAATTTTTTTTTGCAAAACTAAGACTTTTGAGAGTTGAATGGACTAAAATGCCCCCGATTTAAATCAGCCTACGATCCCCTTCGTCTTCTTCTTTTTCAATAGATCTTTTTCCTTCTCTCTCTATTACTCTATATATATAAGGTACATATATATATATATCCATCTATCATTTTTTTGTTTTTTTACCATTCTCTATAACCTAAATATATGTGTATATATTGTTTATGATTCAAGAGATATGGGTCTCTCTCATTCTCTCTCCATTATGTATCATATATTATACATGTACTGTGTGTATTTGCGTTGATGGGAGAGGAAAAGAGACAAATGGCGGCCATGTACAAGAAAATGAGAAAAACGATTGCAGTAGGGCCATGACATCGTTGATTGCGGTCGTGACTGATATATTCACTGCAACTGTTTTAGTTTCTTATCGTGGTCATGACAGATATCTTTAATAGATAAGTGTTAAAAATATATGTTAAGGATATTTGATATTTGTTAAAAATATCTGTTAAGGATATCGGTTTTGTTAAGGATATCGGTTAACAGATATCGGTTAACGTCCTTAACAGATATCGGTAAACAGATATCGGTAAACAGATATCGGTAACCGATATCTGTTAATCTGTTAACCGATATCCTTAACAGATATCTTTAACAAATATCAGATATTCTTAAATTACCTGCAATGGCTATGAAGACGAAGACCGACGAAGAAGCAACAACCTTAGATGCTTGGAACAGAGGACGAGTGAGAAAGATGTTCTGGTCGGCAGGGCGATTGGGGATGTACGTGCAAGAGGAAGAAGATGAAGGGGATCGTAAGCTGATTTAAATCGGGAGCATTTTAGTCCATTCAACTCTCAAAAATCATAGTTTTGTAAAAAAAAAATTAAGAGTCCCATTTTTAAAAAATTCTTCGTTGGTAGTCCTATTTTTGCAAATTTCCCAATAATTGAAGTAGATGTTAAAATGAGTCAGATAAGATTCTATCAAAAAAACTTATTTGTAAAGTTCAAATTAAGTTATCCAAAGAGAGGAAGAAATAAATTTATTGGAAAAACCTAAGATATATATATATATATTTATTTATTTATATAATGACGTGATACCACATTTTTCATAAATATTTTATCAAAATTGATTTTGGTCCAAACACGTCTTCCAAAAGATGAGCGAATGCCATGAAGAAATCAATGACTTCTCTGTAAAATAACAGTTTATACCGTTTTGGTGAGTTTTTGGCTGCAACGGAAAGATTCTCCTCCCAAAATCATATATATATACACGTAAATGCATGCCAACTCCAACATCTCACCCACAAGTAGAGATCAGCTTCGATCACAAAGCCAACAAATTAAAATATCAATAATTAGTAATGGCTTACGACAATGGAGTCTGTGATGTTAACAATGGCGATCTCCTCGGAGCCGAAGCCTACATTTGGAACCAAATGTTCGGTTTCATGAACTCTTTCAACTTGAAAACCGCAGTTGAACTGGGAATCCCTGACATCATCCACAACCACGGCAAGCCCATGAAACTTTCCGACCTCGTCGCTGCCCTTCCCATCAACCCATCAAAAGGCCAGTGCATCGGCCGCCTCATGCGCAGCCTGGCTCTTTCCGGCTTCTTTCTCGAGAAAATAGCCCGAGAAAATGAACTCCTAGAAACTGAGTACACTCTCACCCCCGCATGCCGGCTTCTCTTAACCGAGAATCCCTTCACTCTTTCGCCGTTCTTGCTGGCCATGCTCGACCCGAGTTTAATAAACTCGTGGCAATACCTGACGGCTTGGCTCCAGAATGACGATCCGACGGCGTTTAACACAGCCAATGGGACGTCGTTTTGGGATTACGCCGGCCATAAGCCGACTCTGAACTTCCGGTTTAACGACGGAATGTCGGCTGATTCGAGGTTGGTAGCGAGTGTGATGATTAAGGAGTGTAAGGAAGTGTTTGAGGGGCTAAGTTCGGTGGTGGATGTCGGCGGCGGGACCGGAACGATGGCCACCGCCATTGTCGAGGCCTTCCCGCACTTGAAGTGCACAGTGTTTGATCAGCCACATGTAGTTGCTAATTTGCAGGGGCGTAAGAACTTGAGCTTCGTTGGAGGGAGCATACATGATGTCTTCCCAGCTGCGGATGCAATTCTACTCAAGGTATTTTAAGATATATACCTTAAAATACCTTTATATATATATTTATACATATTATATTTCTTTATGTAATATGTTTTTGTGTGTAAATTATCTTTATATATATATTTATACATATTATATTTCTTTATTATCTTCACTTTCGACGATGTATATATACATATTATCTTCGTTTTTGCCAATGTATATACATATATATATATATATCTTTACTTTTACAGCTGAACTCTTACTTATATAATCTAAAATTGACAAACAGTGGATCTTGCACTTCTTGGGCGACGAAGACTGCATCACATTGTTGAAGAAATGCAAGCAGGTAATCCCAAGCAAAGAAAATGGAGGAAAGGTGATTATCATAGACATGGTGACGGGGATCTCCAAAGGAGCAGAAGAATCGGTCCAGACACAGTTCTTCTATGACATGCTAATGATGATTAATGTTGCAGGAAAAGAGAGAAATAAGAAAGAATGGGCAGAGCTGTTCTGCAAAGCTGGTTTTAGTGACTACAAGATCCATCCGATTTTAGGATTAAGGTCCCTCATTGAGGCATACCCTTAATAAATCAACATTTTCTATTTACTATTCACGTTAAATAAGTGTATAAGCTTGTTATAGTTCATTCATCTAAGTTAGATGATCATTGAGGCATGCCCTTGATGAAGTCAACATATATAGTTGTTTCACTAAATAGGCAAATGTTTTAAGTTCTATTTATATGTAACTCTTGATCATGTCATGGATTTGTACTAATTAATTAAGATTGGGAATGGGGAGCTCTACATTATGACCAATATATTTGCATAATTATAAATGTGTTTTTGTCCAAATCCTACACCTGCATGATTGTGTACATCTACACGAGATTGACAATGAGCAGGATCATTTTTTTTTTTTTTTGGGGTCTAATTTGTCCTTTATATAGGTTTTAAGAGAATATACAATTGGCTTAACCAATAAGAAGTTAAAAACAACAATAATAATGACTACAATTATACCTTAGATGAAAAAATCATACACTGTAACTCATACCGAGGAAAATTGACGTTAGTTGCTTGTTCTAAATACACCAATCTTAATTTATAATTCTTGCAGGAAATATATTTTATCCGTTAGGCATATAAATTGCTCCAAATTTGTGATTTACTTTTTGCTTCATTAATAATAGCGATTCAGCTTAATTCTTAGAATAATTATTTTCAGTACAAAACTTTGAACTGATTTATTGATTTTCTAAATTCTGAAATAAATCTCCATTAGAAAGAATGTTTGATACTAATTCAATGGTTGTGAACGCGCGCGCGTGTGCGCACGAGAGAGAGAGAGAGAGAGAGAGAGAGAGAGAGAGAGTAAGTGAAGACGCACAAGAAAGTCCTATAAGAATTTAGGATATAAAACAAAGCACAATGAAATTATTAAACATACAAAAGAACATAAAACACTTATGTAAAAAATTCAAATTAAAAAAAATTGCAAGTAGAAAGAACAAAATATTACTATAATAATATTATTACAGTAATTTTAGAGTACTGATCACCCATTTATAAATATGGCACCACACACCCAAGGGGGGTTGAATTAGGTGTTCATGATGATTTTAAAATAACTTATAGAGGTTTTTAAAGATAGATAGTAAAACAATGATGTATAAGTAAATAAAAAAAATTACTAGATGCATAAGAAGTTTAGAGTGATTTGGTTAAACTTATTCTATTCTACTACTTTACCTCTACACTAGATATTTCAAAATTCACTATTACTTCTTACTTAATCAAGTAGGCATTCTACCAAAACAGTTAGGAAATACAACTTTCTACTTATACACAAGTAGGCACTTTAGCACAACCTTTAGAAATTACAATAATGAATACAAAACGAAGATTGAGTATCAACTCTCAAGTACAATATATCTCAAATAAATACATAAAGGCTTAACAAGATAATACAAATGATATGTGTAGCCTTTTTCAGAGAAAAATGAAAGTTTAATCATTAGTAAGAAGAATGAATACAATTATAAGCTCTCCAATCACTTTATTTCTATCCATTAGTATTCTCTAGTGCTTCATTGGGCTATATTTATAGGCTTCTCCCATATATGAAGAAAGCTAGTTGTTTAGAGCTGTTGGGGAAATAAAGAGCCTGCAAAAACTAGCCATTATAGAATGTCAGTTTTGGAAATAAACAATAGTTTTCTTCAAAAAAATTGTAGCATGTATTGGCTTTGGACAAACGGTCGACTCTTTTATAAAAGGGATCAACTTCTTTGACAAATAGTTGACAGTTTTGAGAGACAGTCGACATTATATAGTTATTGTTGACTGTTTTTGAACTCACAATCAAACAACCGAGAGTTTGAAAAAAACCTGTTGATAATTCTTAAAGATTGTCGATCGTTTTTACTAAAAGCCTTAAAACAGTGAATAGTTTCAATAAATCGGTTGACAGTTTTGTCTTGTTTCAACAACCCAAGATACAAAGGGCCAAAATGGTTAATAGTTCCACTAACATGGTTGACAATTTTGGCTTCAAATAAATTGTTTCTTGAGATGAAAAATATTTTGATACTCTTGACACATTTCATTTCAAAACAAATACAAAAGATTGATTTCAAAATAAATATAGAAGATTTTGTAAACATTAAAAGGATATATATCCCTTAGCATTGATTGAATTGATCATTTTCTATTTTGAAAGATAAAATAAAATTTATTTTCAAATATCAAATATATAAAGTTTTTCATCATCAAAGCCAAAACAACTCCAAATATTGAAAAACCAGTTGAGAATTTTTGTGAGAATAAAAATCAATTGAATGTTTAAATTTAGAACATTAATCTAGAATGTATGCATTAAGTTAGTTGAGTTGTTTTAAAAATCAGTTCTAAAGAACCAGTTAACAGTTTCAAAAAAGAAATTTACAGTTTAGAAACTCGTAGTCGATAGTCATGAAAAATGGGTCGATAGTTTTTCACCAGATTTAATGTTTAATTGATTTTTTTTTTTCATTTTCAAGCTATTTTATTTGACTTCTAAAAGCTTAACATTATTTTAGGATCCATAAGATTTTGTTGATTTAAAAAGACAATTTCACAAACCACTTTCAAAAATTCACAAACCATTTAAGATCAAAATCTTGAAGTTCAAAACACTTATTACAACATATCAAAAATCTTTTAAGTCTAAAGGTGTGTTTGATTACATTACCTAGAATTTAATTCTAGATAATATTGTTTAGAAAATAAAAACCACCTCACCCCCTTAGAAAATGAATTCCATAGAAATAAACTTTAAATGCTTGTTTTTCATAGAAAAAGTGTAATAATTACATATTTTCCATGATAAATATATACAATCAAACATACTCTAATATCATCAATACTTTATTAAAATTTTGTGTTAAGATATACATCATCAAAATATTATCAAGATCAAGTAAAGATTTTTGTAGTCCAATTTGGGTGCTTGTTTGGTTCGAGATCTTTTCATTCATTTATCTATCTTATTGATTTTGTTTTTAGTCAGTTGATGTTGCCGGTTATATATTCTTTCCACTTATTGGTTAGATCCTTTGAATGGTAACCCGAAGGATTTGAGTTTTTGTAAAGCCATTGGTTAAATTGTCTGTTTCAGCATCTTTGACTTGGGAAAAAAAGAGGAGTCCGAGGTGAGAGAGGGAGAGTCCGTAGGGCAAGCTGACCATCCGCCATTCATTACATCATATAACATTTTCAAGGGTTTTTTTTTTTTTTTTAATTTCCGTTCAACACGTGCATTTATATATAGGATGTTTTCAAGAAATGAACAGCTCAGGTCCCTATCTTTCCAACATCGGGCACCAAAATCCAGAGCTAGCTAGTTGGATATATATAAGATTGTAATTATATTTTGAAAAAAATAATAACACTTTTTATAATTACGTTTTAAAAATTATAAATATTTTTGTTATGTATAAAAAGTGTTTATAGATTTTAAAAAATACACAGTTATTGCTATATAAAAGTATTTATAATTTTTAAAAATTAAAAACGTTTTTAATTTTTGGTAAGTTATTTTTAAAGTAATAGTTAGCATTATCCTAATTAGGGATGTGCATAAAATTGGTCTAATCGATTTAATTGAATCAAATCAACCGATTCGTTTAGTTCAATTCAGTTATTCATGGTGGGCAGTTCTGGTTTGATTAGCATTTTGTAAATATTTCAAGTAGTCAGTTCAGTTCGAATATTTGGGAAAAAATAACGGCAAAACCAAACCAACCGACCTGCGCTACCCAAACCCAAGTTCAAGTCCATTGTCTGTCCATTCATTGCTTTTTTCTTCTTGCGCAGCACACCTGATAGCCTGAGCCGAGACCGCCTCACCCCCCTCTCGTCCTCAACCTTCACCTCAACGTCGACTTCTCCCAACACCCATCCCTTCTGCACCCGATAGCCCGAGAGTCACCCCCCACCAGTCGAAGCATTTAACCCTAGGTCACCGGCTAGCCCTCACCTCGCCTTTGCCGTCGGCTTTCCCCCCACCCCACTTGTAAGTATATATGTTTTCTACTATCTAGTTGTTTATGTTTTCAGCTATTGTTTATGTTCTTTTCCATTTTTATCTCAAACCTGCATCTCCAATCACTTGTTTGATTTGATCAGAATATCTAAAGTTTGTTCACATCCTTCAACAGGGGAGGCAATTGCTATGAGCGGCATGGGCTTCCAGTTCTAGCACTATATCTTGGAATTATGGTCTGAATTATTGGTATAGATTCTTGTTTTAAACATGCAATGCTCTTTTATGTTAATTGGTATTGCTTATTTTCTTTAAGTTTAACTGAGTGAATGCCTAATGGTAGCTTTTTTGGTGATCTTAAGACTTATGACTATAAGGATTGCCTGATTTTGGTCTTTTTTGGGTTTTTGCAACTATGATTTTGGTCTTTTGTTGGGTTGGGTTTTCTAGAAACCTAATTTACTTCACTTGTGGTAAAATGAGAACAAAATGAAAGCATGAATTGTGTTGTTATTAACTTATTGTTTAATGGATGTTCTATGCACTCCTACATTGAAGGTATTTCTATCATTTTTATAATAAATGAAAGCATGAATTGTACATGGGATCTGAATTTTTGTTTATTAGTTATAATATTTTTTAGTTTTCTCCATTTTTCAGTTCTATGTACTCCTAGATTGAAGGCATTTCTATCATTTTTAGATGTGTGCCCTGGGTTTCTGTTGAAGATTGGTTAAAATTAAAAGTATACTTGTTGATGGTTTGAATGGGTGTTGAAGTTCCAGTGCTGTACTGAATTGAATGAATGTTTTATGTCAATTAGATTTTTTTTTAGTTTAATATTAGTTTTTGATGGAGTATTGAGTCTAGTGACAACGAATATCTTTTTTTCACCCAAAAATCTCATGATGCAGTTTGGTTAAATTGATTTGGAAGATGTGTGTCGGTTAAATCGATTTTTTTGTTTATATTTGATCTGGTTCGATTCGGTTATTGGGCTATGTTTTTAGTTCGATTTTTGGTTCAGTTAGTTTAAAGTCCAAATCGGTTAATTCAGTTTCAGTTATTTTGGTTAGTGTATCAAGTCGGTTCAGTTCAGTTATACCCTTAAGTTCGGTTTAGTTCAATTAGCTAAAATCGAGCGATTCAGTTCGATTATAACCGAATGCTCACCCCTAACCCTAATTAATAAAACATGCAATAGTACTGTTTCTATCTAGTGACACAAAACAAGGCATATTTATATTTATTGCTATTAATTACTTCTTAATATTTAGTATACTAAAGATAATATTAATCTTTTAGTCAATAGGAGATAATATTCATCTTTATTCTGTGCTGCTAAAATTACGAATAATTATCGAAATTGTCAAACAATTTACACAATAATAGAAAGTAATGGCACGTGCTTAGAACAAAATTAATTAGCGACTGAGATTGTAGGGAGTTCAAAGACACTGTTTACCTTAGAATTCTTAATTAATATATTAGTAAATGTACGTATAATTCAATGTATGTAAACGTACGTAATAGTAATTAAAAATAACAGAAGACTTGAACGGGTGATGACCGCCAAAATCTTATTTGCCAACGTAATAGAACTATTTTTACCGATCTAATTTGATTTCACTGTTATGGATGAAATGCTATGCCATTTAGTTTGAAAATGCTTATATTGAAAACATTAGAATATGATGAATGATGTTTTACTTCTTTTTTTTTGGAGACAGTTCAGGACACCAAGGAAACATGGCACAAGGCTGCCCCACCATACCATGAGAGAGAATGAAACTTCCAAGAGCCTGTAAACCTCCAAGAAAAACCAGAAACAAAACAACGCCTGAAGAACAAGACTGTCAACTAAACACAATAAACAAGAAGTCAACAATCAATACAGAAGGCTCCAAAGACATCGAAATCAAACCCACACTAGAGAGCCTAAAAATCAAACAAACAACAAAAAAGGAAAAACCAATTAATATTCTAGATACTGGCACATCCATCGCTGTAGTCATCTTCTGCAAGATCATTCAACCATCAACTAAGACTTGGAAAGGAGTCGAGAAATAGAGATGTGATAAGGTTGTGAGCTGGAGAGAGAGGGAGCCAAAAAGAGAGAGAGAGAATAAGTGAAGACACACAAGAAGGTCCTATAGAAATTTAGGATGGAAGCAGCGTAGCACGGTTGGTACTCGAGTAATAGATTGCAAATAAAGAATTTAGAATGGAAAATAAATCATGATTAAACCATCAAATATCACTATGATAATATTACTACAATAATTTAAGAGTATTGATCACCTATTTATAAATTTACCACTCATCTATAGATGTATATAAAAAATAATTTAAATAAATTTATAAATTATTAAAAATTAAATTAAATTTATCTGAACTTCTAAATTTAATTTGAAGTTCGGATATACTGACAAATTTGATTATTAAAAAATTAAATTTTGAGATAATTTAATAATTAAAAAATAAAATTAAATTAACATTTGTGACCATTAAGAATTGCTGCAAAATTTATTAATTTAATCATTAAAAAAATTAAATTAAATTAACATTTATGATGATTTTATAAAATTTATTAATTTATTTATTAAAAAATTAAATTAAATTAACATTTGCCGCAATTTTAAAGAACCGTCGCAAAATTTTAAAAATTAATCTAATATTCATATTAAAAATATATTAAATTTTGATAATTTATAAAAAAAACCTTTAAAAATATATGTTAACTCTTATTTTTATTTTTTAATCAATTAATTAATTTAATTTAATTCAATTATTTTATTTTTAATTTATTCTATTATTCTTTTAAAAAATATAGTTTTAATTTAATTTAATTTTTTAATTTTTAATTTATATTAAAAAATATAAAATATAATTTATAAATCTACCACTCATCTATAGATGTTTATAAAAAATAATTTAAATAACTACACAACATAAATAGAACTATTTTTACCGATCTAATTTGATTTCACTGTTACGGATGAAATACTATGCCATTTAGTTTGAAAATTCTTATTGAAAACATTAGAATATGATGAATGCACGGAGATAAAGCTCAAGCGAGTGAAACTTCCAAGAGCCTATAAACCAGGGTACGTACGTAGGGAAACATCAACCTCCAAGAAAAACCAAAAACAAAACAACGCCTGAAGATCAACAAGACTGTCAACTAAACACAATAAACAAGAAGTCAACAATCAACACAGAAGGCTCCAAAGACGTCGAAATCAAACCCACACTAGATCAACCCACACTAAAAATCAAACAAACAACAATAAAGGAAAAACCAATTAATATATATATATATTTTAATTAATATTCTAGATACTGGCACATCCATTGCTATAGTCATCTCCTGCAAGATCATTCAACCATCAACTAAGACTTAGAAAGGAGTCGAGAAATATAGATGTGATAAGGTTGTGATCTGGGGAGAGAGAGAGAAAGGGAGAAGATAATAAGTGAAGACGCACAAGAAAGTTCTATAAGAATTTAGGATTGAAAACAAAGCACAATGAAACCATTAATCATACAAAAGAACACAAAATTAGATTTACATAAAAAATCCAAATTGAAAAAAATCACAAGTAGAAATAACAAAATATCACTATATATGATAATATTACTACAATAATTCTAAGGTATTAGTTACCCATTTATAAATTTACCTATTAATCTATAGATGTGGTAAAAAAATTTCTAAACAAATTCATATTCTAATAAGAAGATGTGTCACGAAAAAAGATAAACCTTAATGAGTTATGAAGATAATTTTCAATTGTAAATATATCAATCACAATCAAATTTGAATTCCAAGTCAAAGTTATCACAGGTTTGATCAATGAGAAAGGGTGATAAGAAGAAATAAGAGGCTAAACAATGGGGGTTGAAATGGAAGAGGGGAGAGCCAATCAAGCAAGGAGTGGGAGAAAAATAGATTGCTAGAGTCATCGACAAAAAAACGTTTATCTACTCCTTGGCTATAAAACCTAAGTTGAGAAAAAAAAAAAAAAAAAAAAAAGAGAGAGAAAATTAATTATGTCCCTTATGATATTTTACTCCTTACATAGAATTTAATGTCTTTATATCATGCCTATAAATGGTATTCTCATACCCTTAATTAAACCTTTAAACAATTTAAACATTTTATATTTTTTAATCAATTACTAATTAAAGAATAAATTACAATAACTATTCTTGAGTTTTCCCAAATTACAAAAAGTACTCATCACATTTTACAAAGAAAAAGGACAAAACAAAAAATTATTGGTAGCAATTAACCGCTATCACCAATTACCCACTACAATTAAACCTATATAAGAGAAATAGATAGAAAGGGGGAGGGGGGGAAGGAATGCAATGAACCCCAGTGGAGTTTTTCCAATGCCAAACCCCATAATGAGGTTCAAGTGCATGTTAAGTTCGTTGGAATCTCGATTGGATCTTTAAAGGTGCATGTGTATTGGGGAGAGGAAGGTGGAGGGGGAGAATTAATTGGACCATACTAGCTAGTTGTTGAGTTGAGTTGTGCTCGGTTCGTTAGCGAAAGCTAAGGCTAGGCTTGGCCCATGAGCTCACATTGTGTTGCTAGGCCAAACCCAAGGCACAGGTTAAGCCAAATGGGAATTCTCATTTTTTGTGGAAAATAAAAAAGTTTTGAAAAATTTTATGTATTTAGATTTTTTAAGGTAATTACAAGATATGAATTTTTTGTGGAAATTCAAAATGTGAAGTTGGGAATTCTCTCTCTCTCTCTCTCTCTCTCTCTCTCTCTCTCTCTCTCTCTCTCTCTCTCTATATATATATATATATATATTATTGAATAGTTAAAATAAATGTATATATTACTACTAGGTAATTTAAATTTTAAACACACTAAGTCATTGATAATTTTATATGTTATGTTAATAATTAAACAACCAAATGCAAGAAAGTAAGATGCACTTGAAGAAGTTCATTAAAAATGATTCTCGTAACTTTAGCTTTTTACAAGAGTTATAAAACTTTTATGAATCCTTTGTCACAGCAAGATCCCTACCTTAAACCTGAGTTAATACAACAATAAATAAAAATTCTACACCTTTTTTATTATTGAGTACAAAAAAGAATGCACAATATTGGCTTTGCAATTGTAGCAACACTTCCTTTAGTCGTTAAGTTTATCTTTACTTGATTCATCTACTAACTCAATCATTTGTTGTTCGAATTCCAAATCAAGCCAAAAGGAAAACCACATTTTTATAGTGTTTTTGCTGACAATCTTGCCTTTTTGGATCCAACACTGTGTCACATGCAGAGAAAAACAAACTCCAATGATATAATGGACACTAAAAGGATTAGTACTTGCTGACCATGAAAACCAAAACTGAATATGTATATTGGTTTCAACAGCAACGAGGCAAAAGATTAAGATTATTAATTTCATCTTCGGAGAAACCATCTCCCTATTTAAATAAAAATCTAATTCCTTAAATGCACCAATTGTTATTTTAGTAGGTGCCTTTGTTGATTTTTTGTTTTAGAGTTCCTTTTGATTTTCCCTATCTAAATGCACCCATACTATCTTCCCTAGGTTTTAAACAATTCTCATACAATTTTTGCATTTCACTTATTAATTAAGTCCCTAGCTCGCATCTTTGGATAATCAACATTTATTTTCAAAATATTGAAAAGGTCTAAGAGCTTCATCAACCATCCACTTTTGTGGGATCTAGCTAGATAAGGTTGTAATACCCCATATTTGTGTGAGGTCACCATATAATTTGGATGAGTTTAAAATACCGAAAAGTGAGTTTGATAGTAAAATAAATCACCAAATCAGCTGTAGGGAATGTCTCAAGACTGAGATTTCAAAAGAAAATGGTATGTCGTTGTTAAACATCCCGAGATAGGATTTTTAGTAGCGAAACAAATTGGATCAGAGTTAGTTTTTGATACAGCTTCGATTCGGGCTAAAAAACTGAATTGTCGACAAGGAACGCCTCGGAACGTAGATGTTTAAAAGAAAATATATACTATTAACGAGTGTCCCGAGAATGTCTGGTATAGATTATAGTTGTTTAAAAAAAAAAAAAAGAATTGCAACATGAGGTATGGCCCCACAACTGGCACCGTCGCCGTCAAATCAACGACCAGGGCATGGCTGAACTTGGCATGGACGTGGGGGTGGTCTCTAGCTCACATTACCTCTGTGATTGATTGAGAGAGGCTTAAATTTGGTTATAAATAGGGGAGTTTTGGTCGAAGATTTCCATCAAAGTTCATAGGCCTAAATTGAGAGTTTGGGAAGGAGTTGGAACGTTTTGATAAGGGGCTTTTGTTCCCCAGGTCATGAGAAACAATTCTGGAGATTTTGAGAGATTTTGGAATGGTATAGGGGGTGTTTTCGCAATTATATATTTGGCCACCTATATATATATACATATTAAGTGAGAGTTTAAATCGGCTTGTAGAGTGAACGATCGAATGATCTAATAAGGGGTTTTTGGTCGCGAGGCTATGGGCAACTAGTCTGGAAAGTTTTGTGTCAATCGAAGTTCAAATCGGAGGTTAATTTGATTTGCCGGAGTTTGGTGGCAGGCGACTTAGACGAACTATTTTTGGCCAAATCGGAGGGCTTCCGGTGATTTTTTCCGATCTAGAGGGATATCATTGGGATCGACAAAGGGAGAGGAGTAGCCTAGTGTTGTCGGTTTAATTTTTCGGTGTGCCTACGCCGGAGAAGATGACCGGAGGTAATTTCTATATTTTTTAAATACTAAAAATATATGAAATTCGAGAAACAATAGAATTAAAGGAAATAAAATTCTGTAAAAATGTCCAGAAATTCAACAAAAAGGACTATTTTATTTTGATGAATTTTTATATTGAAATTTTATTGAGGAGATAATTATTTTGGATTTTTGAAAGGAAATGTAAATGGAAAATAAATATGAAATATTTTTATAAGATTCTGAGAAAAATCCAGAAGGACAATAAATTTATTTTATAATTTTTGGTGATTTTTCATGGAGGAGGTTCGAAGGAAATCAAGGAGAAATAAATTTTCTCAAGGAAAAGTAATTATGGAAATTGGAGAAAATAGGAGAAAAAACTGGAAAATTTCCAGAAAATTCTAGAGGCTTATAAATATTGTTTTATGAATTATTGTGGAGAAAAATTTGAAAAACAATGCTTGAAGAGGTATTTATTTGGAATTATCGAGAGAAAAATAGGAAAAAATTAGAGAAAAATTATGAAAAATTGAGAAAATAAATATTGATTTTCCTTTAAATACATATGATGTTTAGGGTATCGTTGAGGTTCAAGGTTGAACTATAGTGCGCCTGGCAGGAGAATCGAGGGCGGGCACGCATTTTTGAGGAATCTTGAACTTAGCCCCAAGGTGAGTGGTTCTACCAAAAAAACTTGTTTTGTGGCATGTGAATGGTTTGTTGTGAGTTGTTCAATCCAATTCTTGTGCATATTCTAGTCACTTTTGATCACTTTTGATTTATTGTGGGTGGTGCGACCCTATACTCGATTTTTGTTGCATACAAATGGTTGACACATGATAGGTTGATTTCATGTGGATGGTTCGTCCAAAATATTTTTTTATGTGCATTGGAATTCACGCATTGAAATGTTGTTGTTCGTAATTCATTTATATATGTTGTGGTTATGGCATTGGCATATCTTTTGTGTTATTCATGTGAGATGTTGAGATGTCAACCTGTGTTACGGCACTTGAGTGATAGCACTAAGGAAACGTGCCAACGATCAATTCCCATCTATGATGGGGGTTGAGAGTGGACACCACCCTTGCGAGTCAATAGTAGCGGGGCTGAGAGTGTACACTACCCTAGATCGGCTTAAGTGGCGGAACTGAGAGTGGATACCATCCTAGGTTCTTTTGAGCAACAGCATTGTTTCCAAGGTGAATGTGGATTCCCAGGGATAGTGTTGATCATCTGGTGGCCATGGTTTGTGTTGATGAGACCCGGAATGCCTTTGAGTGGAAACATAATGATGACGAGGTGATTTCCGAGTTCACGCATTGATGTTGCCCCTCTTAAGCTAAGATTGGGTTATGCCGATGTAGTCGAGTTGCCTTTAGAGAAATTTGCTCTTTCCCCATGGTATGGGTTAAACACTGTATAGGATTCTCTTGAACTGGGGTGTGTCGAGATATGTCGGTTTTGTTCATGGTCTTGCATATATCATGAAAATATTTTTGAACTCTCACTTAGATGATTCAGCATCTAATTTTGGACTATGTCCCTGGAATATTCAAACGTTCTAGGTGAAAGCAGTGACGCTAAAGGAAAAGACGTGACTGAGATGTAGCCGTTATGTTTAGTTTTTGTAGGTCTTTGTTTATGATTACGATGTTCAGAGGTTATGTTATATTTTGATATTTTCACGTGAAATATTGATTTGGTTAATTGACTATAAAAGGAAATTGTCGGTTATATATCATTGAGGTTTCGATCTTGTTTCCGCTTATCTAAATGAAATTACTAATTATAGCTTATTATTTTAAATTAATTTTCTAAGATGGTAGATCGAGATTGTCAGGGTTAAATTTACGCTGTGCCTATGTTGAATGATTGTGGAAAAAAAAAATATCCCTGAAATCTCGAGTTAATGCACACTGGGAAAAGCATGGTGTTACAAAGGTGGTGGAAAAATCACCTCCTATTATATTTTAGATTTGCTTCCATTGGTGCAAGAAATGGCATTTTTTTTTTTGTACTTTATATTCTCAAAAACATTGTTCTATAATGAATGTTTATGGTAAAAGAAAAATAAAAACTATATTGTTGGCAGGGATAGATCTAGGAGAGGGCTAACCCCTAGATTCATAGGTCATTTTAGCCCCCACCTTCCAAATGGGCTAGATTCGCAAGGTAGATCTAGGGGAGGGCTAAGACTGCCCCTAAATCCGCCACTGGTTGTTGGGTATTTACAGCCGTAGAGTATAAGCATGATAAGATGAATATATTCAAGTTGAGACAAATTAGAATATAAAATAGCTGTGAAATATTAGATTGATTTAGCGTTAGATTGCCTAGAAGTTATTTATATTGGTATTTATTTGATTATTTTGCATCTAGCTATCAACAATCAAGTAGAAATGGTACATTATTATAGGCAAAGCTCAAATATGTTGATGCATAAAAAAGATACAATCTATAGCATACAGTTTGTAACTAGCCAGGTATACAAGTCATTAAGCATAGAATAGTAGTCCATTATTCAAATGATTTTGAGAAAAGAAAGAGGAAAGTTGTCTAGCAACTCCAATGCCATAGTCAAGGATAAGCCTCAATGACAGACTTAATTCCCAAAGCTCGAGTGATTTTGTGGTGACTGAAACCAGCTTCATAGAAGAGTTGTGCCCATTCTTTCCTGGTTCTTTCTTTACCTGTTAAGACAGCCAACATCATTGTGTCAAGAAAGAGTTGTGCTCGGACAAACCCATCATCTTCTTTCTGGTTGTCCAACACAACATCAATGATGATCACCTTGCCACCCTTTTCCTTGCTTGGAATTGCTTCTTTACATTTCTTCAGTATCTTTATACAAGTTTCATCATCCCAATCATGCAGAATTTCCTGTGCCCAATATCTAGTCATAGTTAATATTACCATAATGTTTTACATGTTGGGAGGCATAATGTCCTATACCACTTAGGATTATATCATGTAAAATATATACAGAAATATATATAGAAGCACATAAGTTTAACATGGTTTGACCTCAATATCTACATCTACGATCCCATGATTAGGGGATAATCTACTAAGATAGCATCTATTATAACCAAGATACGGATTAGAAAAGGTGAGATATGGAAAGTATTTCAGACAAAAATACATTCCATTGTGTTTGTTAAATTTTCTGAAAAGAAGTCACATAATTTCTTATCTTGAACTTTCAAGATAAATTTATTCCTTCTCCTTTTCGAATAAATTATATTGAATTTTATAGATAAATTATATTGACAGAGTCTTATTTTACTCATTTTAATAAACACCACTTAAGTGAGTAGTTTAATTTGTATGACTAAACTAAAAACTAGCCAATATACAGATGACCTGACACCTTGACACTCATATAGTACCAAATGTCTCACCTTAAGACACAAGGGTGGAGTTGCCTATTTATAAGCAATATCCCAAGTGCGAATGACTTGGAAATGAAGGAGCCTAACATTATGTTTCATACAAAAGAATTTTGTAAGAATAATGGACCTTGAGTAAGATTGCATTTGCGGGAGGAATTGCCTCAAACATGCTCCCTCCAATGAAGTCTAGCTTTTCACTCCCCTGGCAGTTAGCAACCACGTGTGGGAGATCAAGCACAGTGCACTTCATGTTGGGGAATGATTCAACAATGGTCCGGGCTACGGTCCCCGTGCCGCCGCCAACATCCACCAATGAACTCAACCCTTCAAACGCTGCCTTGCACTCTTTCATCATCAAGTATACGATGAACTTGGAGTCATTAGCCATGGCTGCATTAAACAAATCGCCAAAGCTTGTTTCTTCAGCGTTATACTCCCAGAAATTCTTCAGTTCAGCTGTATAAAAGGGCGCAGTATCATCATTCTGGAACCAATCGCTCATGACGCTCCAGGGTTTCACCATAGCAGGATGAAAAGCCATCAAGGCGTATGCTCTCACACTCAACGGCTCATCTTTTAGGAGGAGCCTTGAAGCGAGTGTGAGCACATAGCCTTCTTCTTGCTCAGCAAAGAAGCCAGAATGGACAAGAACTCGCATGAGGCGATGAATGCCGTGAGCTTTGGATTGCTTGATTGGAAGCGCAGCAACTAGCTCGCTAAGAGCCATGGGTTTTCCATGGCTGTGAATAACATCTGGTATTCCAAGCTGAACTGCGCATCTCAATGATCCAGAGTTTATGAAGGCGAAGATTTGATTTCGGAGAAGGACATGAGCTTGAACTAGCTCTTCAGTGTTGTATTCATTGGCCATAGCCATGTTAATTAGTTTGTGCCTTATGCTAAACTCTTTGTTCTGCATAGATATATATCACATATTTGTATGCGTTCCTTCGATTCAACGTTTGGGCCTAGTTTCAACCTTCTTATCTCACTGCCTTGACACTATATTTTTTCTAATGGAATTGTCATCTTAATTAAGAATGGGACACCGGAATTGTATATTTTTTCTAATGTTAATTAGTGGTATATTAACTTGTTTCTTATATAAAATTATATAAATTTTGGACTGTGTATCAATTCTACAATAAACTTTAAAACCTATCAAGTTACATTTGAATTATTAATTTTGTATTAATTTTACAATGCCGGTAGAACTTACATAATTAATACCCTTTTAATGTGTCAACTATTCTTATTTTAAAAAATTAACTATTCACATAGTGGCAAACTCTAATTATGTTCATGATCAAATTTAAAAAATTAAGATGAAAACAATAATTAATACATCAAAGGGAACATTAATTATTTAAGTTTAAATAGTATTATAGAATTGATATAAAATTAAAAATTTAAATGTAAAATTGATAAACTTTTAAAATTTGTTGTAGGATTGATATACTAACCAAAAATTGATAACTTTTTGGTAATTAACTTCTTTATTTTAAAAGTAACAAACTAAAATGTAGATATCATACCATTGTTATTAAAAATAATAATAAGACTTGTTATTATTATGTAATATTTGGATTCTCCTAATTTATTTTTCATACATCACTTAAATTAAAAATAATTATTTATACCTTCAAGCATATATCATCACTGAAAACAAAAATTTAAAAACAAATTAAAGAGATAAATGTTATCAAAAGAAAAAAAAAAATTGTTGAGGCATAGACTATTCTTATAGAAATCAACTTTGAAAGTTGTAGTTAAGCACTTCACCAGAAAACACCAAACAGATAATTTTTATTAGTGATGTGATGCATATGTTCAATCATATCGTCACTGAAATAACATGAAAAGTCTACGGTTTTGGCATATGCTAAGATTAATTTTTTTGTTGAGGGATGATAGGTGGTCTAATTATGATTAATTATATGGCAAATTAACAAAGCATTCATCAAAATAACTGGGCTTCTGACCATGACTGGGCTTAACGTCCCAATAAACAGGGCAACCAACATTAAATCTAATATATTTTAGTAGATAAGTCGATGTTCAACTTGAGACTGGTCAAGAGAAACAAACAAACAAATTCATATGTTGATTAATCATTAATTGTTGTTTTGAACTTAAAAGTGTTAACAGAGTCCTTTAACGTTTAAAATAAAAGCAACCCTGCTTTTTTTTTAAACGTTATTTTGATTTTTTATAATTATTGGGTACTCTTAATGTTATTGGGTAGTACTCTTAATGTTAACAGAGTCCTTTAACATTAAGAGTACCCAATCATGAAGGAAATTATTTTAAGGTAATGATAAAAAATAGAAAATAGTCAGTTATTTTGATTTTTTTTTAAAAATTGTTAATCTTAAGAAATTTATTGATAAAAAGATATAAATGAGTATTTTTTATAAATATAAAGATTAAAAAGGCTATTAATAAAAGCAACTTATTAAGAGTACCCCCAAACATGAAGGATATATGGGTTTTTTTTATTTTACACCGTACCTATTTGGAGACTTAAATTAACCAAAGATTAAAAAGGGAAAGAGAAACAAAATATGATGAAAAGTAATGAAGGAAATTACTAAAACATGAAGAAAATTGGTTGAACGAGAATTTGTTTTTTCAAAAATGTTATCAATTTTATACCAAGTTTACTTCTCAAATAAACCCTATCTTTTTATTTTTCTTTAAATTAATCATTTTTATATGATAGTCTAACTCAATTTTTTAGGATGTACTGTGTAACGCTTCGTTTTCTCGGGCGCGTTATAACTTCGGACAATTTTGGGATAATAATTTTTTTTTTCTTTCAAACTAATGCTAAACCACATAATTCCTCGAATCTGTCCCAGAATTCCCATTCATTTCTCTCGAAAGAGAATTATCATACACATCAAATGCGGAAGCAATGATCGAATCTGATACCTTAACATTAATCAAAATTCAAATCATTGTTCCTCAACATAACTTAATACATAGCTTAAGTTCTCAACTAACATTAACCCTAAATAAGATTATACATCATCATTCCTTAAAACGTTCATAATTCAAAGTAGCAGAACTTAAATACATATGCTACATAACATACATTTCATTTATCATGCATATTGCTAAGTACCATTTCATGCCTCATTCATCCTCGTATCCACTACAATATTCATCTAGAACGTTTGAATAGTCTAGGGCAAAGCCCAACTTAGATGATGAATTATCTAAGTAAGGGTACATAAAACATATTTTGTGCATGAATGCAATGTCTTACTCATCGTAAGGGTCAAATGCACCCTTCATGTTACTCAACATTTTTGCGACCACCTCTTTTGAAGCTAGGGTGTATGGGGGCACCCTTGGTAAAGCAGCGGTGCCAATTCGTACTCCTTATGGCCACAATACGTGGGATCAATGATATCAATGTGTACATATGCATTTCATAGTCATGTCATGTATGCAATCTACGTGATGGATATATATCAGGGCATGTCAATATGATGAAACATTCTCGAGGATCGGGTTTTTAAACATAAATCACTTATTCAAGCATTTTTCATAAAACTAAATTCCAGTTTGGGAGTACCACTTACCTTTTCACGCTTATCGGGCTACCTCGATATTCGCGCATTGCCTCAAAATTCGTTATTGCCTCGATTTACGTGCCAACCTCAAAATTTACATAAGTCACTTCAACTTAAGCCTCAAAGCATCCTAATCACCATATTTATTTAAATAAGTATCCAAAACCTATTTTTCATAATATTTTGCATTTTCTTTATTTTTCTCCCTATTTCTTCCTATTTTTTCTCAATAAATCCAAACTAAATATTTTTCAATTATTTTCTCGAATATTTCACTATCAAAATTCATAAAATAATATTCCTGAATTTTTAAAATTTTTTAGGGAATTTTACTTAGCTTAACTTAGTTTCTTTGGCTTTCTCGGTATGCGTGTTATATCCTCGAAACGTGTACCCGAACCATTTCTCGCCAAAAATCTTCGAAATATTAATAAATATCCACTTCCTATTTTCGAGATTTTTCAGGAAATTTTTCCAATTTTTCTTCATTTTCTTTTCTTTTCTTCCTTTTCTTTTCTTTTTCTTTTTTTTTTTTCCTTTTTTTTTCTTCCCTCCTTCTTCTTCTTCCTCTTCCCGCTCCTGCAACTCCCGCCATGCCCGCCGCCGCCCGTGTGCTGCCGCCTCCCTCGCCGGCCGTTGGAGTCTTTGTCGGCCGCTGCACCGGCCGCACCATGCTCCCCATCGTGGCAGCCTCCCCTTCCTTGCATCAGGCAACGGAGCTCGCAGCCATGGCCGCCTACAACTGTGCGACCAGCTTTGGCCGTATTCAACCTCGTCGGCTGTTGCTCCGGCCTCCACCGAGCCCACCCGCACATCCATGGCCGCTGCCTCAGCCTGCTGCCACCGCCTCCGACAATTCCAGCTGCTCCGCTCGAGCTTGCTTCGCAGACAGCCACATGGTCAACTTCGGCCCACCTCTCTCTCTCTCTCGAATTTCTCAGCCCAAGCTCGATCTCTCTCCCTCTTTCTCACATCTCTCGGCCCTCGGCTTGCTCTCTACTACTTGCTTGCGGCCATTGCCACAGCATCTTGAGGCTACTATGGCCAAATTCTGCTCCTTTCTCCCTTGCTTCAATTGCTCCGAATTCTCCATCTATTTATAGGCGCAATTACCTTGGCCCTCACTCTTGCATTCCACCAATCTTGCATCCCACTTGCAGAAGATTTGCAGAGGCATGGCCATGAAGATTTTGCAGGCAGGGCCATCACGCACGCGTACATAGCACATTAATTGTAACAGCCCGCCTTCTTGGGCATGTTAAGCCTTAGGAAATTTGGTTAAATTTTTTTTTGAACATTATTTTAAAATTCCCTAAGACCGTATCTAGTGCCAGATGAAATAACTAGACTAGAAATAAATGTAAAGCGGAAGCTGAATCGAACCTGCTCATGCATAATTTAATAATCGTATATGGCATCGAATACAAGTTAATACATAAAGCGTTTGATGATGGAACAATATACATAAATCTTAAACTAATACAAGTTAATACATAAAGCGTTTGATGATGGGACAATATACATAAATCTTAAACTAATCATATTATAATATGGTACATTCACTCGCATCTTGATGTCTCGTGTCACTACACATCACCACTCTCTGAATCATCTCTGCAAGTCCCAGCTGGAACGTTGAATGTTCCAGGGGCGAACCCATGTTAGATGATGAATCATCTAAGTAAGAATACCAAATGCAATGCTATAAGTGTATGCAATGTCTTTCATCGTAGGTGTCTACTACACCCCTCATGCTGCCTATCATTTTAGCGGCCACCTCTTCGAAGCCGGGGTGTATGGGTGCACCCTTGATAGGCCAGCGGTGTCAGTTCGTACTCCCTATGGCCTCATATGCATGTGATCAACAGTATCATTGTGCATGTATGCATTTCATAGTCATGCCATGGATGCAGTCTACATGATGATTTCATATCATAGCATGCCAATATGATAAAAGCATTTACCGTATTAGATTCAAGCAGCATACTTACAGCTAATTTGTCTCGAACTACGTGCCCAATGGCTATTCCTTAATTTCCTTGCTCACGAGGATCCCTACAACATAGATTTATTTTTAGAATACCAATTGTAAATTTTTTCATAATTTCTTCCTTTTTCTTTTATTCCTAAGCTCTATCTCTTCCAAAATTACATAATAATTTTCTATGCTTCATAAAATTTTACTTTCTTTTTACCAATATTCCTTAAATAATATTCTTAGTATTTTGGAATTTTTCTTGTAATTTTCTAACTTTCATTCCTATTTTCTCTTATTTTATAATAGCTAAATATGTAATTATCACATAATAATTACCTAATCTTTCCATTTATTAATTTCTTTTCACTAATATTCCTTAAATATCACTTATAACATTCTGAAATTTTTCTTGAAATTTTCAGAATCAAAATTCTATTTTTCTTTATTTCTATAATAGAAAAATTCACTTAAATAATTAATAATTTTGGCATTTTCAGAGAATTGCTTTTCCAATATACCATAATTTCAGAAAATTGTTTTACCAATAAACCAGAAACAACATTTCAAATTTAATAAAAAAAATTTCAAAATTTTACTCTTTTTTTTTTTTTTTTTTTTCTGGCGGGCGCGTGAACCGCACGCACCTTCTTCCCACTCGCGGGCGCGTGCAGCTCACGCGCCCGACTGGTTCTTCTTCTCCGGTGAGAGCTTCGCCGCCGGCCGGCCATTTAACCTCTAAACTCGATTTTTCTACTCCTAATCTCTAGATCTCGACATTACGAACACATTGATACAAAAATTACAAAAAATTAGGATCGAACTTACCTCGAATCGACCGAATATCCCTCGGCTCCGGCGAGTCGCGTGCTTTCCGGCGAAGCTTCGATTCGCCTTCTCATTTGCTCCGTTGGCCTCCAAATTCTCCAGAAACGACGCCCACAACTTGAAGATCAGAACCTCACTCTCTAAACTCACAAAATCACTCCCAATCGACTGATCTAAGCCTCGAAATTTTCGGATGGGTTGGGCAGCGCGAACTTGGCTATTTATAGCCCATTTTCGACGTGCTTTGCTTCCCTATCGACGGCCACGCGTCCCAGAGGCCATTCCTTGGTCATATCAGCATTTAAATCTCCTCCTTTGCCCTCAAGAAACAATTTGCAGGCGCGGCCATGCTCTGGCCGCGCACTGCTCTGCAAAATCCGATTTTCGGATTTTTTTTTTTTAATACATATATACATATTTACATATATACACGACATACGTACGAAAGAAAAATTATGATTTTCTTTAATTTTAAATCATATTATGATTTCATTTAATTCTTTTTCTTTTTTTTTTTAATCTTAAATCATATGTGTATATTTATATTTTTCATAAGCACACTTTAGGTAAAATTAACTTAATTAATTACATGCACCTAATAGATCACTTAATTAAATTTATTTATAAAACTTAGGGTATTACATTCTCCCATCCTTACAAAAATTTCGTCCTCGAAATTTGATCATTCCTCACTCATACTAACTATAGGGTCTTCAAACAGGTTTGGATAGTTGAGTTTCATATCTTCCTCTCGTTCCCAAGTTATTTCTTCGCTTACGGGGTTTCTCCACAAAACTTGTACCAGAGGAATTGATTTGTTCCTTAGGACTTGATCCCTGCGATCTAAAATACTGACCGATTTTTCTACATACGAGAGATTTTCTTGAATCTCGATAGCTTCAGTTGGCATTATCTGGGAAGAATCTGGCTCATGCTTTCGCAGTTGCGATACGTGAAACACGTCATGGATGTTTGATAGAGCCAAGGGTAGAGCGAGTCGATAAGCGACTGGTCCAATTCTTTCCACTATATCATATGGCCCTATATATCGAGGGTTTAACTTCCCCTTTTTCTTGTTGCTTCTAGTCACCATCCTTAGTGGAGATATCTTCAGGTATACTTTGTCGCTTACTTGAAACTCTAATTTCCTTCTTCTTGTATCTGCATAGGACTTCTGGCGATTCTGAGCTTCCTTAATTCTTTCTTGAATGATTTTTATCTTTTCTGTCGTTTTCTGAACTATCTCGGGTCCCAAGATTTCTCGTTCACCTACTTCAGTCCAGCATACCGGGGATCTACATTTTCGGCCATACAAGGCTTCATAGGGAGCCATTCCAATGCTACTGTGGTAGCTGTTATTGTAAGCGAATTCTACTAATGGTAAATGCTCTTCCCAGCTACCTGGAAAATCAATCGCGCAAGCTCGCAGCATATCTTCTAGGGTTTGAATGGTCCTTTCTGATTGACCATCTGTCTGGGGATGATAGGCCGTGCTTAGCCTAAGCTGAGTACCCAAACTCTCTTGAAGACTTCCCTAAAACCTAGAAGTGAATCTTGGGTCACGGTCTGACACAATGCTTACTGGCACTCCGTGTAATCTGACAATCTCATTCACATACTGTTGAGCTAATTTGCTGATTGGTTGACTTACCCTTATGGCTAAGAAATGAGCAGACTTAGATAGTCTGTCGACTATCACCCAAATAGCATCGTTTCCCTTAGGACTCCTTGGCAGTCCAGTCACGAAATCCATCGTGATGTGTTCCCATTTCCACTCTGGAACTTCCAATGGTTGTAAGCTCCCACCAGGCTTTTGGTGTTCAATCTTAATTCTCTGGCAGGTGTCACATTGACTAACGTACCTGGCCACGCTTTTCTTCATTCCTGGCCACCAGTACACAGCCTTCAAGTCTTGGTACATCTTGGTGGCTCCGGGGTGGATCGAGTATCTGGATCGATGGGCTTCTCCCAAAATTATTTGTCGCAATTCCCTCACACAAGGCACATATATTCTTCCTTGAAACCGAAAGATGTTTTCTCTTACCTCAAATTCTAGTTTCTTTGCTTGCCTATACTCATCGACCCACATTTTTATTCGGGGGTCTTCGGGGTAGGTTTGTCGTATTTGATCCATTAACTCTGGCTATACTGTAAGACTAGCTACGTAGGCCGAGTTTCCTCGGGAAACTACTTTTACTGTCATCAGGCTAAATGCTTCTACTAGCTTCCATTCCGCCACCATCATTTCAGCCACACAAGCAGTTTCTTTCCTGCTTAGGGCATCTGCCACAACGTTAGCTTTACCGGGATGGTATTGAATAGTACAATCGTAATCTTTTAACAGCTCCATCCATCTCCGTTGCCTCATGTTTAATTCTTTCTGTGAGAAGACGTACTGTAGGCTCTTATGATCAGTAAAAATTTTGAACTTCTCACCGTACAAATAATGTCTCCAAATCTTTAGAGCAAATACCACTGCGGCCAATTCCAAATCATGGGTCGGGTAGTTTCTTTCATGGTTTTTTAGTTGTCGAGATCCATAAGCAATGACTCTCCCGTGCTGCATCAGCACACATCCTAAACCGTTTCTCGAGGCGTCAGTGTAGACCTTAAAACCTCCTGATCCGTTTGGCGTAGCCAGGACTGGAGCGGTTGACAGCTTAGCCTTAAGTGTCTGAAAACTTTCTTCGCACCGTTCTTTCCAGTCGAACCTTACCCCCTTCTGAGTTAACTTGGTGAGAGGTGTCGCAATTTTTGAAAACCCTTCCACGAACTTTCTATAGTACCCTGCCAGTCCCAAGAAACTCTTAACCTCGGTAACTGACTGGGGTTGCTTCCAATTTGTCACAGCTGCTATCTTGACCGGGTCAACCGATATCCCTTCGGCCGATATAACATGTCCTAAAAATGACACCTGGTACAACCAAAATTCACATTTTGAGAACTTGGCATACAACTTATGTTCTCGCAATGTTTGCAATATTATCCTTAAATGTGATTCGTGTTCTTCTTCCGAGGGCGAATATATTAGTATGTCATCTATAAACACGATCACGAATTTGTCCAAAAACGGCTTGAAGATTCGATTCATGGTGTCCATAAAAGCCGCTGGGGCGTTGGTTAGTCCGAATGGCATCACCAAAAATTCATAGTGCCCATATCGAGAACGAAACGCTGTCTTAGGCACGTCTTCGGCCTTGATCCTTAATTGATAATATCCCGATCTTAGGTCAATCTTCGAGAAGACCTTGGCCCCTTGCAGTTGATCGAACAACTCCTCGATTCTGGGGAGTGGGTACTTATTCTTGACCGTTATCCTGTTGAGCTGTCGATAATCGATACACATCCTCAGACTTCCGTCCTTTTTCTTGACAAAAAGTACTGGTGCTCCCCATGGTGACATACTAGGTCTGATAAATCCCTTGTCTAGCAATTCTTGAAGTTGGGTTTTTAATTCCCTCAATTCTGCAGGAGCCATTTTATACGGGGGTATCGAAACTGGACCTACTCCTGGTATGATCTCTATCGAGAACTCGATCTCTCGCTGGGGTGGCAGTCCAGGTAATTCTTCGGGAAACACATCCCCGAATTCTTTAACGAGTCGAACTTCTTCGATCTTTAAGGGCTCATTGCTTTCCTCTTGAACACAAGCCAAGTATCCCTGTGCCCCTTGACGCAACAGTCTTTCAGCCTTCAAAGTTGAGATCCACTTCTGTTCACTTACCCTCCTATGCCCTCGAAACTTGACGTTCAAGTCGCCGCTCTTAAGGCAGACCGTCTTAGCTTTACAGTCCACCGTGGCGTTATACTTAGTTAGGAAGTGCATTCCTAGAATCACATCAAAATCTCGAAATTCCAGAAGAATCAGATTCACTGGGAACTCAACTTCTCCTATTTGAATCTTTCTATCTTTGTACCCTGATGAAGTTTCTAGAGACTTCCCCATTGGGGTTGAGACAATCATTCGACAATTCAAATTTTCTGGTTTATCCCCTACTATTTTAGCAAATGCATGCGAAATGAATGAGTGACTTGCACCTGAATCTATTAATGCATGCATGGGGATACCAGATAGAAACATAGTACCTTCAATTACTGTTGGATCCTCTGCCGCATCCTGCCATGTTAGATGAAACACTCTTCCTTGATGTGCTCTAGCATTCCCGGACGTCCCCTGGGGTTGACTTATCAGTCGCGGCTTGGGACAGTCCTTTGCGAAATGGCCCGTCTGTTGGCAGTTGAAACAAGTAATTCCTTTCTTTGGGCAGTTCTGGTTGAGATGCCCTATTTCCCCACAATTGTAACAACCCTTAGTCCCTAGCCGGCACGGCCTTCCTGGGTGCTGCTTCTGGCATTTTGCGCATGGGGTACCAGGCTTGAATTTCCGCTTCTGGGGCTCTAGCTTCTTGCCAGCTCTATGACTGCTCCCCTGCTGAATTTCTCCTTGGATAGCGTCAATCCGGTTCAGGTTAACCTCGGTGGTTTAGGCTTGCAGTACCGCTTCTGAATAGGTTTGGGTACTTGCACTACTCAATGCCCTCTGAAGTTTTAGGTTTAGTCCTCCCAAAAATTTCTGGGTCTTGATCCTTTCGTCTCCTTCGTAAATCGGCATGTATCGGATCAATCGACTGAAGGCGTCCTCGTACTGGGCGACAGACATGTCTCCGGTCTATCTCAGCTCCATGAACTCTCTTTCTTTCTTCATTCTTAAATTCAGAGGGAAGTACTTCTCGTTGAAGAGTTCCTTGAATCTTTCCCAAGTGATGTAAGGTGCCCGGACTCGAGGGGTCATTGTTCTCTTGACTCCTCTCCACCATCTGTCTGCCTCTCCTTGCAACATAAAAGTGGCACAATTAACCTTCTCTTCTTTGCTGCAGTGAAGATGATCCAGCAACTTCTCTGTTTGCTCGATCCAAAATTCCCCTTCACTGGGGTCGGCACCAATTTTCCCTTGAAAGACGGGGGGGTTCTGCTGTCGGTACAAGTCAAGCATGTTGGCCACGTGACCATCCCTGGAGTGAGTCTCGTGTATGAGACCCACCACACCTCCTAAGATTCGCTCCATCTGGTCCAGTCTACTACTCCCGGTTTCTTGGCTAGAGTCGCTTTCTGGGTGTCTACTCGTGTTTCCTTCGGTATTACCAGCTTGTGGGACGGGTGTCCTAGGTCCAACTGCTAATCTTCTTTGAGTATTCACCATCTGAAAGGAAAATAGCATTCTGGATTAGAGAACATGATCTTGCCATCCGATTACTTCTATTGATATTATACATTCAGCTGCAAAATGTTATATGTACATGCTATATAGTCCCATAGATTACAGACAACACTGTATGTAAATAGTTAGGGGGGTTTCTGAGGTGGGTCTATTTTGGTCCTGATGACCTCCAGACCCAAATGTTCTTTTCATCATGAATCATCTAAGTAAGGGAATAATAAACACATTTCATGCATGAATGCAAAATGAAAAATGTCATCATTCATTTCTAGTTTGAGTCAACCACACCCAAATGCTACTCCCCATTTTTACATCCTCCTTACCAGGCTGAGGTGTATGGGTGCACCTTTGGTAGAGCAACGGTGTAACGACCCGTTAGTGGGCCTAGACGTTATGAGTATTTTATTTTTAAACATTGGAAAATTTTCCCTATTAGAATAAATGTGGAAAATAATTTTTATAAGGCAAATTTATGTAAGTAAATTATGTGAATAAAATTATAAATGTTATTATCATAATTGATGAAAGAATGAGCAGAAAGGAAATGGAAATGTTTGGAAAATCTCATCTTTTTTCTGGGTGAGTCTGCATGCCGCGAGGTGCAGCCTCGCGGCTGTCTGCCGCGAGGAGCTGCTGCCTTGCGGCAGTGTTAGCCGCAAAGCACACTGCCGCGAGGCCCAGCTGCCCGCGGCTACGTCGTAGCAAGCTCCCCACTTTTTCGGTTTGGCTCTAACCCATTCAGCAACCACCACGTGTCGACACTAGCCACCCTTGAGAATCGTGCCCTATAAATACTTAGCTACAGGACATTAATGAGGACAACCAACTTCAGTAAAATCTAGACACTTTGAATACACTTTTATTATTTTCGTGAATAGTCATTGGGATTTGGGTCTGACTTTGACATCGGAGGGTCTTTGCGGGGAAGATTCCCGCAAGCCTTCTAACTCGTTTTCTGAGCATCAACAAGGTTGAGAGCTTGCGACAAGAGCTAGTGGCAAGAGCTAGCGACGAGAGCTTGTGGCGAAGACTTGTGGCAAAAGCCAGCGGCGAGAGCTTGTGGCAAGAGCTAGTGGCAAGAGCTAGCAGCGAGAGCTTGTGGCAAAAGCTAGCGGCAAGAGCTTGTGGCAAGAGCTAGTGGCAAGAGCTTGTGGCAAGAGCTTGTGAAAAAAGCTAGCGGCGAGAGCTTGTGGCAAGAGCTAGCGGCGAGAGCTTGTGGCAAAGCTAGTGGCAAAGCTTGTGGCGAAACCTTGTGGCAAAAGCTAGTGGCGAGAGCTTGTGGCAAAGCTAGTGGCGAAGCTAGTAGCGAATCCTTGCGATGAGCATCCTAGCGGCAATTTCCCTTTAGGCGACATCTCTTACGACAACCTAACTTCACCCGACACCGAGCTCGAGTGGACCCCACATCACAAATTTTAATTGTTGTATTTTGGCAACAACAAAACCTATGAGTCCCATTACCCATCCATCCTGGTACAACGAAGATGTATCAGAATCTTCAACAGTAGTTTCGATGGGACGGCATGAAGCGAGATGTAGCTAAATTTGTTTCGAGTTGCATGGTGTGCCAGCAAGACAAAGTGGAACATCAGAAGCCTACGGGCCTATTGTAGTTATTGCCCATTCCGGAGTGGAAGTAGGGTAACATTTCCATGGACTTGGTAACAGGGTTGCCTGGAGTGACAAGGGAATGAGATTATTTGGGTGATAGTCGGTAGGCTGACAAAATCGACCCACTTCTTGTTTATGAAAAAGATCTATCCCTTGAGTCGTTTGGCGAAGATATAATATATGTAAAAGGGATTGTTAGTTTGCATGGCATTCTAACGAGTATCATATCAGATTGAGATCCCTTATTTACCCGCGCTTTTGGGAAGCATTACATGAAGCGTTGGGGTTAAAGTTGAGATTCAGCATCGCATTTCACTCACATTTAGATAGGTAGTCGGAAAAGACTATACGGACATTGGAGGATATGTTGTGAGCATGTGTCTTGGATTTTCATGGCAATTGGGATGACCACCTTCCATTGGTGGAATTTGCCTCCAGCAATAGCTATCACGCCAACATTGGAATACCGCCTTATAAGGCATTATATGGAAGGCCGTGTAGGTCGCCTATTTGTTGAAAAGAGATAGGGGATAGGGCACTATCTGGCCCTAAAATCATTGAGCAGACTTCAGGAAAGATCAGAGTTATTAAGATTTAAATGAAGGCAGATAGGATAAGCAAAGGAATTACATGAATAGAAGTCATCGTGACTTAAAGTTACCGTTAAAGATCGTTCATGGTAGAGGGCGATATCCAAGATAGGTGTATACCGAATTACGATTTCAAGGAAGCTTAGTCCTTGCTACATTGACTCTTTGAGATTTTAGAGTAAGTTAGATCTTTGGCGTATGAGATTAGCCTGGTTTGGCAGGTTTACCCGAAGTGTTGCATGTAGTAACGTTAGGGAAGGATGTGCTGGATCCTCAGCACGTGATGCACTATTAGACCCTGGAGGTCAAGGCTGAGGTATCGTATGGAGAAATGCCATTGAACGTTATAAAAGGGAAAGTGTGAGGAGTCAATTAATTCCGTATGTATCGGTATGGTGGCAACATTTTCATTCAGGCAAGGCTACCTAGGAGTTAAGTTGAGATGAGGCATCTCCAACCCCAGTGGGGTGCATGACCAGATTCGAATTTGGAGGACCAAATTCTTTGAAGGGGGGAGAAACTGTAACGACCCGTTAGTGGGCCTAGACGTTATAGGTATTTTATTTTTGAACATTGGAAATTTTGTCCTATTAGAATAAATGTGGAAAATAATTTTTATGAGGCAAATTTATGTAAGTAAATTATGTGAATAAAATTATAAATGTTATTATCATAATTGATGAAAAAATGAGAATAAAGGAAATGGAAATGTTTGGAAAATCCCACCTAGTGGGCTAAAGTGGATTGGGCTACTAAAATTGGGGTAAGCCCAAGTGCAAGTTGTGTGGTATTTTAGTTAAGTAAATGAAATGAATTGGGTTGCAATTGAGCCAAGATGAGATTTTGTATATTTTAATTTTTTTTTTGTAATGTTGTAAAGCTCATTAGGGCTTATGGTGGAGAATGGGCCATTATTTTTAATTGGGCCAATAAATTGGGCTTGGGACATGTATTTACATGAGCGGAAGGAAATAAATGGAAAAGAAAAGAAAATGTGATGCAAATGACCATTAAGGCCTTGGATTTTTATGTGTGTTGTGTGTGAAGGGTGAGGGGCAAATATGGAAAGAGATGAAAGAATGGGTTGATGGGATTAGGTGGGATGGGCGTGCATGCCATCCCTTGTTTCTTTTCATTTGCTTATTTCTTTCCTCCATTCTCAATCTCTTCTCTTTCTCTCTTTCGTGGCTTCCCTTTCTCCTTCTTCTTCTCATTTTTCCTTATTTCTTCTTCTCCATTTTTGATATCCATTGAAACCTGAAGTGAAGTTGTAGCTGGGTGCATTCTTCTTCTTGGATATTTCTTCATCAAAGGCAAGTTTCTCTTGCACTCATATTCTTATTTTGGTGCAAGCATCCTTCTTTGTTTCTTATATCTTTGTTGCAAGATTATATGTTCATGTCTTAAGTGGTGTTTTTGAAGCTTGAGTTGAGTTGGTTTTTTCCAACCTTTTCCAAAAAATGTGGGTTTCTTTCAATGGCTTCATTGAGTCTTGTTCTTGGTCTCTTTGGGGCTTGTTTTCCCCATATTTATTTCATGGAATGGCAACTTGGGGGTTAGGAGATTAGCCATGGGTGGTTTTGGGGTGTTTAGTGGACATTTTGAGTGTTTTTTGGCCCTTTTTGTTCGTTCTCAGCCAAGTCTACTCGTCCAGGAGGTCAAGTCGACTCGATTTTGGGCGAGTCGACTCGGATTTCCATCGAGTCGACTTGGCCGCAGCTTTGACTACTCTGCGCATGCTTCACTTTTTCGGCCATAACTTTTGACGTAGAACTTAGAATTGCGATCCATTTGAAGCGTCATAAACTAGAGTTCGAGGGATTTAATTTGATATATAATATCATATATTTTGGTGATAATTTGAGTGGGACAAGGCTTCCCTTAATCCAAATTAAGCATAATTGTTAACCTAAGTTGTTGTTAATTGCTTTCTCTAGCATCACTCAACCCTTCAGAATGTTAGGGGGTGATTGAATATATCCCTATGTGCATGCATGGGCTCATGAGTGCATATTTTATTGGCATGTTTAAATGTGCATGATGTTCATGATGTGTTAACGGAGCATGTATGATTAACTTATGTGAGATTCCATGAACATTGCATGGCATTACAATTTATGCCCTATTGCTATTATTTTGGCATGGCGGCTATGTTTTGCAAATGGGGAAAGAAAATGATATCCTAAAAGAGGGCCTGATGCGGGTGAGGTGGCCATAAACCCGGTAGGCAATGCTCGAGCCAATGAGTGGCAAATCAATTTTGTATATATATATGTATGCATCCATGCATGTGAATAAATGGCTTTGAGACCTAACGTGAATAAAGGGCTTGAGAGCCAATGTGAAGTATGAAGATTTATATATATATATATATATATTCATGAGAAATGAATCGGTGCATAAATTGCATAATGGCAATAGCATGGGAATGATTTATTTGATGGGAACTTAATGGGAAATGCTACCCGTAATTGGAAAGTCAGATCTAGCGATGGTTTTTAAGTGATTTAGCGGTGGTTTCTAAAATATTTAGCGGCAGTTTCGGAACCGTCCCAAAAAATTCCAAAATATTGAATTTTAGCTGCGATTTCAGAATCACTGCAAAAATTTCAAAAAAAATTCAATTTTTTCCAGCCCCCGCACACGCACATGCGCGCCATGTGGCGATGCTGGAAATTAATTTTCTAGCATCCTTCGAACCGTTGCTAAAATTCAATATTTTGGAATTTTAAATTCAAAAAATTTTCAATTTTTTCCAGCCCCTGCACACCACGTGGCTATGCCCCTTCCCCGGTTTCGAACCCAAGACCTCCCCTACGCGCGCACGTGTGCAAAACCATCTGACCTATGAAGCCTTCTTATTATATGTTCATGCATATAAATTATATAATAATCCAATCACTATTTTCTAAAATTATATTTTATATTTTTTTAATATAAATTAAAAAACATAAATTCATTGATTATTTTTTAAAAGAATAATGGAATAAATTAATTGAATTAAAATAAATTAATTAATTTCTTAAAAAATAAAAGAAGAATTTATATTTTTTTAAAAAAAATTAAAAATTATTAAAATTTTATATATTGAAATTTTGTTAAATTTTTTATTTTTTTAAATTAAATTTTTAATGAATTTAGTAACGATTTTTCAAAATTGTTGCAAATTTTATTTAATTTTAATTTTTAATTATTAAATAATTTTCTGAATTTAGCAACCATTTTTGGAAACCACCACAAAATTAAATTTTTTAATGAATTTTTCAAAATCGCCACTAATGTTAAATTATTTTTAATTTTTAATTATTAAATTATTTTCTAAATTTAGCGGCAATTTTTTGAAAATCGTTGCAAAATTAATTTTTTTAATAAATTTTGTGGTGGTTTTGAAAAACTACCGCAAATGTTAAATTATTTTTAATTTTTTAATTATTTAATTATTTTTTAAATTTAGCAGCGGTTTCTCAAAAATTATTGTAAAATTTATTTTTTATTTTTAATTATTAAATTATTTTTTGAATTTAGAGGCCATTTTCAAAAAATGACCGCAAGATTAAATTTTTTAATGAATTTTGTGCTAGTTTTAAAAAACTGTCGCAAAAAAATCATCTCAAGAAATTAATTTTTTTGTAGTGATAAAATTAATTTTTTTTGTAGTGATTATTATAGGCAAAGCTCAAATATATTGATGCATAAAAAAGATACAATCTGTAGCATAGTATGTACCTAGTTAGGTACACAAGTCATTATTCCATAAAAGCATTGAGAAACAGTCCATTACTCAAATGATTTCGAGAAAAGAAGGGGGAAAAGTTGTCCAGCAGCTCCAATGCTGCAGTTAAGGATAAGCCTCAATGAGAGACTTAATGCCCAAAGCTTGAGTGATTCTGTGGTGACTGAAGCCAGCTTTATAGAAGAGCTGTGCCCATTCTTTCTTGGTTCTTTCTTTACCTGGTACGAGAGCCAACATCGTTGTGTCAAGAAAGAGTTGTGCTCGGAAAAACTCATCATCTTCTTTCTGGTTGTCCAACACAACATCAATGATGATCACCTTGCCACCCTTTTCCTTGCTTGGAATTGCTTCTTTACATTTCTTTAATACCTTTACACAAGCTTGATCATCCCAAGTATGCAGAATTTCCTGTGCTCAATATCTAGTCATAGTTAATATTACCATAATGTTTTACATGTTGGGAGGTATAATGTTCTATACCACTTAGGATTATATCATGTAAATATATATATAGAAATATTATAAATGAAGAGCACATAAGTGTAACATGATTTTCCCTCCATACCTACATCTATGATCCCACCATCAAGGGATAATTTATATAGTAGTTTAATTTGCATGAATAAACTAAAAACTAGCCAATATGGTATTAGTGGCTCACCTTAAGACACAAGGGTGGAGTTGTCTATTTATAGGCAAGAGTAATGCTACTTGCACATTTAAATTGACACTCATGTTGACATCACATTAATCAATTACCAATACATTTTTCGTTTAAATGATTTAATAAGGAGTGTATTGGTAATTCATTTAAGCAATAAATGCATATATTTGACTAAATTATCAGTACACTCATCACTTGAATGATTTAAAGAGAAATGTATTGGAAATTAAGGAGCCTAATATTATGTTCCATACAAAAAATTTTGTAAGAATATCATAGAGAAGAAGGAACCAAAAGAAAAAGATATAATGGACCTTGAGTAAGATTGCATTTGCGGGAGGAATTGCCTCAAACATGCTCCCTCCAACGAAGTCTAGCTTTTCACTCCCCTGGCAGTTAGCAACCACGTGTGGGAGATCAAGCACAGTGCACTTCATGTTGGGGAATGATTCAACAATGGCCCGGGCTACGGTCCCCGTGCCGCCGCCAACATCCACCAACGAGCTCAACCCTTCAAACGCTGCCTTGCACTCTTTCAGCATCAAGTATACGATGAACTTGGAATCATTAGCCATGGCTGCATTAAACAAATCGCCAAAGCTCGTTTCTTCAGCGTTATACTCCCAGAAATTCTTCAGTTCAGTTGTATAAAAGGGCGCAGTATCATCATTCTGGAACCAATCGCTCATGACGCTCCAGGGTTTCACCACAGCAGGATGAAACGCCATCAAGGCGTATGCTCTCACACTCAACGGCTCATCTTTTAGGAGGAGCCTTGAAGCGAGTGTGAGCACATAGCCGCCTTCTTGCTCAGCAAAGAAGCCAGAATGGACAAGAACTCGCATCAGGCGATGAATGCCGTGAGCTTTGGATTGCTTGATTGGAAGCGCAGCAACTAGCTCGCTAAGAGCCATGGGTTTTCCATGTCTGTGAATAACATCTGGTATTCCAAGCTGAACTGCGCATCTCAATGATCCAGAGTTTATGAAGGCCCAGATTTGATTTCGGAAAAGCACATGAGCTTGAACTAGCTCTTCAGTTTTGTATTCATTGGCCATAGCCATGTTAATTAATTTGTGCTTTATGCTAAACTCTTTGTTCTGCACGGATATATATACACATATTTGCATGCGTTTCTTCGATCCTACGTTTGCGCCATATTTCTCGGGTTCAACCTTTCTTATCTTACTGCCTTGACACTCCATATTTTTTCTAATAGAATTTTGTCATCTTAATTAATATATATATATATATTTAAATTATGTCCTATCACTTACGCCCTTATCACTCAGTCTATTGATTCCGGCAAAGGAGTTAAATCACCAGAGGCGTAGTTGGCTGGAATCGAACACGGGACACGCAGATTCTGCATGGAGATCATGCCCGTGTACGGTCCCAACCACTAGACTCGACCCCAAGGAAGGACAACCCTTTTTTAATGGTATATAAACTTGTTTCTTATACGAAACTCTTAGGCAACCATCATATCTTTTATATTTATATATTAAAAATAAAATCTATTTAAATTTTATTTTAATTATAAAAATGTTATTGATACATTTTTTTCTATTGATATTCTGTACAAACTAATTAAAGCTACGTAAAAGTATAAATTTTCATTGGATTAATTACCAAAAAATTAAGATGAAAACAATAATTAATACATCAAAAGGAACATTAATTATTTAAGTTTAAATAGTATTATAGAATTGATATAAAATTAAAAACTAAATGTAAAATTGATCAACTTTTAAAATTTGTTGTGGGATTGATATACTATAACTGAAAATTTATAACTTTTTGGTAATTTAATTTTTTATTTTAAAAGTAACAAACTAAAATGTAGATATCATAACCATTGTTATTAAAAATAATAGCATGACTTGTTGTTATTATATAATATTTCCATTCTCCTAATTTATGTTCATACATCACTTAAATTAAAAATAATTATTCATACCTTCATGCATATATCATCATTGAAAACAAAAATTTAAAAACAAATTAAAGAGACAAATGATATCGAAAGAAAAAAAAAAAAACTGTGCCTGAGGCAGAGACTACTCTTATAGAAATCAACTTTGAAAGTTGTAGTTAAGCTCTTCACCAGAAAACACCAAATAGATAAAAAAAAAAAAATTAGTGATGGGATGCGTATCTTCAATCATATTGTCACTGAAATAACGTGAAAAGTCTACTGTTTTGGCATACTAAAATTAATTATTATTTTTTTTTTTTTTTTTTTGGTTGAGGGATGATAGGGCGTCTAATTATGATTAATTATTTGGAAAATTGACAAAAATTCATCAAAATAGCTGAGCTTCTGACCATGATTGGGCTTAACGTCCCTATAAACGGGGCAACGAACATTAATCTAATATATTTTAAATAAATCGATGTTCAACTTGAGACTGGTCAAGACAGACAAACAAGCAAACAAATTTATATGTAGGCTGTCACCGTCTACTAATGTCTGATGATTGTTGACTAATCATTTTTTAATGATAATGATAGTGTACATTTCTGTTGTAGATGACGTTATTTTAATAAAGATCTGACCTTCTTTCAAAAGAAAATTAAAAATAATAATAATTGAAAGCTAATGGCATTCATCATCATATTGAATAAACATCCAATAACGGAGGATAATTGATTAATCATTAATTGTTGTTGTGAACTTAAAAGGGTTAACAGAATTCTTTTATGTTATGTTGTCATCGAATTCTTTTATGTTATGCTGTCATCGGTAATAATAAATTTATTTATTAAAAATATCATCGTCAATTTATTTAGACTCTACAGAAAAATAAAAAGATTAGAAGGTGTAGAATAGTTTTTGTACACATATTCTAATACTTAAGTTAGATACTACACATCATTGAATATTTGAATATAGTATTAGAATCAGTATTAATTGTGTACTCTTTTAAAATAAAAACTCATCTATTTATATATGAGTATAGGGCTTTGTAATAAATATCCTTAGTATTTCGAGATCCACTAGAATTATGATTGTTATGAATAATATCTATTATTTTCACATAACTCTCAAAATTTTGAGACAGAAATTAATCTATCTCAAATTTGAGATGGATTTTTTTCCGTCTCTAAGTCGTCTCTAATTTTTTAGAATTCTTCCTTTTCTTCTCCTTCTTCTCTCTTTTTTCCCTGCATCTTCTCTCCTTTCAGATCCACCCCCTTCCAGATCCACCGGCTCCCATTCCAGATCCACCAGTCGCTCCCGGTTGCCGTGCACCTTCTAGATCTATCGCATTCCAGATCCACCAGCATCACCTTCTAGATCCACTGGACGCTCCTGGTCGTCATGCACCTTCTAGATCTACCGCCTTTCAAATCTACCGGTCACTCCTAGTCGTCGTGCACCTTCCAGATCCATCGGTCGCTCACGGTCGTCGTGCACCTTCCAGATCCACTGGCTTGGCCTTCCAGATCCACCGACTCCGCCTTCCAGATCCACCTAGATCACAATGAGTTTCTATATTTTCCCAGTTCTCCAGTTATTCATTATTCCAGCCAATCTATCCAGATCCAGCCTCCAAATCTGTCCGTCTAGATCTACCTAGACCCAACATCCGGCCTCCAAGTTTCTATATGTGTGGGTAATTGTTAAAAAAATTAAATTAAAATTTTAATAATAAAATAAAAATGGAATAAATTAGAATAAATTTATTAAAATAAATTAAATTAATTAATTGATTAAAAAAAGAGTTAATATATAATTTTTAAAAAAAAATTATACATTCTAAAATTTTGCCATGAGTAAGAATGTTAATAACTATTACAAATAATTAATTATTATACATTTAATATATATTTTAATTTATAAATTCTTATATATATTAGTTTACATGTATATATACTTTATTTTATATTTTGTGCACATAAAATATATTAATTTATATATTTAGAATTTAATTTCAATATCTATAGATAAAAATTTTACCTTATATAAATTAATATTTCAAAATTTTACATTTTATAAATTAATTTTACATTTTATAAATTTGAGATGGAAAAAAATTTACATCTCAAATTGAGACGGATTAATTTCTGTCCCAAAAATTCATCTCAAATTAACACGGATTTTGAGACAAAAAAATCTGTCTCTAATTTGAGACGACAAAATTTTCGTCTCAAAAATTCGTTTCAAATTTGAGAAGGATTTTTTAAACAAAAATTTGTTGTCTCAAATTAGAGATGGATTTTTTTCGTCTTTACATCCTTCTCAAATTAAAGACAAATTATTTTTTGTCTATAAATCCGTCTCAAATTAGAGATGAATTTTTTTCCGTCTCAAAAAAATCAGTGTCAAAATCTATCTCTAATTTTGACAAGAAAATCCGTCTCAAAAAAATTGTCTCTAAATTGTTGTTTTCTTGTAGTGGATTTTGGAATGTCGGAATTATCCGATTTGCGCTTTATTCAAGACCTTCCCCCAAAAAAGGAAAATTTACAAGTTGGTTATAGTCTCCAGCAAACTATAATAGTCTTCTAGGACCGGTCTCCAAGAGACTATAATGATCTCCCAGTTTCTTCCGATCTAAATGTGACGTCCACCTCCCAGAGATCCTGCTATCAGGGAAATAGGTTGCCAAAGGAAATGGTACAGATACAAATTGAATTAAAACGTTCACGCATTCCTAATGCACAATGGCAAGGCCACAAAATTGATTAAAATATTCTACATACAATGATAGTCTCCTTGGGCTTAGTACCCATACATTTCAAAACAAAAAGGGCTCAATATTTTAAATACATATAAGCTCTTTCCTCGTGCCCTCAAAAACCCCCATGGATCTTTGGTTGGAACGTCTTTGTACACATGCTATCCAAGGCTCAAACTCCAACACAATTGACCCAGCCCTTCCCTTAGCCATTTTCCTCACCTAAAATGACGCAAACAATGATGAGTCACAAGACTCAACAAGTATAATTCAAAGTAAGCCAAAAGTAATATGAATTATAAGCATGAATTGAACAATGGAAACACAACAAGTAAGAAATACTCACAACATTCACATAACCCTTTGTCATACCTTGTCACGTCATATATCAACAATTTTATCATACCATCATAAAGACCATTATCCTCCCAAGCATTGGATTTACACCAGGTGAGCATCAAGAGCCGAAACTCCCTATGCACTAGACTACATTAGGCAAGCATCATGAGCCAACGCTCCCCATGCACTAGATTACACTGGGCAAGCATCATAAGTATACTCCATATAGCAAATATAACCATATGTCATAAATATTTCCTAAGCATCAATTCACCCATGGTTACACAATAGTTTAATATTGTGCTATACCTGCACCAATATGGATATGTATATATATATATATACATATATATACCCCACAAATCGTCCAAAACATTAATTAACAAAGTTATATGCCAACTCTTCATCATACACACATACATAGGCCATTCCCAACACATTTAATACAAACATGTCATACCACAATTTATGCACTCTTTAGTACTCAAGATCGTGCTCAACCTTCCCCCCTCCCCCCCAATGACAACCAATTGCTATAAATGACAAAGGGGCCTATCAATAGCTAACATGGTGATTTGGGAGCAAAAACATAAACACTAAAGGAAGATTCAGGTAACCACAAAGGCACAATAGTCGACTAATAGAAAGCATTTGTCAACCACCAGAAGCCTTTCCTCCCTATCGATTGATAGTTGAGAGGCAACGATGGACAACCTCAATCCAAACTATCCATTGACAGAATACAAAAATTCACAAATAGCTCAAATTCAACCAAACGGTCGACAAGATCATTAAACTCATTTAAACTCTTGTCAATGTGACTAGATGACACCTAAACTCATTTATACCCTTACTAGGGACTGTCATGTCACACTAACAGTAGATCACATAGGACGTTCATCCCATCAAATACCAACGAGGGTGACGGATCCTATCCCTAACATCTGTTTTCATATACCAACAATAGATAATCACATAGATAAACCTTTCTGCCTCCCAACTGAATGGTTCAGCTCATTAGCAAATCTCGCACACCAATATACAAAACAACCATGCTGGTTCAAGTCCAAGGATTAATACATCATCGTAGCTTGACGACAAAATCATTATCCACCATGCCATGTGGTCTATCATCAGCTTCACATTTAGCTAGTTGTTCCCCAACAACCACCCACATGTCTATTGGCGACATCTCATGTCACGTGGCGTGTGACACACCACCTTCCCATTAGTATCTCATACTGAACGAGACAATAACCCTTGTACTAGTCCATACTTGACTAATCAAAGTCCTCATCTAAAAAATTTAAAGACTATGGATAGTTTAAGAAATCATGTTACCTGAGAATCCTGTCGCATAATCTCAACATCTTGAAAATAGGATTTCCAAGCAAAAAATTTAGGAACTCATTCATGTGTTAAATTGGAGAGCTCATGAATAAAGAAACCTTGCATTTTATTAAATATATACAAAGATACAATAAATGTGATCAGTTACACGCCCGCTAGATGTCATCCAAATCTAGCATTAGGGCACACAATACTGACACCTTCTAATCTTGTTCCTTGTATGCAATTTTCCCCGACAATAAGACTTCTCCCAACCAACTTATTTACTTTTATTCCAGATAGAGGAGCCATCTCTTCCTCTCAAACACCCGCAACTTGTTTCTACAAGTGAATATCTGTTAGTTTTTCGCCTTGCTCTGTCATGATCCAAGTACTCCTGCAATACAAATTTCAATTGTAGTGTTTTAGCAACAATAATTATAAATGTATTTAATATTTTCTTTAGATTGTATTGCTTGTGCTTATATTTTGCAATATGCATACTGATTTTTGAATTATAATAGTACTTAAAGCTCCTATGATTTTTTTTTTTCCTTTTTCTTTTGGGTTAATAATAAAAATCACTATAGTTTTAAAATCAACGGCTTTGCATTGGCCGTTCAACCACCCACCGAAAACACTTTTTAAAGAAATAATTCTCACAATACCAAACCTAAAATTTACTGCAATTTTTGTTTTCACCATTGTATAGGTTGATTTTACAATCTAAATGATAGTCTAACTCACATTACTACCCTCTGAACTTGGTATTTTATAATAAATTAGTTACTGTATTTAATCTTTTGCCATTAGAATCACTATATTGTAGTCTTTGTTATAACTCAAATCTTTATTTTGATTTTTTATCAACATTAACGAGGGCTAACATAATATATATATATATATATAAATTTTAAAATTACTTAATATTAACATTGGCATAAATCATTATAACTTTTATATGTATATATATAATATTTATGATTAATTTTATATCATTTTTAGTTATTTTACTATCTTAATTCACCTTAACTTAAATATTTATCAAACACTAACTTTTGAAACTCATCTCATCTTAACTAATTTACCAAATATTTTTTTATAACCAAACATATCTCACTAAACTCACGTCACCTCAACACACTAAACTCAACTCATCATCGCATCTCCCTTCACGCCCAAACGGATCCTAAATTAATATGACAACAAACTAAAATAAAAACTGAATTGTAAAAATATTCAAAATTTAGTGATTGTACTGAAAAAAAAAATTAAAATATAATGATCAATTTATCACAAAATAAAAAATTTAGAAACTAACAATATAATTTATTCATAAATGATAGGAAGACACATAATAATATGAATATGGTCATAGACAGATATCTCATTAAACCTTTTCATGTAAAGATGAAATTAAAATTTTATCTCTATCCTTGCCCATAAAAGAACATTTGGCATAGAAAATGTGCATAAATATATATATTATTAACATTACTTTTATAAGTCAGTTAATATTATTAAAATTATACCACTAACCCGAGACCTAAGTTGAGATGAGATACGATTGACGATGTCAACGAGAACCAAACAGGAATCCGCTGAACAAGTTCCACTGGTGGGAGGTAATATTGTTTCCAATTCAACTCACCAATAAAACTTCTCATCCATCAGCAGCAATTTTAACAAGGAGGCTGTGATTGGTTTGTTCCAGAAGAATTAACTAAGCAAAGCAGCATAAAAGAGAGCTGAGGACAGTGGATACACAGGTATTCGTAAATTGTAGTGAGATAGAGGCAGTGGAATGAAAATATATACTCCCTTTGAGAAAATGATGCAATAAACAGAAAATAAATGTAGAGCAGATGATACAGATACATTCCACTGGCCCCTTCCCTTCTTTTAACCGAAAAAAAAAACACAACCACCAAACTGTGCCAAAAAGGCTTCAATCCATAGGATTGGCCTCCCCTTCAAATGGAATGCTTGAATAAGTCCATCACAATCAGTTTTTGGGCACCCAAAAGGCGCCATCTGGTGATATCATGCTGATTTGATCATCTACCAAAAACTTCTGAAATTAATCCCGGCTCCAGGACCAGAAGAAGTTGCTGCTGCTATCTGTGTGAGAATGCATGTCCAACAGTTCCGTCATTGTCCCGAGAACAAGAGCCCCAAGCCCGGCTCTTTTTGTAAGAAATCTGCATATAGGCATTTGTACAAAGAATGAGTGACTTCCATAATTTTCAACTATTCCAATTAGAACAGTTATTCGAACCATGCTCTTGCACAAATTTCTCAACTAGAAAGTTAAGGAATGTTAAAGGTGTTTTCATGTGAAAATGCTCACGAGTAAAGATAATAAACCACAAAAGGGAGTTAGCCAGCAGGTTTCTATAGGAAACCCACTAAAGGAACAGAAGTATAAGAGAAAGAGGGGCTTCAAATAACCATTTACAAGTTAGAAATCATTGATCTTGTTCCAGATCTTATACAATGGCATTCTCATATTTGACATATACATAGTATAGTTTTAGCATACTGCATAATTAAAAAGCACAAGCACAACGGACAACAAAAATATTAACATGCACGCCTGCACTGAAATTTCAAAGAAGGAGACAATGAAAATAAGAAAGGAACTCAAGGCACAACAGATAGGACATGACGACAAATTTATACATACTTTTTATGAGTATGCATAAAATGACTAACAATTTCTTCAACCTTTCACATTATAAATGATTTGTTTATATTAGAGCATTAAAAAAGGAATCATTTGCATTCTCATACATATAATACACATACATGTATCTTACACAACAAAAGGGCACATCCTCAGGCTCCCCACTTGTCAAAGGCTGGGGAAGGATTGTATTTGTACACAGCCTTCCCCTGCTTTTTTGTAAGAAGACCATTTTCACAACTCAAAATAAAAATAAAGAAGGAAGTATGGCCATTATGTACCCACAACATCATGTTATACATGAAAGAAGTCTCCGCAAGATAATACAACAAACTCTAAATAAAGTATATAACCTTCCACATGAAAGTACCAAAATCTCATTATTTGTCTTGAGTGGTCAACATAACAAGGTAACTGGCAATACACTTTTTGTATCCCCTACCTCAAGTCTCCCATCAAAAGGGATTGCCTCAGCCAAGAAGTGCAATAAGTGCCTAAAACTAAGCTACAGCCTATTCAGCTCTGTAGAGCTAGCCTAATCAGCATATCACCCCCAAAATATCACCTCGAAACAGTTTTCATCATCTCCATTGCAACCTTTGACAATTCTTCAAAAAGGATCTTTATCAAAAATTCCCCTCAAGATATCACCTCGAAACAGTTTTCATCATCTCCATTGCAACCTTTGACAATTCTTCAAAAAGGATCTTTATCAAAAATTCCCCTCAAGCTACCTCTGCTGGATTGCCCCTTTAGCAATCTACCTCACTTGTTTCATCACAAGCATCCCAAGTCAAGGGCAGAGCCCAAAGGATATTCTCCTCCCAACAAAACCCTCAAGGACTTGGGGTTTGGAAACTGGAATGAAGAGTACAGCCAAGGCCATTTGGTCCTTTCCAGTCTTGACAGCAAGACAGACCCATGCGTGCAAAGGAGGAACTCCTTGATCCTATCTCCGTTTCCTATAACTAATGTCAACAATCTAGACATTCTGCTTCCCTTTCTCAGGTTGCTGAAGATCACTCCCTTGCATAACTTCCAAACTTACAGAGTCTAGCTGTCAGAAATATTCATCTTGGGAACTATTCAAAATGGGGAAAATTGCATTTGGTACCCTTGAGGATGAAATGCAAATTGTTAAATAAGATATGTAAGGGCTATTAATGTAATTAACTTAAAATACTTATATATATATATTATCTTGTATTATACACTTTTTAGTAGAATACACATTATTTTATTCACGTGATATCAGAACACTAGACAAACCCTAACCCTAGATCCAGTCGATCCCCCCAGCCCAAAGTGACCGACAATAGTGGCGTCAGCTACTATGGTTAAAGAAATGTTTGTTTTACATTCCACAAGGACGACTTGGTATCTCTTCCCAAGGGTAAGTCTACTGTTGGTTGTTGCTAGATTTACACTATTAAAGTTGGTCTTGATGGCAAGATTGATCAGCTTAAGGCTCGTCTTGTTGCCAAAGGATGCACTCAGCTTTTTGGCCTTAATTATGGCGATACATTTTCTCTTATTGCTAAGATCTCCCCTATTTGCCTTTTCTTGTCCCTTGCTGCTACGTTTCACTGGCCTCTTCATTAACTAGACATCAAAAATGATTTCCTTCATGGCCGTTAATACATAACTCAAGATAGCACTATACTAAAACATATCGATAAACATAATAAAACATGAAACCAGCACCCCTATCTCCAACACACCCTCAAGATCTTTTCGGTTGGGAGAGTCTCGTACACATCGATATCGGCAAGGATCTGATACCACTAAACTTGACATCGAACTTTTCTTTCTTAACCTGAAATGATGTTAAAACAAAGTGAGCCACGAGGCTCAACAAGCATATCTGAAATAAACGGGGCATCATAGGAAATTACATCCCAATGGAATCACACGACTAGCCATAATGAGAATTCTCATATTCATTCTCAAGTCATGTCTCAAATTATCACATATATTCGTTATACTTCACATCACATGCCCATGTCAAGTTCTACGGGTTTGTATGACACATATTCATAATTATGCAGATGGCCATTCGGGCTGAGTTCATATTATATACTGTGCACCGTCATGCACATTCACATTTACTTTTTACATCATGTATCCCCTTGAAAGGTTTCATATTATAATGCATCACATGCACATGCTCAACAACATATAAATAGCCCTTAGGCTCACACTTGCCAATATGCTCAACAATATGATATACAACATTAATCAACCATACGTCACCCTCTTTGACATGGCAGCACACTCCTAACGTGCCCATACGTCACCGGCACAGCAATAGCAATGCCCTCGCTCAGAGGCCGAGGAGACAATTACCCATCATAACCCTCACTTGATAAACATAAATACAATGCCATGCATGATCATATGCAACTCACACCACCATGCGTATGCAAGGGTCTTTACAAAGTTGTTATGGGGATATTTGTTTGAGTAGTTCGAGAGCAAAAATCCACATGTTCCGTGTTATGTAAAATTGCATCATTGATCCCATATTGGTACGTTTCCGAACACATTTATGACCTAAGCCATTAGCCCTATATTCGTAAGTCAACACGACGATACTTGACAGGATTCTAACATACAATTACGGGTCCCTCGTATGGGTAAATATTTGCATCACCTCACCTTCAAAATTAGGGACACCGCCCATTGTTACTCACATTATTGACTGCTCTGGCATATTTGATAATATTAAATGTTAGACGGAGGCTGGTCAGTTAACCGCCACAATCACATCAAGTCTCCCCAACTCTCTAAGAACCTAGCGCACATCGATTTGGCATCATTCCCAAAGAAGTAGGGGAGATACAAGCCCCGTAGCGATTAGAAATAAATATCACGAGTGGTCACATACATAGTTTAAACCCACCGTCCACAAATTCAACAACTCCTCACATATTATAAAATGGTTACCACGCATATTTACATAATTAATGCGTGGAACCGAATCATGGTAAGGGAGGAAATAAATTATGAAAAACAATGGAGACTTGCGTAGAGATTTAAGAACATAAAAAGAGGGATGGAAGCTTTCCTTTATTTGGCCGATTTTTGCCTTTCTCGTGCTCTCGCTGTAAAGTAAAATGTTTTGCAGCAAATATTAAGATTACGACTTCGAAATAATTATATCTACTGCGTAAACAATGTATTCTACCCATGAAAAGTTTATAATTTAAATATATAACACTTCTAGCAAATTTACCCGCTTACCTGAATATTTTATACACTAAATAACCTTAAAAACACCCTGATTTCTCTCATTTTCTACCATTCTTGCTGCTGGCCACTTCATCTTCTTCCTCCCATTTATTCTCCTACTTTCCCTCAATTTTCCCTTCCTATTTATAGTGTCCCTAAACCCACGGATTGCACCCCAAGTCCACTGTTTCATGCCCATTGATTAGCTTTGTAATAATTCCCCTCATGTGCAACCTCACCAAATGCTTGGGCACCAAACTATATATTATTTAATTCTTCCTATGTGCTCCCACCGTTCACTCATATTTATAGATACATGTAACTTGAGCACTACTCATACATATATATATATATAATATATTCTTCTCCGTTGCACAACTTGACCACCAGGCACAAAATTTTACATATATCTATGCATTATGTTGTATATTATATAATACTCTTCCAAGTGCACCCACTGATTTCACCCATAGCTTTCTTCCAACAGATACACACCTATACATACTTACACATATATATATATTATATCTTTATATTATATTATGATTTATTATATACTTAAAATTATAAACATTACACATAAATCCCTAAATTAGATCCTTAATCTCACTTGAACCATTCTACTTTGCAATTACACCCTCAAATATAAATTTTATTTGGATTAAACTATCAAAACCCAAAATTAATAATCTAAAGTTACTCAATAAGGTCGATTTCGTCCCTGAGTCCTCACAAAACCTTTGTTTCATCCCGAAACCACCTCAGAGTTGTTCCTTACATAAAACCAGAGCTCCCTCAGGGTTCATTGACTTTCCAGAAGTCCCTTATGATCATTCGGTTTTTCAGGCCGTACTTTAGCTGCATCGAAAACTGTCTTCATTTTAATTTCTTTCAACGTCATAAATCTCGTCTCGAGACGCTCGCCAATATCATGTCCTTCTTCCAAGTATTTAAGTTCTGGGGTACTCCCTTCAGTGGATTCGGCTTGTTACACTAACTTTTAGTTCTCTGAACTGCTTCATAATCACTTAAAAATTTTCTAAAAATTTTGAAATTACTTTCTTTTATTTTGGGGTGTTACATCATCTTCCATCTTTGCTAGTATCTCATAATTGCTCTCATTGGGGTTTGGCTCCCTCGAGTTAATCTGGTTGGCCCAATAATCTACTAGAGAACCTGTTCAGGGAAATTTTCAGCCATCCTGACATTTTATCATGAAATCCATTAGCAATTCTATATATAAAAGACCCCAAATCCCATGATTCTATTTTTCCTCAAGTCATCACTAGATTTCTTACTTAGTTTGCTCTGATACCACCTTGTTACCGCCAGTGGCTTGACCTAGTTCAATTTCAAATAAATTTTCTGGTAGGCGTCCTGGAAGGAGAGTTGAGAACAATTGCCGAATGGGTTCAGGGAGAACGAAGAGTTTGGCTTATTTTTCTATTTTTGTGAGAGGATTCGTCACTTGTTGGACGAATTGAATGAGGAAATAGTCGAAGAAGAACCCATGAAAGAATCAAAAGAAGAAGAAGATCCTAGTGAGGATGAGGAAGAAGAGAATGTGGTCGAAATCGAGATTGAAAATGATCCCCCTAAGTTCGAGTATAAAAGTTTCGATGATGAGATGGACTTAAGAGGAATCTCATAGTGATCGTGAGGGACCTGCTTTCGAGTCTAAAGATGAGGCCGATGCATGGATTTGGAGGTCCGCCAGTCCTAAGGACACCTAGTAGTTGTATTAGTTTTGTGAAATGTTGTATCAATAGTGTTGTATTCTGATATTTTGAGAATCTATGAAAGATATGCTTCACTGTTTTGAATTAATGATAAGTTAAATTTGGGTGAATGAGAAATTTTTAAGATTGATGTGCAATCGAGGATAATATTGGGGAGTATCACAATGGATGTTACATAGTAGATATAGATCATAAAACATGACATTCAATCCATTTATTCAATACATTTACAAGAGATCCAACCATGAGGTGATACAATTCACCCACATTTTTAACCCTTACTTTACAAGAGATCCAATACATTTACTTTGCATCTCTACCCCTTACTTTAGCCATGAGGAAGGATCCACTCATTTTGCTGCCATCCACCACGTTTTTTGTGCCAGAAATGCCTCCAACCTCTTGGCCCACCTTCTAGTAAGTGACCGGTGCGGGGCAGCCGTTACACACTTTATTGAAGCTCAAACTCAACTTCAAGATCTCGTTTATGACTGTGTATCCCACATTTTTTCCCTCCAACAATATGTTAACAATCAGCAAGCTTATCTAGCTTTATTGCAAGAATTTGCATATCCTCAACCTGATCCAAATCCTGATCCTGAACTTGATCCGTGTTTTGCCGATATTTTTAGACCTATCTCACATGGATCATTACTCACAGATGATCCAAATTCAATCGGGAGCTCTGAATATCCAATCATCCTAGAAAATGTCTCGCTTCCTAGTTTTTCAGATGCTACTTCTCTACCTTATCCTGCCGAAACTAGCAGTAGCCAATGGCCACTCCGAGACGATGTCGATGAGCTTGGACACGTCGTGTTTGGCAATCATAATCGGCACTGAGCATCGACGACATTCAAAGCTATCAACGTAGGTGAATTAGTTTCTATGGTTCGACTTTTTGAGTAATTGTATCACCTCATGGTTAGATCTCTTGTAAATGTATTGAATAAATGGATTGAATGTCATGTTCTACAATCTATATCTACTATGTAACATCCATTGTGATACTCCCCAATATTATCCTCGATCGCGCATCAATCTTAAAAATTTCTCATTCACCCAAACTTAACTTATCATTAATTCAAAACAGTGAAGCTGTTGGAATTATTGCTGGAATTATGCTGATCTAATCTTGATCCTAGAATATTCTAGGATCAGTGTTTTATGTAAATAATATGTAAATATAGAAAGTTAATTATAGTAGGATGCTGTCATTTATTTCCTTCCTTCTTTGCTAATAATCATCTCCTTAAAAGAGGATGTTGTACACATTCATTAGTATGAAATTAAGACATTTTCTGGTCTAATTTCTAAGTTGGTATCAAAGCAATAATTTAGGGATTGAATCACAGTCGTTCACTATGAAACCCTAGACTGCCCATCAATCCCAGTCGTTGACCCAAGATCTGTTGGCCATTGTCGACCCAAGATCTGTTGGCCACCTCTGCCTCTCAATCGGCTGTCGTCCCTCTGCAAAAGTTGGAAGCCAAATATTCTCGCCGACTAAGGAAGACGAACAGCCCTCGGAGACAACTGCTGGAACAACAGTAGTCATCAACAAAGGCGCCGCAGACCTGCTTGCTGCTGTATCGGATTGCATTTCCGATCTCAAATCCACTGGCGCCATCCCCAAACACTGCCGACCGCATTCCCAAACACCAAATTGCTCGCGGTCTTTGTGCCATGATTGTTGTTCGCCATCACTGTAGCCATTTTTCTAATTGTTTTTTGTCAACTAGTTTCTTCTTCCTAAGCCATGTCTGAAGTCACCTCGGGCACCACTGCACCCTCTACCGCTATTGTCCCAACCAAACTACCAACAACCCAGCCAACCCATTCTGTCCAAATCACCACTATCCGCTTAAATGGTGATAATTTTCTTTGCTGGTCTCAATCAGTTCGAATGTATATTCGTGGGCAAGGGAAAATTGGCTATCTTACCGGAGACAAAAAGGAACCTGCAACAGATGACCCATCCCATTCCATTTGGGATGCTGAAAACTCCATGGTAATGACATGGTTGGTCAACTCCATGGATGAAGATATCAGCTCCAATTATATGTGCTATCCTACTACAAAGGAATTGTGGGATAATGTAAATCAGATGTACTCTGACCTGAGAAACCAATCACGGGTTTTTGAATTGACTCTGAAATTGGGAGAGGTCCGTCAAGGAGATGATTCAGTAACTAAGTACTTCCATTCTTTGAAGCGATTGTGGCAAGATCTTGATCTCTTCAACACATATGAGTGGAAATCTACAGATGATTGCAACCACCACAAGAAATTCGTTGAAGACAGCCATATTTACAAGTTCCTTGCTGGTCTTAATATCGAGTTCAATGAAGTGCGAGGATGGATCATTGGCCGGTCTCCCCTTCCTTCTATTGGTGATGTATTGGCCGAAGTTAGAAGAGAAGAAAGCCGACAGGAGTGTCATGCTAGGAAAAAAGACCACTGGTTAGACACTTGAAAATTCTGCTTTAATTGCTAATGCTACTGCCTACAAAGCTGCAAATTACTATCGTAAAAATGATGAGCGACCTCGGGTCTGGTGTGACCATTGCAACAAGCCACGCCATACTCGCAAGACTTGTTGGAAAATTCATGGCAAACTTGCCAATTGGAAAAGCAATAAGCAAGGAGACGAGAGTCCACCGTGGGGACCCTACTGCCAATGGGGTTGATACCGGTCCCTTCAACAAAGAGCAAATTGATCAACTTTTGCAGCTGTTAAAATCCAATTCCTCATCTGGTACTCCTAGTGTTTCCTTGGCACACACAGGTAGAAAACCTAACGCCCTTTCTTGTCTTCATTTCTCTCCATGGGTTATAGATTCCAGAGCCTCTGATCATATGACTAGTTCTTCTCATTTCTTTAATACCTATACTCCTTGCTCCGGAAATGAAAAATTCAGAATTGCCGGTGGTAGTTTTTCACCTATTGCAGGCAAAGGACTTATTAAACTGATTGAGAATATTAATCTCACTTCTGTCCTTCATGTTCCTAACTTAGCTTGCAATCTTTTGTCGGTTAATAAACTATGCAAAGATTCTAACTGTTGTGCTATTTTCTTTATCTCTCATTGTGAATTTCGGGACAAGAGTTTGGGGATGACGATTGGGGATGCTAGGATGATTGAAGGTTTTTACTACTTTGATGATATCTCTGTCGGTAATAAAAAAGCTCAGGGCTTTAGTAGTACTAGTTCAATTCTTGTTCCAGACACAATAATGCTATGACATCTTAGACTAGGCCATCCTAGTTTTGCCTATTTGAAACGTTTATTTCTTGAATTGTTTAAAGGAATGGATTATTCACTTTTTCAATGTGACAGTTGCATCTTGGCAAAAAATCATCGTTCTACATATATACCAAAACCCTACCAAGCATCCAAACATTTTTGTATAATTCATAGTGATGTTTGGGGACCATCTAAAATTTCTACTTTCTCTGGCAAACGGTGGTATGTTACCTTTATTGATGATCATACACGTTTGTGTTGGATTTCTTTGATGCACAAAAAATCTGAAGTAGAATACTTATTCAAAAATTTTTACACTATGGTAGAAACTCAATTTCAAACCAAAATTGGTATTTTACACTCTGATAATGGCACTGAGTATTTTAACGAGCACTTGGGGGTTTTTTTGAAAGAAAAAGGTATTCACCATACATCTACTTGTCAGAATACTCCTCAACAGAATGGTATTGCTGAACGTAAAAACAAGCATTTACTCGAAGTCGCACGTGCCATAATGTTTTCTATACATATTCCAAAATATTTATGGGGTGAAGCTGTTTTGACGGCATCCTATTTGATAAATCGGATGCCCACTAAAGTGTTAAAAGTACAAAACACCTCTTGAGTGCCTGAAAGAAGTTTTTCCCAACACGATTACATTCAGATCTTCCTATCAAAGTTTTTGGGTGTACTGTGTATGTTCATATCCCTAATCAATTTCGTTCCAAACTTGATCCTAGGACTGTCAAATGTGTTTTTTTGGGTTATGCCTCACATAAAAAAGGTTATAAGTGTTATGATCCTCTCACAAACAAAATCCATATCAGTATGGATGTTTCGTTTTTTGAAAAACAACCATATTTTACCCAAAATTCTCTTCAAGGGGAGACACATGAAGTTGAAGAAAATTTTTGGGATGTTTATGTCCCACTTCCAAATGCAATATGTCCCACTCCAGAACCACATGTTTCTGATAATGGTCACTTAGGAGATTCTAGTTCTTTGGTGCCAAGTAAAGGAGTTTCTCGTGCAGGGGGAGAAGTACTACAAACCGATTATCACGATCTAAATTATGAGCTTCAGGTTTATACTAGGCAGAGATCTCATCAAAGGAACAAAGACCTGAATGTCAACTCTACACAAAGCCAGTCTAAAAACTCGAGCAATGGCACTGTAAGAAATCCCATTTCAACGTCTAATTTACTCCCTTCAATTGTACCCAATAGTTCCCCAATTGATTCAACTATTATCAATTATTCTCCTACTATTCTTGATCTTGATATTCCTATAGCAATTAGGAAAGGTGTTAGAAATTGCACTAAACATCCTATTGCTAAATATATCTCTTACCAAAGACTATCAAAAACTCATAAAGCTTTCACATCTAGGATTTCACACTTGTTTGTTCCAAGGAATATACAGGAAGCTTTGAATGATCCGAATTGGAAATTAGCAGTCATAGAGGAGATGAATGCTCTAAGGCAAAGTGGCACTTGGGAGATAGTTTACCTACCCAAAGGTAAGAAAATAGTAGAGTGTAAATAGGTGTTTACAATAAAGTGTAAGGCTGATGGGAACGTTGATAGGCACAAAGCCAGATTGGTGGCTAAAGGTTTCACCCACTTATGGGATTGATTATCAGGAGACCTTTGCTCTTGTTGCTAAAATAAACTCTATCAGAGTCCTATTGTCTTTTGCCGTAAATTCAGATTGGCCCCTACACCAGCTTGATGTCAAAAATGCGTTTCTTAATGGTGATCTTGAAGATGAGGTTTTCATGAGTTTGCCTCTAGGATTCGAAAAGAAATTTGGGAGTGACAAAGTATGTAGATTGAAGAAATCTCTGTACGGTTTCAAACAGTCACCGAGAGCATGGTTTGAACGCTTTGGAAAGGCAGTTACCAGTTATGGCTTCTTTCAAAGTCAGGCAGATCACACTATATTTTATAAACACTCAAAAGATGGTAAAGTTGCAATTTTGATTGTTTATGTTGACGACATTATTTTAACTGGTGATGATGAGACAGAGTTAGCAACCCTCAAGAAGAAACTTGCAAAGGAGTTCCAAATTAAGGACTTGGGCATTCTGAAATACTTTCTGGGAATGGAGTTTGCAAGATCCAAAGAAGGTATTTTCGTCAATCAAAGAAAATATGTACTTGATCTTCTTGGAGAAACAAGTTTACACAGTTGCAGGGTGTCAGAGACTCCAATTGAGCCTAATGTGAAATTACAGGCTGTCAAAGCTGAAGAAGTGAAGAACAGGGAACAATATCAAAGACTTGTGGGCAGGTTAATCTACTTGTCTCATACGCGTCCCGATATTACTTTTGCAATTAGTATGGCAAGCCAATTTATGCACTCACTAGGGCCAGAGCATTTCGAGGTAGTCTACAGAATCCTAGGATATCTTAAAGGGACACCTGGCAAAGGATTAATGTTCAAGAAACATAGTCACCTGCAAGTTGAGATCTACACTAATGCAGATTGGGCAGGAAGTATTGACGATAGAAGATCTACTTCGGGCTACTGTTCTTTTGTTGGGGGAAACCTAGTCACTTGGCGAAGCAAAAAACAAAATGTGGTGGCTAGAAGTAGTGCAAAAGTAGAGTTTAGAGCTGTTGCCCATGGAATTTGTGAGGGAATGTGGATCAAACGAATATTTGAAGAGCTGAAGTTTTCTCATTCAGTACCTATAAGAGTCTATTGTAACAACAAGGCTGCCATCTCTATAGCTCATAATCCAGTATTGCATGACCGTACAAAACATATAGAAGTAGACAAATATTTCATCAAGGAGAAGATCGATGCTGGAATAATATGCATGCCATATCTTCCAACCACCGAACAAATTGCTGATGTTCTAACTAAGGGTCTACACAAGAAGCAGTTTGATAAACTTTTTGGCAAGCTGGCTATGAAAGACATCTACAAACCAGCTTGAGGGGGAGTGCTGGAATTATTGCTGGAATTATGCTGATCTAATCTTGATCCTAGAATATTCTAGGATCAGTGTTTTATGTAAATAATATGTAAATATAGAAAATTAATTATAGTAGGATGCTGTCATTTATTTCCTTCCTTCTTTGCTAATAATCATCTCCTTAAAAGAGGATGTTGTACACATTCATTAGTATGAAATTAAGACATTTTCTGGTCTAATTTCTAAGTGAAGCATATCTCTCATAGATTCTCAAAATATCAGGATACAACACTATTGATACAACATTTCACAAAACTAATACAACTACTAGGTGTCCTTAGGACTAGCGGACCTCCAAATCCATGCATCGGCCTCATCTTCAGACTCGAAAGCAGATCCCTCATGATCACTATGAGATTCCTCTAAGTCCATCTCATCATCAAAACTTTTATACTCGAACTCAGAGGGATCATTTTCAATCTCGATTTCGACCACATTCTCTTCTTCCTCATCCTCACTAGGATCTTCTTCTTCTTCTTCTTATTCCTCCATGGGTTCTTCTTCGACTATTTCCTCATTCAATTCGTCCAACAAGTGACAAATCCTCTCACAAAACTAGAAAAATAAGCCAAACTCTTCGTTCTCCTGAACCCATTCGGTAATTGTTCTCAACTCTCCTTCCAGGACGCCTACCAGAAAATTTATTTGAAATTGAACTAAGTCAAGCCACTAGCGGTAGCAAGTTGGTATCAGAGCAAACTAAGTAAGAAACCTAATGATGGCTTGAGGAAAAATAGAATCATGGGATTTGGGGTCTTTTATATATATAATTGCTAATGGATTTTCATGATAAAATGTCAGGATGGCTGAAAATTTCCCTGAACAGGTTCTCTAGTAGATCATTGGGTCAATCGGATTAACTTGAGGGAGCCAAACCCCAATGAGAGCAATTATGAAATACTAGCAAAGATGGAAGATAATGGAAGATAATGTAACACCCCAAAATAAAAGAAAGTAATTTCAAAATTTTTAGAAAATTTTCAAGTGACTGAAACAGTTCAGAGAACTAGAAGTTAGCGTAATAAACCGAATCCACTGAAGGGAGTATCCTAGAACTTAGATACTTGGAAGAATGACATGATATTGACAAGCGTCTCGAGACAAGATTTATGACGTTGAAAGAAATTAAAATGGAGACAGTTTTCAATGCAGCTAAAATATGGCCTGAAAAATCGAATGATCATAAGGGATTTCTGGAAAGTTAATGAAAACCAGAGGGAGCTCTGGTTTTATGAAAGAAACAACTCTGAGGTAGTTTCGAGATAAAACAAAGGTCCTGTGAGGACTTGGGGACGAAATCGACCTTATTGAGTAACCTTAGATTATTAATTTTGGGTTTTGATAGTTTAATCCAAATAAAATTTATATTTGAGGGTGTAATTGCAAAGTAGAATGGTTCAAGTGAAATTAAGGATCTAATTTAGGGATTTATGTGTAATTTTTACAATTTTAAGTATATAATAAATCATAATATAATATAAAGATATAATATATATATATATGTGTATGTATAGGCGTGTTTTTGTGGGAAGAAAGCTATGGGTGAAATCAGTGAGTGCACTTGGAAGAGTATTATATAATATACAACATAATGCATAGATATATGTAAAATTTTGTGCGTGGTGGTCAAGCTGTGCAACGGAGAAGAATATATTATATATATATGTATGAGTAGTGCCCAAGTTACATGTATGTATAAAGGAAAATGCTATTGGTACACCCATTTTGTACATCTTGGGCTACATAAGGGAGTATTATGACAAAAAAATCCCTCATGAGGCGCGTGAGGCGCAGGGTATTTTGGTCATAATACCCCCTTATGTAGCCCGAGATGTATAAAATTGGTGTACATCTAGCATGATTCATGTATAAATATGGGTGAAAGGTGGGAGCACATAGGAAGAATTAAATAATATATAGTTTGGTGCCCAAACATTTGGTGAGGTTGCACATGAGGGGAATTATTACAAAGCTAATCAATGGGCATGAAACAGTGGACTTGGGGTGCAATCCGTGGGTTTAGGGACACTATAAATAGGAAGGGAAAATTGAGGGAAAGCAGGAGAATAAATGGGAGGAAGAAGATGAAGTGGCCAACAAGAAAATGGTAGAAAATGAGGAGAAAATAAGAGAAATCAAGGTGTTTTTTAAGGTTATTCAGTGTATAAAATATTCAAGTAAGTGGGTAAAATTGCTAAAAGTGTTATATATTTAAATTATAAACTTTTCATGGGTAGAATACATCGTTTACGCAGTAGATCTAATTATTTCGAAGTCGTAATCTTAATATTTGCTGCAAAACATTTTACTTCACAGCGGGAGCACGAGAAAGGCAAGAATCGGCCAAATAAAGGCGAGCTTCCAACCCTCTTTTTATGTTCTTAAATCTCTACGCAAGTCTCCATTGCTTTTCATAATTTATTTCCTCCCTTACCATGATTTGGTTCCACTCATTAATTATGTAAATACGCGTGATAACCATTTTATAATATGTGAGGAGTTGTTGAATTTGTGGACTGTGAGTTTAACTATATATGTGACCTCTCGTGATATTTATTTTTAACCACTACGAGGCCTGTATCACCCCTACTTCTTTGGGAATGATGCCAAATCGATGTGGGCTAAGGTTCTTAGAGAGTCAGGGGAGACTTGATGTGATTGTGGCGGTCAATTGACCAGCCTCTGTCTAACATTTAATATTATCAAATATGCCAGAGCAGTCAATAATGTGAGTAACAATGGGCGGTGTCCCTAATTTTGAAAGTGAGGTGATGCAAATATTTACCCATACGAGGGACCCATAATTGTATGTTAGAATCCTATCAAGTATCGTCGTGTTGACTTACGAATATGGGGCTAATGGCTTAGGCCATAAATGTGTTCGGAAACGTACCAATATGGGATCAATGATGCAATTTTACATAACACGGAACATGTGGGTTTTTGCCCTCAAACTATTCAAACAAATATCCCTATAACTGTGTAAAGACCCTTGCATACGCATGGTGGTGTGAGTTGCATATGATCATGCATGGTATTGTATTTATGTTTATCAAATGAGGGTTATGATGGGTAATTGTCCCCTCGGCCTCTGAGCGAGGGCACTGCTATTGTTGTGCCGGTGACGTCCGGACAGGTTAGGCATGTGCTGCCATGCCAAAAAGGGTGACGTATGGTTGATGAATGTTGTATATCATATTGTTGAGCATATTAACAAGTGTGAGCCTAAGGGCTATTTATATGTTGTTGAGCATGTGCATGTGATGCATTATAATATGAAACCTTTCAAGGGGGTATATGATGTAAAAAGTAAATGTGAACATGAACATGCATGACGATGCACGGTATATAATATGAACTCGGCCCGAATGGCCATCTGCATAATTATGAATGTGTCATACAAACCCGTAGAACTTGACATAGGCATGTGACGTGAAGTATAATGAATATATGCAATAACTTGAGACATGACGTGGGAATGAATATGGGAATCCTTGTTATGGCTAGTCGTGTGATTCTATTGGGATGTAATTTCCTATGATGCCCTATTTATTTCAGATATGCTTGCTGAGATTCGTGGCTCACTTTGTTTTAACATCATTCCAGATTAAGGAAAGAAAAGTTCGAGGTCAAGTTTAGTGGTATCATATCCTTCCCGATATCAATGTGTACGGGGCTCTCCCAACCGAAAAGATCTTGAGGGTGTGTTGGAGATAGGAGTGCTGGTTTCATGTTTTATTATGGTTATCAATATGCTTTAGTATAGTGCTACCCTGAGATATGTATTAATGGTTATTTACGCTTCCGTTTTGGTGAAAGGAGATTGGTATTAGAATATTGTGTAGGAAAAGAAGAATTTATTCAGCATATGGAAAAAATAATTTATTTCCGGTCGTCACAGTGATTTACATGAAGAGGTGTATATGGAGCAACCTTCTGACTTTGTTGCTTAGGGTGAGTCTGGGTTGGTGTGTAGCTTTTGAAAATCCTTATACAGTTTAAAACAGTCTCCTCGAGCTTAGTTTGGTCGATTCAGTTCAACTATTCTTGAGTTTGGGTTAACTCGTAGTGAAGCTGAATATTCTGTTTTTTATCGCTCTCAGTCTAGCTGAATATTCTATTTTTTATCGCTCTCAGTCTAGCCACACAATTTTCTAGTGGTATATGTTAATGATATAGTACTTACAAGGGATGATGATATTGGTATCACTGAATTGAAGGCACATCTTCACCAACAGTTTCAAATTAAGGATCTAAGTTTCTTAAAATATTTTTTGGGTATTGAAGTAACTCGGTCAAAGCAATACATCTATATTTCTCAAATAAAGTATGCCTTGGATATGCTAGAGTCATCAAGGTTGCTTGGATGTAAGCCAACAGATATCCCTATGGATTCGAATATCAAACTGTTACCAAGATAGCCTCTTTCCCTGGGCACTACCATCGACTAGTTGGAAAACTTAATTACCTCACAGTTATACGTCCTAATATTTCATTTTCTTAGTGTGGTAAGTCAGTTCTTGGATTGACCTTGTGACAGTCACTAAGATGCAGTGATTCGTATTCTTCGGTGTACTAAGACTGCCCCCAATTGGAGTGTATTGTATCAAAATCATGGACACAGTCAAATTGTGGGATATACAGATGCTAATTACGCAAGATCACCTAGTGACAAGCGATCCACATCTAGATACTATGTATTTGTGGGTCGAAACTTAGTCTCTTGGAAAAATAAGAAATAAACTGTTACCGCTAGATCCAGTGCAGAGAATATAGGACAATGGCCATAACAATTGTGAGCTAATGTGGCTAAAACAATTAATTGAGAAGTTAAGAGTTACGAGTTACGCAGATCAAGTCTATGCAATTGATTTATGACAATCAGGTTACAATGCATATTGCTTCTAATCATGTGTTTCATGAGAGAACCAAGCACATTGAAATTGATTGCCACTTTGTTAGAGAAAAGGTGTTCCCTAGGGATGTAGTTACAACATATGTGAATTCTAACAATCAGTTAGCTGATTTACTCACCAAGTCACTTAGAGGCTCTCGTGTGAATTACATTTGTACCAACCTAGGCATGCTCAATATATATGCCCCAACTTACGGAGAAGTGCTAAATAAGATAAGTAAGGAGTATTAGTGTAATTAATTTAAAATACTTGTATGTATATATATATTCTCTTGTATTATACATTTTTTGGTAGAATACACATGATTTTATTCGCACAAATAATACCTTTCACATTTGAAAAATACGAGTACCCTATCATTTTAACGTTACACTGTAATTTCACTCCTATTATTGGTTAACCCTAGTTAAATATTCAAAAGTGACCAAAATTCCCTCATATTTTAAAAGTTTTTCCCCTTCTCTCTCATCTCTCTTTGTCCCTGTCCCTATCCCTCCCTCCCCTCTCTCAATTTCGACAGAGCAGCTGACAACATGGCTGTCATCTTTCTATTCTTCTCATATCTTTCTCCCTCTCCTCCTATTTTGTTTTTGGCAACAAAACCATCGCTAATGAGGTCATAAATTCCGACACCGATTTCATCGAAGAAGGTATAGAAGGCATCATTATCACCGCCACCTACTGTTTTTTCATCACCAACAACTTCGATCTTCCATATTTGTCATAGATCCCTAGACATATCGAGACTAACTTACATAGTCGATGGGGTTGCCATGGCAAAACCCATCTCTACCATGGTTGCCTCCTCTATGTATGCGTGCGTGCGTGTGTGTCTCTCTCTCCTCTATCTCAATCTCTCTTTCTTCCTAAAATCAGTTGGGGTTTGTTCTAAAAATCCCTCTCTCTCTCACAACACACAAACACCTTTTGTGCTAGTTTGGCCTTATTTGGGTTCGATTTGCAAAGGATTCCACTATATTGGGGTTCAATTCTTTGCTAATTGAACCTCGATCAAACCATTGAAGGGTTTGGTTGCTTCTTCTCCAGTGGAGTACAATTGAGAAGGGTTCACTACAGCATGCTCTAAGGTTTTGTCAACCGATTTGAGAGATAATCCATCATCATCATCTCTGTGTGTGTGTGTGTTTTTGGCAATGGAAACGAAGGCAACCTCAACAATTGCTGGGGTTTTGCAATCAAACCCCATGGATGGCTGGGGTTTGATCATTGAACCCCAAAAATCGATGGCACCAATGGAGACCGACTATTGGTAGCCGACCACCACTAGTGTTTTATTTTTTTGAAGATAAAAATAGTAAAATTAGAGGAGAGAGGATATAATGAAGGGTAAAAAGATCACTTTGTCTCATTGTTTAACAGCAGGGGAGATTATTGCTATTTTCAAAACCTGAAAGGTGTCTTTGCAATCGATGCAAACCTCAAGGGTGGTTTTTGCAATTTACCCATCATAATAATATGAACCATCTACTTTAGATAGCTCTAATCACAAGCAAATAGAAATTCTTTATTTTACATCCCTTACAACAAAATGAAATGAAATACAAACCTAGAAAGTTTAGTTCTTCAAATTAACATTGAGCTTCATATGTGTATGTAAGAGGCATGTGCCTCCATAATGGACAAGTATCCTCCAAGTGCATAAAAGGGTATAATTCTAAATAAATCAAAGTAAAAACATGCATATGGAGGAGCACCCAAGATGTGCAAGGAAGTATCTAACAAGTGTCAAAATCTAACATGATATCTAACATCGGGGATGGCGCCTTTATTTTAAGTGTTCATGCTTCTTAGCCATAAAACAAAGATCGAATAGTTTTGAGATCTAATCGCAAAAGTAAACTTTCTAAACAAGCATTGCATTCATGATGAAACATAATGCATCACAAAATGACCAAATGCTTGGTAGTCAGTTATAGTGAGAGGGTGGCCTAGAGGACCTAAAAGCAATTTGAGTTTTATCCATATCTACGACAACAATCACAAGCCTTAATCCCACTAGATGGGGTCAATTACCTTTATGCAAAATATGAATGTAACTTAACATAAGGATACTATGGTGGATGTGTGACCATACAAGAAACACAAAATTAGAAATGAGATTATATAAAATAGGGTTGGCATAACACCCATTAGAGAGTAAATTTAAACAGATGCAATAAAGATGGTTTGGAAATGTGAAGCCATTCAACAAAAATCTCAAGCCTTAGTAGCAATACTCAGGTTGCTTCGATATAACAAAAAGATGCAGGTTCAAATTGTGCAGATAGCCTTTTTGTAAAACAAAGAAAAAAAATTCAGATGCCCTTTAATGAGAAATTCAATCCTCATAAAGCAGGACTGATTTTCAATCCTCATAAAGCAGGGGGCCTCATACACTTGGGATGCCCTTTAATGAGAAATAGGGATTTACCATAGGAGTTGATATGAATAACCCTTGTGATACTAGCTACCTATTTCTCATCACATACAACTCTCAACTAGTCATGTTGGTACTTTGGGATTAGAGCTTTGGGTCTACCACACCATCTTTGTAATGATGAAGGCTTCAACATAAAAAGACTTCCACAAAGGATTTATCCTAATTGATGAAGGTCCAACAATTAAAAAGCACCTCCAATGGGCAAGAATCCTATCTAGTGAGGCAAGGAACCTTTTTGAGTTTGGTGAAGATCAGAGAAGGCTAAGTAATTTTCAAGATACCCACTTGGTTTAGAGGATACAACTACAAATTCTTAGGTGAGGCAACCCTGCAAGCCAAAGTGAACCATTTTTATTGGATGCATCTTCAAATTGGGAGAAAAGGAGTCGAGGGATTTGTGCTCCTAGATCATGCATTAAGTTGGTGGGGGCTGGCAAAAAGGGGGCATAGATGGAAAGCGGTTGGGAACTCAAATTTAAGGGGGTTCAAGTGGATCAAGTCATCTTTTAAGGAAAATAGGCTTTTAGTTAGGAAAGGCTTTGGTTGAATGCCCTTATACCCAAATTTACTGAGTCCATTGCAAAGGGGCAAAGTATTCTCATCCAGCTCCAGGAGATATAAAGTCAACCCTTATAACAAATAGAAACCATGTAGCCTTTTTTTTTTTTTTTTTTTTTTTGTGGCCCCAGTTTCAAGCAAGGTGGGAATCACTCTACAAACTTTCTGAAGTCCAAGACAAGATTCCATGAGCAAGAGACTAATCTTGGGCCATCCTATAACAGATTTTCTTCCCTTCAACCCTGCCCAACATCTTCTCCAAAGTTCTTGAACAAATTAGACACTTAGATAGAAATGATCTAAGTGAAAATGGGGTGAGTGGAAACGAATTCAATCACACCTAGCATTTGATCGACTACTACATATATATATATATATATATACATGAGCTGCCCTCAGCTTTCTCCTAGAATCTAGGAATTCAAAAAAAAAATTTTAAAAATACAGTACAACAATAGATAAGATAGGATTTAAACTTGAAAAGTAGTTTTTTCTCCTATCTTTATTAAACAACTATAACTTCTTATCTTCTTTTAATTTCAACCTCCTCTTCTTATCATCTTATCACTCATTCAAACAACTACTCTTATCATCATTTAATCTGGAATTTCAATCTGTTCTCGAGCCAGAATTTCTTCCTTAACACCCCCCCTCAAGCTGGTGAATAGATGTCACTCATTCCCAGCTTGCCTCTAATAAGTTAAAACTCTTGTTTAGTCATGGCCTTAGTAAGAACATCAGCTTCTTGTAAACCTATAAGGATATATGTAAGATTGACTCCACCATCTTCAATTTCCCATTTAATGAAATGTTGATCGATTCTTATACGTTTCATCTGATCATGTTGGATTGGGTTATTCACTATATTTATAGCTAGGTTTGCTATCACAATATAGCCTTGTAGGGATAGTTATAGGCACCTACAGATCTTCCATAAGCTTCCTAAGTCAGATTATTTCACATATACATTGAACTATAGCTCAGTATTCTGCTTCAGCACTACTTCTAGCCACCACACTTTACTTCTTGCTTCTCCATGTCACAAGATTATCCCATACCTTAGTACAATATCCGAAAGTAACTTTTACCAAGTTTTTTTTTTTTTTCTATTTTTTATTTGTGTTGAATGGCTTTTACCATGGCTTTCTTCCAACATTGTTGAATGTGGGCCAATAGACGTTTTTTCTCCAATTTAGGAATTCAACAATCATAACACCTTTGAAGAAGTTTAAATCCCTGTTTCCTAGTTCTTATTCCTGAGGACGGAACCAAGGAACTTACTTATTTTAGCAAAGTAACCTCATAAGGGGTTGTGTAACATCTTTTCTAAAATTCTATCCTGCAGATTGAGTAGCTACTAAGAAAGCAATCTCAGAATGCTTCCTTGAAAAATGGACTAATTCTCAATATGGCTTCAATAGATAATGAATGCCAAGATTCTCAATGAAAGCATAATCTTTTAGGCCCTACTAGTAAATTAGATATATTTAAAAAAAATCTTACAATTACACTTGTCATGAATTCTTAGTGTATGTCATGGATTATGCATTGAATCTTTTCCATAAGACATTCTATCCTTCAACAGTTTGCCCAAAGGTTTATTCCAAAGTTCCAAATGTCTCAAGCAAGGTGTTTTCTTCTCCCTCTAATTTATTTTTGGTTATCAGTTCTATAGCCAATTACCCCTTTCGAATCAAGAGTTTTAAGCTTGGTGTAGCTTGTAGATCAGGTCTAGAGAAGTTGATTGCATATAAGATATCTCTGTAGGAAACAGGAGAGAACAGTGAAAAATCTCTAATTCACCTAACCATGTGCAAGGGATTACATTCCCTATTAATGGAGAAGAGTACTACAACTTTTTAAGAAACTATAAACAAATGGAAGCATAATCTATATATTGTACAAGGAAACAAAATATTCAACACTCCCCCTCAAGTTGGTAAATAAATACCGATCATTCCCAGCTTTCTTACAAGTTCTTCAAACTGCCTGAGAGGTAAACCTTTAGTGAACAAATCAGCTAGCTGATTTTCTGAGGGAACAAAAGACAAACAAATCTCTCCAGCATCTAGCTTTTCTTTGATGAAATGGCGATCAATCTCAACATGCTTAGTGCAGTCATGTTGCACTGGATTGTGTGCAATGTTGATTGCTAATTGGTTGTCACACATTAACTCCATAGGAAAATGACCAAGTATTTTTCAAATCACTAAGCACAATTTTCAGCCACAATAAATCACACAATCCAAGAGCCATTGCCCTAAACTGTGCTTTAGCACTAGACCTAACCACAACATCTTGTTTTTTGCTTCTCCATGACACTAGATTTCCCCCCAAAAGTACACAATAGCCAATAGTAGACCTCCTCTCAACAAGTGAACCACCATAGTTAGCATCAATGAATCCTTGACTTCCACTTTCTGCCTTAACTTAAACAATAGACCTTTTCCAGGTGTTAACTTCATATAGCACAAAATCTTTCATACAACTTGCATATGCTCTTTAATGGGACTATGCATGAACTGACTCACCAAGCTGACAGCAAAAGCTATGTCAGCCATGATGTGAGATAAGTAAATCAACCTTCCGACTAGCCTCTGGTATCTTCCCTTATCAATCAATGGACTGTCACTTGGTCCTAATTTTTGGTTAGGATCCAAGGGAGTATTTGCTGCCCTTCCACCTAGCAATCTAGTTTCTTCCAATAAGTCCATGGTATATTTCCTTTGGGAAAGAAATATACCATCCTTTGAGTATGCAACCTCCATTCCCAAGAAATACTTGAGCCTACCAAGGTCTTTGATGTCAAATTCTCAGGCCAGATTTTCCTTTAACAATTTCTGCTCATCCTCATCATTGCCAGTAACAATTTTGTCATCGACATAAACAAATAGGGTTGTTAGAGCACCTTTCTTTGAATGCTTTATGAATAACATGTGATCCCCTCTACATTGCCAATACCCCATTGCCTTCATAGCCCTTAAGAATCGATCAAACCAAACTCTTGGGAATTGCTTTAATCCATACAGAGCTTTCTTTAATCTACAAACATAACCTAAAACTTCATTAGAAAAACCAGGTGGGGAGTCCATAAATATCTCTTCCTCCAAGTCACCATGTAGGAAGGCATTTTTCACATCTAGCTATATCAACTCCCAACCATAATAGCTAGCCAAAGATAAGAGAACCTGTACTGTAGTCATTTTTGCCACGGGTGCAAATGTCTCCAAGTAATCTATGTCATACATTTGAGTACAGCTCTTAGCCACTAATCGGGCTTTGTATCTTTTCAATGTACCATCAGCATTGTATTTCGCATTAAACACCCATTTTCACCATACCAATTGAACCCCCTTCGGTCTAAGCACCATTTCCAATGTATTATTCTTTTCTAAGGCCCTCATTTCATCTTGCATAGCTTATACCCAATGTTGATTCTGTAATGCCTCTTCTACAGTCTTAGTAATAGTTATGGAATCAAGGACGAGCAGAAAACTTTTGTGTTTTAGGGACAATCTATGATAAGAAACAAATTTGGCTATAGGGTGTTGTGTACAACTCCTCACACCTTTTCTATCAGCAATAGGCAAATCCATGTCTGAGTTTTCAAGGTTAGAACAATTTATAGCGTTTGGCAAATCAGAATGCTCAATGAGTTCCAAACCTGGCCAAGGGGTAGATGATGGATCCTACTTAGCACCTGGATTAGGTTATTCCTTCCTTTTATACACATATGGTGAGCCTTTGTGTTATACCAAGGGTCACTAGAATTGATTTCTTGGATAGGAATTCTGCCACACTCACGGATTTGATCTTAGGAATAGATTAAATGAATTCAACAGAAATAATAAACAGAAACAGAATTAAAAAGAATAAGAATACACAAACCAAACATCCACAAGACACCAAGATTATCCTGGTTCAGATTGCAATATGCAATCCTACATCCAGCCTTAAGAACCCTCCAAGAGCAGCCTTCTTTGATTCAGAAAGAATGATATCAGTACGCCAGTTGCACCCCTCGATTACAAGCCTTCTCTCAAGATTACAAAAGCTATTCTAAAACACAGCCTTTCCTCTCTCAAAGCTTTCTCGAGAAACAACTGAATTATGCACCTCTTATGCCTAGACCTCCTCCTCTATTTATAGAATATTTGGGCGACAGTTCCTAGGCTATTACACAACTGGATATTACCGGTTTTACCCCCCAACTTGACAGTTATTTACAAGTGAGTCCACTGCCTATCTTTACTCTCTAAACCGCATAATAACTTATATAAACAACACTGATGTCGCTGCCTCAATACTCTAGACAAAACTCTTGAACACTTTGAATCGCACAAGAGATATCATTGGCTAAACAGAGATTGGAGGATCAGAAGAAGGTTCCAAGTCTCCTGAACTTACTATCATAGGACTAGAATAAATAAGAGAATCAGAAGTGTTAGGATCCAAAGAAGAACTCTTCTAGAATAGGAAGATCATGGTCAACAAAAACACTCTCCCCCTGAGGACTAGAAGTAGGGACCTTGAAGAAGGGCTGATTTTCAACAAAAGTTACATCTTTAGATACAATGACCTTTCAAGTATGAGGATGATAGCACTTGTACCCCTTTTGAGTAGGAGAATAGCCAAGAAATACACACCTAAGGGCTCGGGCATCAAATTTGTCCCTGTGATGTTTAAACACATGGACAAAAGCCACACAACCAAATATCTTAATAGGGAGAGAAGTATGCAAACCAATTTCTAGAAAGTGAGTAGAGACACTGAAATGGGGAGACTTTTGAGTAGGAGAATAGCCAAGAAATACACACCCAAGGGCTCAGGCATCAAATTTGTCCCTGTGATGTTTGACACATGGACAAAAGCCACACAATCAAATATCTTAAGAGGGAGAGAAGTATGCAAACCAATTTCTAGAAAGTGAGTAGAGACACTGAAATGGGGAGAGTTGATTTAGGACTCTTGAGGGAACCCTATTGATTAAATAAGTTGTTGTCAACACTGTTTCACCCCAAAAGGTTTTGGGAACTGAATGATGGTGCAAGAGAGCTCTAGCAACATTTAGGAGATGCCTCATCTTTCTCTCAACAACTCCATTCTACTGAGGAGATTTCACACGAGGATTCATGAACAATCCCCTTTTATTGGAAAAAAATGATTAAGATGATGGTTGAAATAGTCCCTTGCATTATCAGTCCTAAACTTCTTAATAGAAACCCCAAATTGAGTGAGAATCATTCTATGAAACAAGGGTAGAATGATGCTTTGTCTTTGAGTAAGTAAACCCATGTTATCCTAATGCAGTCATCTATAAAGAATACAAACCATTTGGACCCAGAACAATTAGGGATTCTAGAAGGCCCCCACACATCAGAATGCACTAAAGAAAAATGAGAAAAGGAGAGTTTATTGTTGATAGCATAAGGCACCCTATGGTGTTTGGACAATTCACACACATCACAATGAAGCATACTAATATCTACCCCTTTAAACAAGTCTGGAAACATAGATTTTAACAAAATGAAAGAACGATGACCTAATCTAAAATGCTAAAGCCAGATAGTGGACTAAGTGGAAGTAGGTAGAGAAGAGGAGTGACCTAAGCTAAGATGACCTCACTGCTCCCTTGTAGGTAGTATAGCCCATTAAGTGCCTTAGCAGCACCAATCATCTCCCCTGTGGCTAGGTCCTAAAACACAGAATCATGAGGTGAGAAAATTACATGGCAATTAAGGCTTTGGGCAAGCTTGTGAACTAAAAGTAGATTGGTGGAGAGGCTAGGCACATATGGTACTTGTTGGGTAGGTAGAGATGGGTTCAAACATACCTTTCCTTGCCTAACTATAGGGATAGCTTGGCCATTAGCAACTGTAATTTTTCTGGTGCTAGATATTGGTTCAAAGGTCTCAAAGAATTTTAAGTTAGATGTCATATGATCGGTGGCTCCAGAATCTAAGACCCAAAGATTATTCCTAGTTGTATATGAGGCACTAAAGGACTCAGAATTAAGGCACACACCTGTTTGAGCCAAAGAGCAGTCACCTTGAAGAGTCCTTAAGGACTTTAGTTTCCTAATTTCTTCTGCATTCAGTGTAAGCTGATCTCTGCCTTGCTGAGTTTTCATCCATACACCCTACATTTTGTTAGTCATCATAGCAAAAAAATACTAATAGCCATCGAGGTAAGAACGCTTCAATACATAACAGATCTGAAAAAAAAAAAATAGATTCACAGCGAGGTCACAGCAACTCGACAGAAATAACAGCAGCACCTCCTCAATTTAGGTCAATGACGTTAGAGATCGGAGATGGGCAACAGAAAAACAACGAGGCCAACAAGAGTAACAACAACTGATCGAAGTGGCAGCAACGATGAAGGCCGAAGGACATGGTAGTGGCAATGAAGGCCGATGAAAGGGGTAGCGATCGAGAAGACGGAGATGGACATTGTGCGACATCAAAGATGTGAAGGCGGCGATTGCTGGATCTGAGGGATGACGGCCAATAGAGAGGCATCGATGGCTCGAGACAACGGCCTAAGGACGGCGAGGGTCGGATTTGACACGAAAACAGTCAGATATGATGATAGTGGCTGGTTTGGCACGGCGATGGGGCAGATCTAGGCGTCAGCTGCCAAAGAATGGAGGACGACGGCGACCAAAAGTAGATCTGGACAAAGGTGGCGCGTGGCCAAGGATGGATCTGGTCAGCGGTGGATGTGGGCAACAACGAAAGGTCGACCACAGGTGAGCACGAAACGGTCAATGGGAAATCTAAAGGCCGCGAGCTGAAGGCAGCAAACCAGCGACGATGGAGGCGGGAGACCCTTCGTCTTCTTTGCTCCTGGCGCTTGACGAAAAAGAAAAAAAAACCCTCAGATCCTAAGCCCAAATCTAAAGACGAAAGCAACAAAGGCCACAATGCAACCAACGGCAGACTCAACTGCCAAATCTGGCAACAGATCGACAGCGATAGCAGCTGCCCCCGAACGTCGAAAGCAAATCCAACGGCAGCAACTTCAACTATTGGAAATGGCGGACAACAACTAAAATAAAGGCCAAAAAACCCGACTATGAAGGCCGAAGAAGCAACTGGTTGCAAAAAACAGACAACAATGAAGGCCAAAGAAACGTAGGAGCTTTGCTCTGATACCATGTAGGAAATACGAAAGAACGGTTAAAAATCTGTAATTCACTTAACCATGTGCAAGGGATTACATTCCCTATTAATCAGGGAAGAGGACTACAACTTCTTAAGAAACTATAAACAAATGGAAACATAATCCATATACTGTACAAGGAAACAAAATATTCAACAATCTCATATGTTGTTTCACGAATGATGCTATTAACTTTTGTAAAGCTAGGAAGAGGAAGTTACAATTCCTTGAAGGCACTTTCTTGCATTCTAAAGTGTTTATGAGTTTTACCAAGTATTATTGGTCTTCTGCTAGGCTCAACCTCTAAAGGCAAGGCAGTTTGATAAGCGCTTATAGAGAAATGCAAGTCTAGACTTGCTTCATCCAAAAGAGAATTTTTTTTTAAGAAGGGAAGGTTTAACTTATTAAGAGTGGCCCTATATAGCATCCTTTTGTTTTCTTGTCCTTGTTTTCAGCTCCTACCTCTATGGTGGCTAGGTTCAAAAGGTTGCAGACAAATTTTCTTCGAGAAGGTATAAGTCATGAGCTTAAGTATCACCTAGTTAGTTGGGTTAAGTTGTTCCCTTCCTCAGTCTGGGGAGGTATGGGGAATGGAAACTTGAAGGCTTTCAACAAGGCCATTTCCAGTAAGTGGTTATGGAGGTTTGCATGTGAGACAGTTGGATTATAAAGGAAAGTCATTGAGGCTAGTCATGATTTAGTGAGATCGCTAGTAACTGGTCAAATAGGTGGCCCCATGGGGCAGATCGTTTGGAAAGCAAACATGAAAATTTTGAAAAAATTATGTTAGGTTAGTGTCTTCCAAGGTTGGGAATGGGTCATCTGTAAAACTTTGGGTGGATAGATGGTGTAAGAGTAGGTCGTTATATGGAAGTTTTTCTTTTAAGTAACCACTTCTCTTGTTTGTCTAGCACCGTGATCTTGTCCTTGCAATTCTTGTGAACCTTTCAAGACTGGGAGATTAAAGCCATTACTGCTCTTTTTCCATGCTTCCAGCTCACTCGAGTATAAGGCAAAGGGAGGACAAATGGGTTTGGTATCCAACAAAAGGAGCCATTTCAGTCCAATCATTTTATGTGGCTTTGCAAGTAAAGGTAGAGCTAGCTTTTTCCTTGAAATTCTCTTCCAAGTCAAAAGCCCCTCCCCATGTAGCCCTTTTGTCCAGACAACCTATTTTCATTCTTTTTTGACTTGTGATAATTTGAGAAAGTGAAGCCTTGTGGTGTAGAAAATATTTGGAAGAAAAGAACTTAACTTCATTCACTCAGCAAGGGTGTATAAATACATGAATACAAGATACCTACTCTCTATAGAAGTCTACTCTATTTACAAGATACTTAAACTATTTAAAACTTAATCATATTCAAATTGACTTATCTTCTTCTCCTTTTTATCTCTTTATCCTTCCTATAATTTCTCCTTCTTTATCTTCAGCAAACCGACAACTCCTATATTTCCCCATGTAGTTACAGAGTGGTGTTACATATATAAGAAGGAAGGAGAAGCAGTGGATCATCTTCTCCTCCTCCACTGCGCAGTGGGTCATAATGTTTAGATCCCTGTCGGTCACAATATTCAGAGCCTGTTCTTCCTTCTTTGTGTAAAATGTGTGATGCTAACATATGCAATGGAATTTTTGTTTTCACATGGGCAAGCTAAGCTTAGTAGAAGATACACGTCAAGTTTGGAGGACTACTTTCAGTGTTGATGTGCAGATGTGGACAGAAAGGGATAGTGACGTAAAATACAATCACACAAAAAACTGAAAGAGCAATTAACAGCAAATCTCAAACCCTAAATACAGAGAACAAATCTCAATTCCGTATATCAATTTAACAATCCATCCAAGGCTGCTTTCAGAATTAAATAAGAAATGTTTATATAGGGCATTAATGAATCCTATTTAAAAAAATTAAGGTAATGAGAGACTAAGTACAAGAGACAACAAAATTACCAATATGCTAATTTCTTAATTCATGCATTGATTAGATTTTTCAAAATCAGAACAGACTTTCCTAAAAATTCCAAATCTTTAGATTTAGGTCCTCCACCATTCTACCTGGCTTAGGGGAAAAAAAAAAGAACAACCACTCAACTCTGGTGAGTTGGTCTGCAAGGACCACCCTAAGGAGCTCAACTCTAGATCTAAGTATCAAAAGTTGGATGAATGGATGTAATGAACGAAGTGTCATTTGAATTGGGACAACCTATCCACTTGACTAAGAACCTCTAAATAAAAGCATCTGCGTTGGATGAAGCAATAATCCCATCATTGAGCACAACATTAATCACATCCTTGCGTTATGGAACAAGCAAAAATCTAGGAGCTTGACAAACAGCAAGAACATCGCTAGGAAAGAAAGCAAGCTCAAATCCTTCATGCAAAAAATATGACTAATACTCGTGTCATCAAGTCTCACCTAGTTAATTAAGGCTCATGATTTCTGTTGTATTCATGTCATCAGGTAAATCAAGCAAATATACATTGTGTGTGTGATGTAGGGAATGAAACGGTCCCCTAGCTCAAGCACGTAGTATCCTAAAAAGAATGTTAGGTGTATCTTATAAGACAGATACAAACCACAACATAAGCACCTTCATTACAGTCCCTCACTCTACAAAGCAAAACAAGTTTATAATCAACATTACTCGTTGCAACTTTTTGTTTGATCTCAACATAAAAATCATGGATGTACATTTAACAAGTTTACATATTTGGACAATAAGGCAGGGCAAGAAGAATAGTCATGAACAAGAGGGACATAAGAATACCTCTCCAACTAACAATGACTACCCCCACAAGCACCTCCTTGACAATCCCTCTCACAAGCTCCATGATGGGAGGTGAAGATGATTCATGTTGGAAATTTGGAGGCCTTTACTTGTTAGTTTGATAGGTATTAGGTAAATTTTCTTACCCTTGTAACTAAAGACAAAGGTATTTTATTTCTTTTCATGATGTGCGCTGTTAAACGCATGTTTAAGCAAGCTTAAGTGCAAAGTGTTCTAGTGCTTTTTCTTGTCCAAGAGACGCACACAGATAAGCTCGGCTTAAGCACAAAAAGTGCACACTTTTTTGTTAGGTGCAAGAGGTGGTTATTTTTTTATTTTTAATTGTTTTACAGTATTAAGAAAAACAAGAGTTGTTATTGCGTATCCTCATATGAAAATTTTGAAGTGTTGTAGAAGAGAAAATTCAGTATTTGGTCATGACTTTTTGATATTGGGTGTTGTTAATATAGCTAGAGTTGAAGAGTCTAGATTTAATGTTAGAAGCAAAAGAGGCAATGGGAAAACTGGAACACCAGCTTCAACTTCTACTTCACGGCCAGTTTTTGTTGAAGAAGTCAATTAGATGGAACTGATGAGGAAGATGACGAGAACTTTTAACACTAATTGTGAAGATGACAATCAGGACCCTAGTCCTAACTAATGTTTTCTTTGAAAATAGAACTGGAATTTGAGGGAGAAATAGAAAGAAATAAGGGAGAGACAGACCAAAATGAGGGAGACTGACAGAAAATAGGGGGGAAACCGGAAGAAATGGGGGAGAAATCTAATAGAATTTAGGAGGAAATCAGAGAGAACAATAGAGGCAAATAAAAGACTTCAATAAATTCTTCATAATTCATACATTGATCTCGGTACTGTGGGGTTACAGCTTTATATAGAAAGCTAATCAATAGTTATTTGTGGCAGTTACCATTTCTCCATTGCCAATAACTGCTCCTAAATCACTCCACTACCGCCCCGCCCCCCCACTACTCCAGAACTGTAATTCCTATAACATAACTGTAATTCCTATAACATAACCACTGATTAAATATGCTAATTAAATATATGACAACTGAAAATAAAAAGAAAATATCTTCCTAATTCATAAGTGTTGTGACATTCCCTCCCTCTTAAAAGATTTCTTGTCCCCAAGAAATCATGGTCACTAGCTACCTTATTCATCCAATCCCTACAGCTTCTTTTTCTTCTACCATCTCTTAATCTACTTCAATTTTCCATGCAATTTTCCATAATCTCACACCAAAGTTGTATACATCCGAGCTCTTCCAATCAACACACTAAACAACCCCAAAGGAACCTGCTCTGATTCTCTTTGTCAAAACCAGATCACTCCATGGTGTATCCACTTCCTCCACCTTTAGTTGGTTTAGTTGGAACAATTTGCCCTTCCTTGACAAACCTAGAATCACCTTGGACTGTAATGTCCTCTGAATCAATAATGCCTACAAATGGCTGAACTTCTCCATGATAAAGTAGAGGGAGATGCTTCACAAGAGGAGGATCTTTGGCTGTGTTCATTGAACTGGTGACAGAGACAGGGTCATATGATTTGACCAAATTCAAATCCCAATCATAAACATCTTTGCCACTGCTTGAACTTGGCACCTTGCTGTGTTCAACCGCAAATTGCTTAGGACATGTAATGTTAGCAGGATCACCATCAATACCTTCCAAAATTTGATCAGCATTCTCCTTCAGTAGACAGTCCTCTATCACAGGGACTGGTCTCTTTTGTTGAATAATTGGATCAAAATTTTCCTTAGAAAGTAATTCTCTTAGAAGACTAACCTGATACATTTTTGCCATCATGATCATGAGTTCATCCAATTCTTATTGATTTCTTCCTTGAATACTCTCTCCAGCGTCTACATTCTCTCAAGAGTTCCTTCGGCCATCTGCACAGTCCAAATTCTTCTAAATTCACTTTGGATCATTGCTACAATAACCACCTTGTTTTGATCGGAATCAACTGCTATGAACCCTAAATCACAGCCGAGAAATTGTTGCTCCAATACCAAATGTCAGGACCTTAGTCCTAACTAATGTTTTCTTTGAAGATAGCATTGGAATTTGAGGGAGAAATAGGAAGAAATAAAGGAGAGACAGACCGAAATGTGGGAGACTAACAAAAAGTAGGGGGAAAACTGGAATAAATGGGGGAGAAATCTAAAAGAATTGAGGGAAAAATCAGAGAGAACAATAAGGGGAACTGAGAGACTTCAATAAATTCTTCATAATTCATACATTGATCTCAGCACTGTGGGGGTTACAGCTTTATATAAAAAGCTAACCAACAATTATTTGTGGCAATTACCACTCCTCCACTACCAATAATTGCTCTTAAATCACTCCACTACCTCCCCACTACTCCATAACTGTAATTTTTAGAACATAACCACTAATTAAATATATAACTAAAAATAAAAAGAAAATAGCAGTGGCCAATCACCATAAGTTCTTGGGAACAAGAATTCTCCCAAGGAAAGGGGAATTGTTACGACCCAAAGAAATATTAGGAATTATCTAATACTGTATTTTCTTCTTGTTGTACTTGTTGCTTTACTTGTTGTACCTTTCAGTTAGACAGCCTATAAATAGGCTAGAGTAGGTAGAGAATGTATGTTGTTGAATGATATTGAATTTTTTACTCTCTCTCAACATCTATGATCTCTCTCCCGATCCCTCTGATTCACTCTCTTTCTCTGTTTTGTCTGCATTTCTCCCTCTATTCTTGTTGTTATCTCCCTCTCTTTTAGTCTAATTCTCCCTCCAATTCTCTTTGTTCTAATTCTATCTTCTCGATTCCTTTCAATTTTCCTATTCAAACCCTAGGAACATGATAATGACTTTCTTAATCCACCTAGAGCCAATTCATTCCTCCCGGCTGTCAGATCCGAAATCTAACAAGGGAGAATTCTCTCCAATTGAGAGAGAATTACACAGGAATGTAGAGGAAAGGAGGTAATGATAGAGAACTGAAAGGGGAGAATTGAGAGAGAGAGAGAGACTTAGGAGGGAAAATAGACTAATTCAATTATCGAAAAATCATGTCTAACAATGAGCCAGGTCAGTCTTTTATACTGCCTCAACTGGGGGAATGGCGCCAAAGCAGTTGCCAAGTCCCTTCTAGAACCCGTGCAACTTGCCACCAACTAGCATACAACTTGCATTGCTGGAATATTATTCCAGCAAGCAAATTCCCTCCAAAATACAAATGCAAATATAATTTGCAAAAATAAGAATCCACAACGTAGTTACGTGATAGCTTCCCCCCTCCTTCAATTATTTATTGTTCTCAAGAAATATGCAGCAGGCTTGTTGAATTAGGAAATTAACTATAGCTTCCCCCCTCCAATTATTTATTGTTCTCAAGAAATATGCAGCAGGCTTGTTGAATTAGGAAATTGCCTTAGTCTGGTAGGTACTCCCAGGTGTTGTTGTCATCATGGAGAGATAACCCTTTGACCAGCACTTAGGTATGATTCGAGACACCGATTCACACTTTCCAATTGTCCATCCGTCTCTGGATGATGGGCAATGGACATATGTAATTTAGTGCCTAGGGTCCTTAGTAACTCCTTCCAAAACAGGCTAGTAAAGATCTTGTCCCTATCTGAAACAATGGACCGAGGTACCCCATACATTTTCACCACATTATCCAAGGAAATGGCTAAATTTGGTAAACCTATCAACAACCACTAGGATGCAATCCCTACCCTCAGACCTTGGCAACCCTTCAATGAAGTCCATCGTCACATTAGTCCAAGCCTCCTCTAGAACGGCTAGAGGTTGCAGTAGGACAAGTCAAGCCATTGTCTCGTGCTTACATCTTTTGCATACATCACAGTTCATTACATAGTCCATTACGAATTTCTTAAGCTATGGCCAATAAAAAAATAGCCTGACTTGCCTATAAGTATTCTGAATCCCCGAGTGACCTCCCAAAGGGGAGCTATGGAGTGTGTGTAAGATATGATTCCTCAATGCCATATTCTCGCCAACCACCAATCTGCCCTTGTATCTAATCACCCCATTTGTAAGAGTATAGCCCGGTCTACAACTCCCATTAACACTTAGTTGCTCCAATAAGTCCTTGGCCCATGCTCTTTGCTGATAACTATCAATGACCTCTTGGAACCAATCAAGCACCATCAAGGTAATAGCAGCCAACTCACATCCTTCCTGACAGCATGACAGGCATCGGCAGTCACATTCTCCTTCCCTCTTCTAAATTGTATCACGTAGTCCAATCCCATCAGCTTTGTCATCCCCTTCTTCTACAAATGGGAATGTAATTTCTATTGTAACAGAAATTTGTAACTCTCTAAATTGTATCACATAGTCCAATCCCATCAGCTTTGCCATCCCCTTCTTCTACAAATGGGAATGTAATTTCTATTGTAACAAAAATTTGTGACTCTCATGATCTGTTTTTATAATGAATCTCTCACCTTCCAAGCAGCAATGTTATTAAAGGCATGCCTAGGCGCAAGGCGCACCCTGGGCGCCTGAAAGCATTCCAGGCGAGCGCAGACCAAAAGGCGCGACAAGGCGCGCCTTGGATTGTTTTTCAAGGTTTTTATTTCACTGTTTGTTACTTTATTTATTTTTTTACTATTTAGGGTTTAAATTTATTGCTTCAACTATAAATTTGACAACAAGTAAAAAGGCTACTACTTCAAATGCTCCAATTGAATTTGAACTAGATGAAGATGGATAAGGAGAATTGAACAAATTCAAGGCATGCAATAACAAAATGCAACATTAAGTCACCAACATAGCACCCCCATACTTGCAACCATCTTTCTTAGGCTTTTATATATCACCTATGATCTCTAGATGCAAGAAGTGGACAAAAAGGGAAAAAGAAAATTATATTTTCATAGGCCCAAGTTAAATAGTGCTTTTCCTTAGTTTTCCATCTTCCTTGATTGTGTTTCATTTACTTCAACAATGTTTTGTTAAAACTGTTCAAGTCTCGATTTTCTTAAGATTATATTATTCCAATAATAAAAAGTCAAACTACACTCAATATCTAATGATTAACATTCTATTGGCGTGATCAATATTTATAAACACCACAGAGGCTGAGTTTTCATTATACAAAGAAAGATGCAAATTCAAGTCTAGTATATTACCTACCAAAAAAATGTATGAAACTATCATCACACTTCTAAACCATAGAAATCATCCAATAAGAGAGTAGATGATGTGGAAGAAGATATTAAAGATGATATTTCTAATGATGAAAATATAAAAATCTTTGATCTTAATGATGAAGATGATTTTTAGATTATTTAAAATACATAATTAGTTAATCTTAATTAAAATTTAAGACCTATAAATTTTTTTAAGATTTAATTTAAGTTGACTTAAAGACTTTTATATTACATTTTTTATTATTCTTTTCATTAGTATATGTTGAATTTTTTAATTTCCTTAATAACATACTTGTAAATATGTCATTAGGAGTTAAGACTTATTTTATACCTTATTTTTCAAGTAGGATATATATTTTTCTTTTTTTTAGTAAGCATGTGCCTAGATCTATAGGCGCGCACTTCAGGCTCCAACACCCTTTTGCGCCTCAGTGAGCCTCGAGCCTTTAATAACACTACCAAGTAGTGCATCCACTTCTCCACCGCCATTAGCATAGCTAGGAGTTCCTTTTCATAAATGTTGAGGCCTTGGTGTCTAGGGCTCAAAGCCTAGCTAAGGAAAGCCAAAGGCCTCCCCTCCTAAGATAGTATTGCCCCAATTCCCACCCCACTGGCATCTATCTTAAGTGTGAAAGGCTTGCTAAAATTTGGCAGCCCCAGCACTGGTACTTCATTCATGGCCCTTTTAAGTTTGCTCAAATGCCTCATCTACTTTTTGGTCCCATTTAAATCCCTCCTCCTTAAGTTGGTTAGTCAATAGCTTACTGATTAGACCATAATTCTTCACAAACTTCCTATAGTACCCTGTAAGCCCCAAAAACCCTCTCAAAGCTCTGATGTTAGTAGGCTTAGGCCAAGCTGTAATAGCCTCAACCTTTTGAGGGTCAGTCCCCACTCCTTCCTTAGATATAACATGCCCAAGTACTCAATTTGAGTCTGTGCAAAGACACACTTAAACCTTTTGAGATACAACTGATTGAATCGCAAGACCTTAAACGTAGTCCTAAGGTGCTCTAGGTGCTGTTCAAAGGAAGAGTTGTATATTAAGATATCATCAAATAAAACTAGGACAAATTTTCTAAGGTAGGGTTCAAAAATCCAGTTCATGAGTGCTTGAAATGTAGCAAGGGCATTGGTAAGGCCAAAAGGCATGATTATAAATTCATAATGGCCATGGTGTGTTCTAAAAGCAGTTTTGGGAATATCAGGTGGGTTCATTCTTATCTGGTGGTAACCGGATCATAGGTCTAATTTAGAAAAAAACTAAGGCATGTTTAAGTTCATCAGGTAGGTTTTCAATGATAGGTGTGGGAAATTTATCTTTGATGGTAATGGCATTTAGTTGTCTATAATCGACACAAAAACGCCATGTCCCATCTTTCTTTATGACCAATAGAACAGGAGAGGCAAAAGGGCTATGACTTGGTCTGATGATTGATTGAGACAACATGTCCCTAACCAATCTCTCAATCTCTATTCTTAGTTTAGGTGGGTATCTATATGATCTGATATTAACAGGTTCAATGTTTGGTTTAAGTGGGATAGAATGGTCCAAGGGTCTCTCGGGTGGTAGAGACTTAGGTTCTACAAATAGGTCTTGATATTCAACCAATAATAAGTTAGATACCTGCCATGTAGACCTTCAGTGCTTGTGGCCGATTATGGAATCATTCCCCTCTGCTTCCTCCTAGTCTCCCACTCTTCTCTAGCCTCAACTGAGAATAATTGGGCCACTTGAGACATTTTCCTTCGAAATAGCTGGTGCAACTTCTTCCCTTTCAAATCTGCTTCAAATACTTCACCCTGCATAAGCAAGCTGACTTGCTTATCCCTCCGCTATTTCCACTACACACCTGACCTGTTCAACATGCCATTCTGTAGCTTCCGTAACTCTAGGATTTTTAGTTGTAGTTGAAATATTATTTGTTCCTTTATTTCTGCATTCAGTTGGAATCTTTATCTTGTGAGTTGTTGGAACCCCTAGTATAAATGGGGAGTAATCTTGAATAAAAAGGAAGGGAAGTTTCCCACTTTAACTCTCAAGCCTACTGGTTCAAGCTATCCAAATTAGCCTAAATTCTCTTCACAGTCTACAAACTAAGAGATTTCTACTTCTTTTTTTGCTTGTGTGACAATGTTCCACGGTTAGATCAAAAAGCTAAGGATGATTTAAATGGAACATTCTTATAATCACCAAATCAAATTGGAACAAGATAACAAGACATTCCTCCATGACTGGTAAGGTGGTTGTGTTTACCCAAGTTATCTAAAATGGCTTAGATCTGGCTCTACCTTAAGATTTAACCTAATAATGGTAGACCTAGAAACCAATTTCATAGTACTTTTCTCCATGACTAACAATCCCCCCTCTCCACTCTTAATGCACATTTGAAAATACTAGTTCAGTTCTACTCAACATTATCTACAGTCTCAAAAGTGGCATGCAAAGAGGCGCGTACTAGATAAAAAACAAAGTGGAAAATAGAAGCAAATGGGATAAAAGGAGATACTATTGAGTTATTGCTATTGTTCATGTGATCGCAATAAGCTACCTTTTGAATTTCTTCCCTCCTCTTACCTTTTTTTTGTAGTTGGAAAGGTTACCATGCATAGACCACGAAAAGGCAAGTTAGAGAAAAGTTATCATAGATTGGCTAAAGCACGTGAAGACACATGGTTAGCCTTCTAAGTTGCTACTCTACTAGTTAACCCTCTCTCTCATTCGCCCTCTATTCTCGTATTTATGGCTTAGTGATGCAATCAACACGCAATCAATATATTTCTTCTCTCTAAAATTCTAACATGCTGCATTGCTACTCTCTTTGGGCTTATAATTGAGTGACAGTTATAATATTATGAAAGCAGTTTAGTTTTGTTTATTCTTCATTTTCCTTATATTAGGTTTTTTAATTTATTTTTTTTTTAGTATTGCTATTATTGCCACAAACTCCACTTGGGGATGTTATCCACTGTCGGTTCCAAGCCCGGATAAAAGAGGAGAGTTGTGTTAGGTAGCTAACAGCCAACGTAAAACCTAGTCAAATCTAAAACATGAACTCTAGACAAATTATGAAAAACTGTTGGGGCGTAACCCTTCATAGCGACACGCTACACTGCCCGCGTGTAGTGTCGAGTGAGCTAGGGCCGCTGCATCGCCGCCCGGATGTAGTAACAAATGAGCAAGGATCCTCGCATTTGCTTGGACGGATATGGGTAAAGAAGTTAGTCCAAAATCAAAATCAAAAACAAAATCAAAATCAAATTCAAAGTCAAGGCCAAACCCAAAATCATAGATTAAGGATTGGGTCATGGAACATAGGAATATTAACAGACAAAGCTATGGAAGTGGTAGATGTGATGATTAGGAGAAAAATTAATATTATGTGCCTTCAAGAGATGAGATGGATAGGAAAAAAAGCAAAAACTTTATCAGAAACTAGATATAAAATATGGTACACAAAAAATGATCGAACGAAAAATAGAGTGGGGATTATTATGAATAAAAACTTAGTAGATGAGGTAGTGGATGTAAAGAGAATAGGGGATAGGATTATTATGGTGAAGGTTAGTCTAGGAAGAATGACTATGAATATCTTTAGTACATATGCACCACAAGCGGGGTTAGGTGGGGAGATAAAAGCAAAATTCTAGGAGGACCTAGAGGGACTCATATAAATGATACTAAGAGGAGAGAAAGTGATTATGGGAGGTGACTTAAATGGTCATGTGGGTAGAGACGGAAACGGTTATAGAGAGGTACATGGAGGGTATGGATTCGGGGAAATTAATAATGAGAGCAAGTCTATTCTAGATTTTGCTATGGCATATGGGCTCATCATAACCAATACTAGGTTCAAAAAAAAGGACAAACACTTAATCACATATAAAAATGTCACATCAAGCACCCAAATAGATTACTTTCTCATGAGACAAGAGGATCAGATATGTTGTAGGGATTGTAAGGTGATACCGGGAGAGTGTTTGACTACTCAACATAAACTTTTAGTACTTGACATCCAAGTAAGAAATTAGAAGAGAAAAAATCACATAAAACAAAATCCAAGAATTAGGTGGTGGGATTTAAAAGGAGAGAAACAACTAATCTTCAAAGAAAAATTAAAGGGTAGAAGGGAATGGAATGGAGAAGGACAGACAAACCAAATGTAGAGAGAAATGGCTAATGTCCTGAGAAGCACGGCAAAGGTAGTCCTTGGAGAGACAAATGGTAAAACCCCTAACCTTAAGAAGTATTGGTGGTGGAATGATGAGGTGCAATTGAAAATTAAAAATAAGAAAACTTGTTATAAGGTTGTATATCAGTGCAATAATGAAGAAAATCTAAAAAATTATAAAGAAGCAAAAAATGCAGCAAAAAGAGCTGTTAGTGAAGTAAGGTCAAAAGCATATAAGAATCTATATAAACGACTTGATACAAAAGACGGAGAAAGGGATATATATAAATTAGCTAAAGCAAGAGAAAGAAAAACAAGGGATCTAAATCAAGTGAAATGCATAAAAGATGAAAACCTAAATGTATTAGTGAATGAGGGATCGATTAAGGAGAGATGGAATGAGTATTTCACAAAATTATTCAATGATAGTGGCGACACAAGAGTTAGGTTGAGACATCTTAGTAACTCCGAAAGGAACGTGAGCTATACATTTTATCGACGCATAAGTTCAAATGAAATAAGGTAAGCATTAAAAAAGATGAAAAATCATAAGGCGGTAGAACTGGATAATATACCAATAGAAGCATGGAAATGTATGGAAGAAGAGGGCATCTCCTGGCTAACGAAATTATTTAACGCGATCCTTAAATCAAAAAAAATGCCAAATGAATGAAGGAAGAGTACTTTGGTTCCTATATACAAGAACAAAGGGGATGTTCAAAACTGTGAAAATTACAAAGGAATTAAGTTAATGAGCATACCATGAAACTCTAGGAGAGAGTAATAGAGCAGAGACTCAGAAAAGAAACAGAGGTCTCGAAAAATCAGTTTGATTTCATGCCTGGTAGGTCAACAATAGAAGCTATATACTTATTGAGGCGCCTAATGGAAAGGTATCGGGATCATCAGAAGGACCTACATATGGTGTTTATAGATCTAGAAAAGGCCTATGATAGGGTCCCTAGATAAGTATTATGGAGGGTTTTAGAGAAGAAATGAGTCCGAATAACCTATGTACAAGCCCTTAAGGACATGTATCACGGTGCAGAGACAAGAGTCAGAACATGCAAAGGGGATACTGAACCGTTTAAAATTATAATGGGACCGCATCAAGGTTCTGCACTAAGTCCATACTTATTTGCTTTAGTAATGGATGAACTCACTAAAGACATTCAGACAGAGGTGCCATGGTGTATGCTATTTGCAAATGACATAGTGTTGGTGGATGAAACAAAGAAGGAGTGAACACTAACCTTGAGTTGTGGAGAAACAATTTAGAATCTAAGGGATTTAAATTAAGTAGAAAGAAAACAGAATATATGGAATGTAAATTTAGTAAGAATGCAAAAATGAAGGATGTTATAATAAAATTGAAAGACCAAATCTTACAAAGAAAAGACCATTTTCGATATTTGGGATCAATGATTCAAAAAGATGGAGAAATTCACGAGGATGTCACACACAGAATTAAGGCAAGTTGGCCAAAATGGAGAAATGCATCGGGGGTGTTATGTGATGGTAAAATCCCATTAAAACTAAAAGGAAAATTCTATAGGACAGCTATAAGACCAGTCTTGTTGTATGGCTCAGAATGTTGGGCAGTCAAATACCAGCATAAGCAAAAGACGAGCGTAGCGGAGATGAGGATGTTAAGATGCATGTGCGGCCATACAAGAAAAGATAAAATTAGAAATGAGGTTATTCGTAATAAGGTAGGAGTAGTGCCAATCGAAGAGAAGATGAGAGAGACTAGACTAAGATGGTTTGGTCATGTGAGAAAGAGACCACGAGACGCTCCTATGAGGAGAGTTGATGAAATGGAACAATTAGTAAAAAAAGAGGTAGAGGCAAACCCAAGAAGACTTTGGGAGAGACATTAAAGTTTGATATGAAGTGTATGGACCTAAATGAAGATATGACAAAAGACATAAATACATGAAAGTCTAGAATTCATGTAGTCGACCCCACATAATGGGATAAAGGCTGGATATGTTGTTGTTGTTGTTGTTGTTGTTGTATTATTATTGCCACAACAAATGGCTTCTAAATGTGTTTCGTTAAGTGGAAGTGGGAAAAAAAGATCCAAAATTGGAAATATAAGTTTTTGCAATATCCCAAAGTAGTTTGTTTGAACATTATCCATTTTTTTACAAGAACCAAAAGTTAATTCTTTTGAACATTATTAAAAGAATTTGTATTTTAGACGTCTTATATGCATTATATAACAATCTTTTCATGTTAGATATTTTTGTTTTATCAATTTAAGTGCCTTATACCAATAAGGCGAGTGCCTTTTTGGGCACCTAGCACTTCAAGCAATATAATGTCATATCATCTTAAGGGCACTTCACCTTTAACACCTTGTACCATAATGAGACAACAATTTGATTACATTCGTAGGTAAATCAATTAAATTACCCCCTACAATCTATATACATGACTATTGAGGGATTTGTGCTAATTGGTTACTATTGAATTGTTAATCATCATCTGATCTAAAAACTTAAATTGGTCGATAAAGAGTTAACTTTATCTTTTATAATATTATTTTTGCTCTCAAAACACCCCCTCACATATGTTCAAGCTTCACTACATAACTCACCCAAACAAGTGCAATAATTTAAATATTAGGTCAATGGTGAGAAAAGAACTGATGACCTTTGCCTACTCTAACACAATATTGAATTGTTAACCACTATCTAATCTAAATCTTAAACTGGTAGATAAAAGATTAATTGTATCTTTCGTATTATTATTTTTACTCTCAATAGTACAAAGTTGTCCTACAAAATCTTAAATCTTAAACTGGTAGATAAAGGGTTAACTTTATATTTCATATTATTATTTTTACTCTCAATAGTACAAAGTTGTCCTACAAAATCTGGAATGAACATCTGAGTGAATAGGAAGAGATCGCCTCTTTTGTTTCAATCTCTATCTATAGATTATACATTTAATTGTGTCTATGCAATCAATAGTTAAGCGAAATGAGTAATATTACCTTCTCCCATCAAAGCAGGCCTTATGGTAGAATCACATATATTGTCATGTGCAAGTTTGCAGCTAGCTATCTCAATTCCTTATCCTAATTCTGTATATTTAATTTTCTTACACTGCCTAAACCTGTCTTCATTTGCAACTAAATTCCATTGGTTGGGTTTGGGCACCTCAAAGTAGGTCATTATCTCCTTTTATTAAGCTAGCATGATCAAACGATTCCAGAATAGACCCCTACTGAAAGTACCGCCATACTAGAGAACACACTAAACACCAAGCATGTGTAAGTTTGCAGCAAGCTAAACGAGTTCACAACTTTTTGTGGGCTTAGCTTGATACTTTTTCCAAGATAAGCAAGCTTGAACTAGCCCTAACGTACAGAACACAAGCTGTAAGCCAACAACTTAGTTCTTCTCTAGCCCTATCACTATGTGTCCTCCCACATTCCTTCTATGCATAGTTCTTTAACTGGTCAAAAGAACAGGATCATTGAGCCATTAGTGTATGTGAAGAGGCTGGAAAATAGATTTATCCACTTAAATATTTTAGTATATATTCACCACAAGTTGGATTGAGAGAAGAGACAAATGCAAAATTTTGGGAGGATTTAGAGAAATGTTGCAAGGAATAACTAGAGAAAAGAAGATCATTATAGGAAGTGACTTAAATGGTCATGTAGGTACAGAAGTGAACAGGCATAGAAATATGCACGGTGTAGTTTTCAAGAAATAAATAATGAGGAAAAGCTATTTTGAATTCTGTCATGCCATATGATATGTTCTAAAAGCAGGAAGGACATTTAATAATAATATGTTCTAAAAGCAGGAAGGACATTTAGTCGCATATAAAAAAAGCTTATTAACTATCCAAGTAGATTACTTTCTTATGAGACAATAGATTGCTATGTAGTTATATTGTAACGATTGTAAAGTTATATCAATAGAGTACCTAACCACTCAATACAGGCTTATAGTCCTTGGTGTCCATATAAAAAAATGGGAAAATGGTTTATTAACTATCCAAATAGATTACTTTCTTATAAGACAATAGATTGCTTATGTAGTTATGTTGTAAAGATTGCAAAGTTATATCAATAGAGTACCTAAGCACTCAATATAGGCTTATAGTCCTTGGTGTCCATATAAAAAAATGGGAAAATGGTTTGAAAAACAATCAAATGGTGAAATTTAAAGTGTATGAATCTTACTTTAGCCAAAAATAAAAAATTAAATAAAGTGTGTGGCAAAAGAGATTAGTTTGTGAAAGTAACCCAATGCGGATTGAGATGGTTATTGCTATCCAAAACACAACAAAAACTATTTTTGGAGAGTCAAAGAGAAAAGCTCCGAATCAAAAGAAGTCATGGTGGTAGAGTAACGAGGTATAAGAAAAAACCTAAGACCAGGAGAACTTGTTACAAGACTTTACATGCATGCCATAACATAAAATAAAATGTTTAACAACAACATATTAAGATTTAATCCCAAAAACAAGAGAACAATCAAAGTGCTTACAACAACAACAACAATACCAAGCCTTAATCCCACCATATGGGTCGGTTACATAGATTGTAGACCTCCATATGTCTATCCATAGTTGTATCCTAACGAGGCCATTATATTCTCTATCATGTTTAAGAGTTTCCAACTAAGTTTTATTTGGTCTTTCACTCCCACTTTTACTACAAATTTCCTCTATTTCATCCACTTGTTGCACAAGAGCCTCTATTGGTCATCTTCTCATATATCCAAATCATCTTAATTGTAACTCTCTCAATATAAATAGTATATTATCATAAAATAGCTATATAATAGTACTATATATAAATAGGACACAATGCATTAATATCAAGGAATCCAAATTATTTATATACAAGTTATTAAAGACATGTATAATCAAGTAGAAATATGGATTAAGACTTGTAAGGGAGATATTGTTTTTCAATTATAATTACATTACATTAAGATCTACACAAGGAAAATTCTTCATTGCTCTTGTAATGGATAGAGTCACACACATTCAAGAAAATGTGCATTGGTATATATTACTTACAGAATGATCTTGTTTTTGCAGATAAGACAAAGTAGGTGTGAATATTACACTCAAACTAAGGAGTGACACCTTATAAAATTCAAAGGCTTCAATTTGATCAAATCAAAACAAAATATATAAAATGTAAATTTAATAAAAATAAAAAAAAAATAGATAGTGTTGCGATAAGACTTGATGATCAAGTTATCCCTAAAAAGGGCAATTTAGATATCTTGGTTCGATTATACAAAAAAAGGAAGATTGCTAAGGATATTACCATAGTTAGAATGAAAAAGTATGTCCAGCATTTTATATCATAAAATCTCTTTTACAGATAAAAGAAAAGGTCTATCATGTGGCTATAAGACTATCCTTATTGTATGCTTCATAATGATGGGTAGTTAATTACTAACATATATAAAATACAAGCGTAACTAATAAGAGAATATTATGGTACATATGAAGCCATACAAAAAAGACAATTAAAAATTATATTATCTGTAATAAGATTAAACTGACGTCTATTAAAGAAAATGACGTCTATTAAAGATAAGATACACGACACACGAATAAGATCCTTTAGACAACCTGGAAGAAGAAAGTAATAGATGCATATGTTAGGAGAATAGATAAAAAGGAAATCGTTGCACTTGCCACCAAGAGAGGTAAAGGAAGATTAAAAAGAAAAATGTAGTCAGAAATGGCATGGTCATGGATAGAAATGAATGATTAAAGAGTTAAAATTCATATACCCAATCCTAATTACGACTAAGGCCTCTGATCACAAAAAATGTTGAACAATAAACTGCATGGCATGAACACATGGACCATTAAAAGAAAGAAAAAGTCAAAAAAACCAAGTATTTCCTTCCACGTACAGCAGGATGTAAATAGGTATTTTGAATGAAACATCAAAAAAATATAAATAGAAGCAAAATTAATCGATTCATTGAATATGTGAACCTAAAACTGTAAGTTCGCAACAACCATACCATAATCCACTAGAACTCGGCCGAGTCCCAATCGAACCAGGCCGATTCATCTCCATCAGATCCGAGTCACCAACTCGACGAACCCTCTCATAACCACCTCCAGACTTAGGTCGACCGTCTTCCCCGAGCCGATTCGGCCGGTGGCCTCCGATCTCCCTTGACCGGACTCCCTGTTGCTTCTGTAACTCGAAACCCGGCTTCTCCTCCCGCCCGGCGAACCCCGGCCGAAGATGAGGCGGAACGAACCGGTCCGGCTTCGTCGATGGAGACGGACACGGAGACGCCGAAAACTCCTTCTCCGGCTTCGGCAATGTCAAAGGAGAGCCGGTTCGGCCGAGCGGACGGAGAGATATGGTGTCCTCCTCGGACCTGATTTGATCTCGAATCCCGGCAGGTCGTTCCCGTTGTTGCTGGCGTGGAGAAGATGGCAAAGGAGGGGAGAGTTGGGCGATTGGCTTGGGAGAGGGGCGGCTCAGGACGAGCATGTGGCCATGGATGCGGGAATTCGACAGAACGGTTCTGGAGGTGGGAGAGGAGAGAGGAGAAGAGGGGGAAGAGGCGGAGGAGGCGCCGGCGATCTTCTTCTTGTCGTAGATGTCGTTGAAGTTGAGGGAGGCGTACTTGTTGGCCCTGCTACTTGCCATCCACCGCCGCCGCCGCCGCCGCCGTGAACGGAGGAGAGAGAAGGATGTTTTGAGAGTCGGATCAAAGGCCGGACGATCGCCGATCGAAATGGAGTCTCCGTACGGATTGTGCAGCCTACATTCCAGCCGATTTCCTTCATTCTTTCTTTTTATTTCTGGGATGCAGTCGCCTTTCTGATGATGATTCGTTGTCCACGTGGCAGCCACCCGCTTATTACTTTTATTATTTTCAATATCTTGCAATTACATTAATTATTAATAATTATTTATTACTAAATCTAACCTATTGAATTTAATCTTGTTGTACTCTATGTATGCATTAAACTTCTTTGCAACGTAAGTCCTCTGAATTCTTAACCAATCATATATATATATATATATATAAAATAAGACATAAAGATTTTTTAAAATATCTTAAAAGAAAAATATTTTAATGGTTAAGATCAATTCCTAAACATTTGATAGTTGAAATTAAAAATTTCCCTACCCACAGCAGCCATCTCATTGTCTCTCTCTATTTTTCTCTATTTTCTCTTTCTCTTTTCCATCCACTCATCTTTGTCTCCAGGGCCTCTTTCTCTTTCTCTCTATCTTCCTCCCACCCACACACACAAGCATATATATATATATATAGAGAGAGCAATGGAGCCTAAAGCAGCGAGCAGGGTGGGCTCATGATGGAGAGCCGATGCAGTGGCTAGGTGTGATAGTCGGAGGCGTGATCGATGGTGGTTGGATGCAGCGAAGCTTGGTGGCTAGAAGTAGCAGAGTTGAACAGCGATGACGATTCGTACGCACAAGTAGAGGTGCGAGAGGTGGCCCTGCGACGGCAAACGACTGATAATGGCTATGGGGCGACGACCAAGGACGATCGATGGAGATAGTGTTGGCCGCAGCCAGCAGGTGGCCAGTGCTGTGCGCAGGCGGTGGCCGTGCGTTGCAAGAAAAAGAAGCGGGAGGAAGAAGATGAAGGGAAAACGAGAAAAAAAAAAGAAAAAAAATGCTAAAAAATAGGGAAAATGGAGAAAATATCAAAAAAATTAAAAAACATTGGGAAAAAAATGTATTATGTGTATGAATATATGTTTTTTTTTTTGTATGTATATTTATGTATTATGTGTATGTATGTATATTTATGTAGCATGTGTGTATGTATGTGTGTATGTATTCTATATATTTATATATGTATTCTGTGTATGTATGTATGTATATATGTACACGCATGTGTCTTTGTGTGTGTAACTCCATTTCGTATATTTCATGTAACTCTTTTTTTGTGTATGTGTGTATGTTAATATTTATTAGATTAATTAAATGTATCACTTAAACTGTCAATCAAATTTTATGATAGAATATGTTATTGATGAAGCAAAGAGAATGAGTATGACACTGAGTTGAGCTACGATTTATTGTTTAATAAAAAATTAAACTTATCATGTAGGACGATTATAAACAATTAAAAACAGTCTTATTTTTTATTTTTGTAGGAAGATTTCTCTATTGTTTGATTTCTTATTTTAAATTTAAAATTTCATTATTTTATGTTAAAAATAAAATTATTATTATTATTACATCATTATCATATATTCTATAAATTTTTCTGTAATTATCTGTCTTCGTATACTTTAAAAACTTCAAGCCCAAAACCAAACAAATCATTTATCAAAATCCAATTTGCTGAGAAGCCCACTTAACCCAATAAAAAAATATTCAATTTATTATGTAACTAAAATTTATCACATAAACTGTCAGTTAAATTTTGTGTATGACACTGAATTCAACTATGATTTACTGTTTAATAAAAAATTAAATTTATTATGTAGGACGATTGTAAATAACTAAAAATAGTCTTTTCATAAAATAAAGATAAAATTAAATATAAAAAAAAACCTCATAATTTCTTATTTCAAATTTAAAATGTCACTATTTTATGTTAAAAATAAAATTATTGTTATTAAAATATATAAAATATCTTAGAGACACACTTCATTGGCTAAGATGAATTTTAAATATATATCAATGGTTGAGATTAGCTGAGATGAATGATGTTCTTGCCCATTCACTCCCTCGCTCACTGTCTCTTTGTCTCCCTTTGTCTTTCTTTCCTTCATAGATCCACCCACCCACCCCTTACTCACTGTCTCTCTCTATCCCTTTCTCTTTCTCTTTCTCACAAACCCACCCACTCACCCACACCATCGGCGAGTGCAACGGCGGTGGGGGAAGGAAGGGCCAACTGTGGGTAGGGGGCCGGTAGGTGCGACAACCACTCACTCCCTCACTCATTGCCTCTCTCTCTCTCCCTCTCTCTCTCTCTTTCTCACAGACCCACTCACCCACGCCATTGACAGGTGTGACAGGTGGTGGAGGGAAGGGAGGGTCGATGGTGGGTGGGGGGTCAACCAGTGCGATGGTAGTGAGAGGGGCGGGTAGGGGGGCTAGCTGGTGCGATGGCGGTAAGAAGGGCAGAAAGGATGACAACAGGTGGGGGCCAACAAATGCGATGATCACTCATTCCCTCACTCACTGTCTCTCTCTCCCCCTTTGTTGCATTCTCTCTCCTGCTCACTCACTTACTCACTACCTCTCTCTTTCTTTCTCTCACAAACCCATCCACCTAGGCCATTTGTGGGTGCGATAGCGTGAAGGGGGGAAAGGAGGGTCGACGGATGGTAGAAGGGTCGACGGGTGAGACGACGATTGGGGCGAGGCGTTGCGAGGGCTGGCAAGGGGACGATGGCGATCTGAGATGACCCACAGGCCCCCGACTGGCCGTTGTCGAGGGCCTTTGAAGCCCTCAACCAGTGACGATCGGGGGCTCCAAGACTGTTGTTACACATTAGTCATCTTACTCTTCTTTCTATTCGTTGTTTGGTTAAGAGAAAAGTTTGTATCTTTAGTTTTTTTACTTTTTCCTTCTCATTTTTTTACCTTTCTCTGTCCTCCATGTGTTGGAAAATGGTCAAAACCTAGTAGATTTGGTCAAGATTTTCTTGGTTCTGGCAAATTGCAATTTTTGGTGATCTTTTAGTTTTTCACTCAAATCTCACATAAACACCCTTCTTTCTGATATCGATCGATTACTTGTGTTTCTTCAAGGAAAAACCCTATTTTAGATCAACCAAAGCACCTTAAAAATAACTTGATTTTCTCTAAAGATCTTTTATTGTTTAACCATAGTGGTGTCTTTATATACATTTTCTCCGATTGCCCTACCTCTCAAATCCATCAATGAAAGGCTAGGAATCCATTGGAGGTCATAAGGTACTCGAGTGCCCTCATTGTAGCCCATTATGGAGGTTCATGTCATCATTGGTCGATAAAGAAAATTCATTATTCAACTTCTCTAAATTCTCACTTTGCCCCCTCAAGTTTTCTAACATTTACATACAGAACTTCGCATGCACTTTTCAAAATTATGCCCCGACACCTCTCTTTCTTTCATTTATTCACTTGATGTCCCTTTAGTTTTGCATTTTAGTCCTTACTAGTATTTTAGGTTCCACTGCAACCCTTTAATTTTGCAAATTCTCTCATTTAGCTTTATTTTGATTTAAAAATTAAAAGAATTATCAAGATGCCATTATATACATATAATTTTATATCTTTATGTCATGCTCACATTTTTTGTATACATTTTCTAAAATAAAAAATTTGTGAAAAAAAAATTGGAGTACTACAAGCCTACATGACAATGTCTAGTGGATTGTTAAGAATGGGTGTTGTAGGCCTCTCTACACCAATATTATTTTAAAAGTCCTAGTACCTAGTGTCATAATGCTTGAAAATAAACCATCACCACCATCTTAGGTCATTTTTCTAGCCAAGTTAACCCACAACTATGATATGGTTGTTAAAGCAATCGTCTTATTTTTAGGCTAGCCTGGGGTAAGCCCACAAGCAACAATGACACAATAAACAAAGGAATTGTCTTTTCATGACTCAAGGGCAACCACAAGGCAAAGTTGTTAGCATATAACCCCTAGAAAAAAATAGAGAACAAACAGTTAATAAATTGATCGACTAGTACCCACCACCCCATCTCTCAAATAAAATAAGTCATTAACCATCTATCCACCATTTTTCTTACTCTTTATTTTTGGGCAAATTGCTTTTTTCACCTATTTTGAGCTTTCAGATATTGAATTTAAGCATTAGATGGTTGTTCTAAGGTAGACCATAGGTAGTTAACCATTCTCTTTAGTTGTAGGAAGTGGAAAAACCAATCCCTAATGTGGACCCTCAAGCATATTTGGGCACATCTTTGCACATGCCATACACATGCAAAGTAGTCATCTAGTACCATGTCAATCAAAAGGCTATCGTCACCACCATTTGTCTAGCTAGGTAATCCTTAATCTATGATGAAATAAGTTGTCTTTTATATATGTAGACATGGCTTAGAACATATCATAGGCAAATCACAAACAATAAAGGGTAATCAAACTATGCTAGACTATACGAGGCAAACTTTAACTTAGGAATGTGGGTAAACAACATACAATGAAAAATAAAATATCACAAGGCAAAACTCACACAATTTGATCAATCCCCCTTCATTTATTCCTTTAATTCTTCTCTCTTTCTCTTGACCTATCCTTGGCTTTACCTTATACAAATAGACTTTCTCGAAACCTACCAAGGTAGTCTTACTTATTTCTTTGGTTGCAAGACTTGTGATCAACATTTGGTTCGGGCCTTTTTATCAATTTGGGATATTTCTTAGCTGGTATAAATGCTTGCATCATTACTTAATTTATATATTATCTCTATGCCTTAATACACAAAGACTATAGAGTTCGCATCCTTGCAAACCATCTTTTTTGTCAATTCTTATACGAAGAGCTTTGTGTATCTATGTGTTGTGCGCATGCACGCATATGTAAAAGTTATTACATAATTGATGGAGCAAGATTTTGCATACTCAAGAATGTTTGACCTTAACCATGGTAAGAGCATGATGTAGTTGAAATGGATGATCGTTGGGTTAGTGGGCTCCTAAAGATGCAATCCATATGCATTAATTAGAAAACTGATTGGCCCTTTCAAGATGGTTTCTATGGTGTTTCATTCAACAATCATTCATTCACATGAGCCTTTAGGAAGTAATGAAAATAGTAAAGAGAAATTGGAAGAAGGAGAAGAAGTTGAGAGTCTTGAGTATCATTTGTCTCATGTTGATCTTTCATATTCTGATAATTGCTTTTATGAGTCTCCAATTCACCTTTTTTATGAGATGACTTTGAATTAACTAATTCATCTTTTTCTTTTCTATCTTTTATTGACCGAGTTAACTACTTCCTCTTTTTCTTTTCTTAGTGAATATCTTAGCTAAGCAAATCTCAATAGGATACTTGATGTTATTTTCCTTTATGGGATTAGCCAACTAGTTAATATGCCTTGATAGACAAGCAGGGGCAGATGTAGGGGGAGTTCTGGGACTGGGCTATATTAATATTTAGTTGGGGTTTTGCCTGATTTTTACACACACACACACACATATATATATATATAATATTACTGCTGTTTAGCTGGGGCCGGCACGGGCTGAAGCCAGTGCCAGCCCCCCCTACATCCGCCCATGTGGACAAGACATGCTGATTAATGTTAGTTGGATTTACCTATTGGCATGGACTAGCCTTTATCTCAATGGAGGTTCACTTGCCAAGCGAATGCATTAAAACATTAAAGTTTATATGCATAATTTTAAGTAGGGAAAATTGTTAAAATCATTTTAGACTGAATTTTTAAGTTTTCTTTCAATTTTGGACAGAACTTTTAAATTTTTCAATAATAGCAATCAACTTTGGTTACTTTGCAATTTTGAACCGTCATTGCTACTCCATTAATAAAAATCATTAAATACTAATGTGGATTATTAAAGTAGTTAACGTGACTACCATCTTAGTAATTTTAGTTGAGGTGGCCTTCTAAATGCTTATATTACCTCTAAATATATTTAAAACTACAAAAATGTATCTACATATTCTAAACATATATTTTTTAATTAAAAATATATTATATTTTAAAAATAAATTGAAAATTAAAATTTACAACTAAAAATATAATATATAAAATAATCCAATTTTTTTTCATGAATTTACAATTTTATCAAATTCTTTCAATTTCGGCAATTAGTTCCCAATTGACTTAATTGGGTGTAATTTTATTCAACATATAAAATCAATTTCGAGAGATTATATTCATACTAACTTGGCATGTCAGGTATCATATAATAATAATATTTATAGAATCCACATGTACACATAAATAAAAAAATATATATATAACTTGATTTTGGGTCTTAAGGTTAGTTGACCTTGGTTTAACAAGGGTTGTAAGAGGTAAAGTATGGTTAAATAAAAAAACTCAGAATGGCTGGCTAGAGAATCGTGAAAAGCATTGTCTAGAAGAGGGAGAAAATGACTTGGAAGACATTGAAATAGTGATAGGAGGAATTGAAGCTTCGATTGGAAAGAGACAATGCCGTCATGGTCCACACAAGCGCAAGAAAGAGAGATAATCCATTATTTAAGTTCGATGATGAAAGGGAAACATAAAGGAAACATAGGTCCATTTCATAACAAGAAAAAAAAAAAGTTATCCTTATGCTTCAGGTCCCATTTGTTAAATGTTTTCACTGATATCTACAAGGTAGAAGTAGCTCAAAAGGCACGCAAAGATTTCTCTAGCTAGCGCGGGCCTTTTGATACTTAAGTCAAAAGAAGTCATAGTGTAGAAAGGATGTGAGTGAAGATGCGGGTGGAGTATGCAATGAAAGTGGTTCGGGAAAAGTTAGTTCTCTAGGAGATGTGTGGTTGTACGGGTGCTAAGAGGAGGAAGCCTAGAAAAAAAGAGGTTCAAGAGTTAGAGAGAAGATGAAATGTCGAAAAAAAGATCCAGAATGTGAAAGGTCATAGGGTGTTTATAATTGTTAACTGTGACTGGGACATAGATACACATGCAGGAAACATGGATATTGTCTCGGTCGCACGCGGTTGTCTTAGAGTTAAGCATGGAAAAAGGCCTTCGTGAGAAACCCCTTAGAGGAAAAGTCACCTAGAGGAAGGAAAACCTGTGATCAGGTGGGCCACATTGTGTAAGACAATAGGGGACAACATTGTTTGGGAAAAGTTCTCCTATGTACTTTCTCAAGAGGATGGCTTAACCGGGTGGATTGTAATGTGCGATAAGTGCCTCTTAGGAAGAACTCGCTATGGTTCTTCAGGAGAATTTTTGTGCCAAGTTATCCAAGAGAAGTGTTTCTCTCTCTGTAAGTCCTCCATTTTCCAGGAGAATTGCTCTCTGGAGGAAAAGCCTTCTCTGGGACAACTCTTTCTAAAGGATAGACTACAATAATATGGGGATTTAGGTTATTTTTTATTCTTAGGTTTCTATAATTAGGGTTTTAAATTTGGGTTAACAATAATTAGGGTTTAGAAATTAGGGATTTTGTAATTAAGGTTTCCAAAATGGGGAATTCATTAATTAGGGTTGTGAAATTGGGGATTTTGTAATTATTGTTTAAAAAATGGGGGATCTTTTAATTATGTTTATGTTGCTTAGAAAAATATTCAAGAGGGAGTGAATTGGGTTTTTCAAAAACTTAATATTTTAACTCTTGTTGAAAACTTTTAAATTGTGGTCTTGATAATTAGTGATTGCAGTAGGAATAAGAACAATAATAATATCAAACGACCACAAATAACACAAGAATTTTTATAGAGGTTCAGCTCTAAGAGCCTAGCCCTATATCTTAAAACTGTATTTGAGGTTTCACTAGGTGAAATATATCACTAGCTTTTAATTGGAGCTAAAATCGATATACAATCTCTTGTCTAAGCAAGAATCACTAGCACATTACTAGTAAATACAAACCTCTCACATGATAAGTGAGTATGAAAGAACTAATAGACACCTAAGATGGGCGAGAATTGTTTTTTTTTTTTTTTTTAAAGTTGGATTAAAAGACTTTTGAGCAAAGAAAGAATTGATTTGCCTTTAAGAATATTTGAAAGATGAAAATAAGAGAATATATTAAAAGCTTAAGTTCTTGGTAATTTAACAAATACTTACGCAAATATAGTTTAAATAAAATTCAGCTTTGTACGATTAAAAGGATTGCTAAAAATGCAAAGTGAAAATGTCAAAAATAGAAAAATATCTTGCTAAAATAAAATGAAGAAGAAATGAAAGAATGCAGCACACAACAAGTTTTATAGTAGTTCAGCTAACAAGTTTACTTCAGTCCCTTGGCTTCTCATCAAAGATTTATCTAATCCACTTATCTTTTGCAGGCTTAGCTATAACCTCAGTTTTTCACAGTTGTTGTTGTAACATCTATTTTTAATAGGCTTTACAGTAACCAATACAATTGGTTTTTAAAATCTCAACCGAAACTATCACGATCCAAGATTTTCCCCTATTTTTTTTTTTACCACCCCTCAATAAAACCAATAACATATTTTCATTAAGTAGCTGAAGCCGATATAAATACTTACATCACCATTCATTAAACATTCACATTAGGGCTTAATCGCCCATACATCGCCAAATAAAAAGGGCAACAAAATCTAAATACAAAAGTAAACCCTCTTTTTTTGCTCTCAACACAAACCCTTATGGATCTTTTGGTTGGGATTGCTTTGCACAGATAACCACCCTTCTAAGATCAAGCTACACTATCTTTCCCTCATCTATAGCTTCCCTCACACATGGAATGATGCAAACAAGAATAAGCCACAAGACTCAACAAGTATAATTTAATTAAATGAGACATTATGAATCATAGACATGTATAAGAGAAAACCAAGTAGAGTGTGAATACTTGCTGCAATCATGAACCCACATCATGTTTTACCACAACATATATCAATGAATTCACATTATCAACATAAGGACTGATGTCCTTTCCACGTACTTGTTTTCCACCAAATGAGCATCTAAAGCCAAACCTCACACGCACTGACTTTCATTAGGTGAGCATCTAGATCCGAAGCTCACACACATTGACTTTCCTCAAGCAAGCATCGTGGGTATACCTTGCGGACACGATTTGCCACACGCATCAATCACCATGCAACACTTAAACATTTTAAACACAATTATACATATCCACACACATGGTCACACACTTATCCCCTAGGCCAATGCTCAACATGGTTCTATTTATTAACACTTTAAAACACATCTATGCATATACTTATCCATAGCCATGCACACATAAACAACCTTCACGCATTTGTAGATTGTGCAAGGTCTGAGGAAAAGCCCAACTTATACTCTTAGATGTATTTTGTATTTTCCCTCTCCTAAAGATGACAATCAAGGTTATAGTCCATGAGGGAACTTAAACAATAAATAATATGAGGATTGGGGAGTAGAATAATATAAGCAAAACAAGAAATAGTGGTTGACAACAAAGGCAGAACGGTCGTGTAATATCCCGAGAGCCCAAAGTCAGGTCCAAGAAGGGACTCTAGAGAAGCTAATATATATATCGAGGATAGTAAGAATAAAACAACACCAGCTGGATACCTTTTGGGCTGAATATAGATAAAAAATAGGGTAGCTCAAGGATAGATATCCCTTGGGAAGTTCACGTAGGCCCATCAAGGTAAGTTGATTCGCTTCTTCCTATCGCTCGATGTGGATGTTACAGGTGGTATCAGAGCTGACCCTTAGAGAAGATAGTCTGATAAGGGCGGGGAGTGGCGCTGGGGCATGAGGACCTGAACAAAGAGCGGTTCCTGACAGGCTTTTAGGATGGCAGCCCCTAAAGGGGAAAAGATCTGGACTAGTTATAAGGTCACATAATGAGGACATTATGTGCTCAAGAAGGAGAGAATGTAATACCCCAAGAGCCCAAGGTCAAGTCCAAGAAGGGACTTTAGAGAATGTAATATATATATCGAGGATAGTAAGGAAAGAAACAATAATAACTAGATACCTTTTGGGCTGAATGTAGATAAAAAACTCCTGAACTAAGCGTGCTTGAGTTAGGGTAGTTAAGGATGGGTGACCCCTGGGAAGTTCCCATAGGCCCATTAGGGTAAGTTGATCTGATTCTTCCTATCGCTCAATGCGAGATGTTACAAGTCGATAGCTGCCAACCACCGATCGAGAGCTTAGGCATTCTTCAACCCAACAATCAATAGCCTTGCCACAATAGTTGATAGTCATAACTCATATATCTAATGGTCGACAGCATGGCATGGTCGGGCGATCACTTGTACGAAGCCGCCTCAAGAATGGTCAACAGGTTGGGCGAAATGGTCGACAATCTCCACAACCTGCAACCCTATACAACATACACAAGAACATCGTCCATGCAAGTAACACCAAAATCTTGTATGTTCTTAACCCTAACCACGAAAAAGCATCATTCCAAAAGAAATATAGGGTGATACAAGACCCTATTAGAAGGCTCAATGGGACTTGACAAAATCCAACAGCAATTCAGGAAGATTTACATTACTTTTTGCATAAACATCAAGTATGAACCCATCAAAACAGATGGGGTTTTCTTGAACCAAATCTCAAGAATAGAGACATCATAAGATTAAGAACAAGAAGGGGAATATAGGAGCTTGCAAAGAAGGTTAAAGAGCTTGCATATGAAATGGAGAAGGGAAAGATAACTAACCTTAACCTCTTTATTTTACTAGAAATAAAGCTAGAAAGCAACCCAAAGATCCAACGTGCTACTACTCTTATATAGGCATGTACATAAACATGGTTGAACTTGTGGATAGTTGGAAGAAAATGAAGAAGAATATGGAGTAGAATTCCTTATAGAAAAGAGAGGAAGAACGAATGCACAGAAGGATTCCTCAGCTGCTCACACTGCTGCATTTCTTTCTTCTTTCACTTTTCCCTTACTTTTACAAGTCAATTGTGCTGGAATTTTCTAGGGGCTGCTATATATATACATATATATCCACTTATTTTTATGCTTCTTAATTCAACAAAATATATAATACACATATATGTATACAAACAACAACTAAAACCGACAGCCTTGGAAGGCAAACCTCCAAATTCATCTTTTCCAAGTGCCATCGTACCCTCTGCCAACCTCCTTTTTCCTTTATCTCCTTCTCTCACTTTCCAGCCACTATTGTTGATTTTGGGGCAACCAATATATGTGTGTGTATGTATAAATCAACTTTCTTTGACTTTGCATAACAAGACAAGGGATACTAATATAATATTTGCACACATTATATATATATATAGAAGAAACACATGACAACCCCATGTCCAGCCTTCTTACCTTGATTTTGACTTCCACCTCCTTGACTTGGACTTTCAACCTCAAGAATAGCTTCTTTGATTTTGACTTTTCAACCCTCATACAATTTCCTTACTTTGTCTTTTCCAACCTCCACTTACTTGGCCCTATTATTTTACTTGGTCTTATTATTATTTCCCTCATTTTGATATAATACGGGTACACTGAATATTATGATCATATGTTCCTCCACCTTTAATCCGTAATGATAATTTAGTTCCCGCTAACTCTTAATGTTGGGAGCACAATCATTCACATAACAACCTCGAAATAAGCATTCCGACTACTAATTGCAATAAACATCGATAATGCATCTAACCTTTTAATGGGTAAAAAGATTTTCATCTCACAATAGAAAAGAGAGATAAAAGAATATAGACAATCTAAACACTCTTTCTCTCATTTTTGTGATCAAGGATGTAAACTTGAAGAATTCTTTGGCTCAAAGAAGTAGAAAGAATTTCAGAATCAGCAGCCTTGTATCTACAACATCATCTCATTTTATAGTTCTGTCATAAGGATGAAAATCTGCAAAGACAACTTTCTTTTTCCATAAAATAATAATTAGAATATTCAAATATCATGCTAAATTATTTATGCCTAAATGGTCCAATTTGTGCCTTAAAAGGACCTCAAATGGCTAGATTTTTAAGGTTCAACAACCATTCACTCAACTAACTCAGACTCTTACTCGACTAATGGAATTTTTCAATTGATTAAACTCATAATATAATCAACTGAACTTTTGACAACACTCTATTATACCCTTCAACCACTCGAGTGAACTCAACAGCAATTCAAGTATATATGCAAAACTTGTTGCCAACCAAGGGATAACATAAAATACTCTACTATTACACTTTAATAGTCAATTGTCCATCAACTTATGCTCAATTTCTCACAAAAATATTAGATTAAAATATTCGCATGCAAGCATACTCGACTAAGGAAGAGAGATACTCGATTAATACAAGATTTTACTCAATTATGCACAACTCTTAAGTCGATTAACAAGATAAATCACTTGGCTATCACTTTGATCACTTGATTGCTTTTGATATAGCCGAAAGCCTTGCAATAAATACTCGATTACAAAGAATATTCATTTGATTCGTATTCAAACATACTCGACTATACTCAATGCATTAATTGACTATCAACTAATCAACAAATATTGTTTTGAATAACATCAAAACACTTTTCTCATCAACATGCACATCTAAAAATCATAAACATTGAGCTTAAATATAAGACTCAATTTTTCCATCATTTAAATAAATATAAACCATTACCTCAAACACATAGGGGTGCTTAAGACACAAGTAACATTTGTAAAAGTTGGTTAACACTAACTTTCCAATCACACTCACTTGGTTACATAGAGAGCCTTAGAAGAAAAGAGAGATATATCTCAAGCACATGGCTTTGGTAGCAATATATAATACTCAACTAAGAACATTCTTCTTTTTAGATCTAAAATAACAATCATTCTATTAGCTCATACATTAATAGACAACATGTAACATATAGATTATAGAAAATATATTGAGCGCATTATATCAAAACACAAATATAGAACATCAAGATGCATTTACTCGAGCATCATACTATAGATAACTTTATGATATTTTACTATTGTGTTGTGTGTGATTCTGATAATGAAAAACAACAAAGTTTTATATCCTAACTCAAGTATATGATTTTTCAACAAAAATCAATTTCAATATCAAGTACTACTTTGTTAAAATGAAAACTAAATGAATTACATTCTTATACATATGGAGATTTGCAAAAACAAGTATTAAGATTTAAGAGAATCTCCTAAATAAATTTTATAAATTGGTTTTGAACAATTGGATAAATGAACCAAAAAAATTTCAAAGGCAAAAGCCCATGTATGTGATATTTTACTCGTGTGTATGTATTGTGGTTTTGATGATAACAAACAAATCAAAGTTATATTTTTAGTTCAAACATGAATTTTCAAAATCAATTTAATATAAATTTTCAAATGTTTAATATATCATATGAAAATATAATATTCACCAAAATAGAGATTGGAAAAACAAATTTGTATTGGCAAATCCTTGAAATTAAGATCTTATATAAATAATATGGAAGAAATTTTTTCAAGGAAAAATCAAGTCACCTGTCAACCATTGTGGTCTCAAGCCTTTGCTAGTCGACCAATTGCCTAGGATTTGTCGACCGACAAAAAGCACAGGACCAAGTCAAGCTTGCATGTATCGACCATTCAAGCAATTTTTGCTTTTAGTTGTTAATCGATACTTCTTGATATATCGATCGACAAAATGCATTTTGCATTGCATCTATCAACCATCTAAAACATTGAGACTTGCATTTCACCTTGATCCATCGACCAATCCCATTGGATATGTTAACTAACAGTATGCTTGTCTTCTCATTTTTACATTTCTTAGTTTTTGTTTGTCAGTCGATTGGTATAAGGCTGTCGATCGACAGAAAGTAAGCATGTGGACTCTTCACATTCTAAGCTTCTAATTGTCGACTGATGCCTTGCATCAGTCAATCGAATTTTGAATTCCTTAACTAATCTGTCGACCGATGCCTTGCATATATTGACCGTTTCTGTGTAAAAAATCACTAACGATTAGTTTGTCCACTAATTCAAAGTGTTCCCTCCACTTCCAACAATAAGATTATAAAATGGGTTCTCAAGGCACTATAAGTAAACGTCAAATAGATGATTCAAACCAACCAAGTAATATTATTACAAGCTCTTAAGTACTATTCAAGTTTGTGCTTCATTGTTACATTTATTTTCTCTCCAAGGCTTTGCATTCATTTTGTAAAATTCATTTTCAAGTCTTGTCTCTATTTTTGAGAGAATTTGTAACTGAGAGTATTGTCTCTTAGATCCTCTCTTATCTTGTATCATTTTGTATTTTCCTAGCTTATTTTGCTAGAGGGCCTGCATTTTTTGTAGGAGGATTTTGATACCCAGTTTATAGTTAGAGGGCTTATTTGTTTAAGTAAGAGGTTTGTATTGCATAGCTTGTTACTGGAGGGCTTGCTTGTTTTAAGCAAGAGGTTATATTTTCCAAACTTGTTGCTAGAGGGCCTATTCGGCGTGATAGGAGAATTATAGTGGATTGTTTGAAAATTTCTTAGTAATGTGCTAAGGTAGTGGATTAGATTTGGTTTAAGTCAAACCATTATATATCGCATATCATTCTTGTTTTTGTTCTTATTTTGTTTATTGCTCCAAACAACTCTCTTACAAGCATTAAAATCTCATTTTTCTTTAAGAAGATTTTCCAACTTCAATCAAATTAATTATATCAAGCCATATACATATGAAATATTCATAAGTCAAGTAACTCACCATTACTTTGATTAAAAATAAAACTCATAAAACATTGCAAATATGTTGAGCACAAAATATGTTACTGAACAATCACAACAAAGATACTTTATCTTGAGTATCATGATTCACAAAACAGGAGCACACATTGTATATCTTAAGGATGTTCTATCATTATGATTAATCAATCAAAACAAGAGCACATATAGGCTGAACAAGCATTATAAGCTTTAAAGCATAATACATAAATTCTACTAATGCATACTTTGAGTAATTCTTGAAAGATAAAAATTTTAGAGTTTTAATACTCAAAAAATCCAATCTAAATATGAGCAACACTTAGGAAGAATTGCTTTGGAAAATATTCAACATAAAAATTCTTTTAAGAAACATACAAGCTATATCTAGATGCTCTAAAAATAAATATTGATGTTTTGCTTTTGATATAGTTTTGATGACGAAAACTATTGTATTTTGATGATGTTTATTATCTTAGAAAATGAAGTTAAAAGCATTTTTATAGCATCTGTCGACTAAGTGTTAAGTTTTTCTAAGAGTATAGTCGACTATGTATGATTGGTCTGTTGACTATGCCTAGCATCTGTCGACTATGTGATGTGTATTTGTCGACTATCTATTATGTTCTATCGACTATGAAAATTCTTCTATCGACTATTTGTGTATGATGTTCTAAGTTTTCTTCATATTTTTACTCTATCGACTATCCTATCTCTTCTGTCAACCATGTCTTGTTTTGTTTATGAATCTGTCGACTAACTCTTTTCACAGAAAGCCATAACGGCTAATTTTGCAATCTCCAACGGTCCAAAAAATGACTAGTTTCATGTAAAGCTTTTGGAAGCCTATAAATACAACTCAAGGATGAGCAAGAGAAGGCTAATAGATGTGAACGAATTGAATTGACCTTACATTTTATACTCATTTCTATTTACATTGACTATGCTTTATTTTTCTCTTTTCAAGGCTTTGATCTTAATTTGTATATATTCATTTAAACCTTGTTTGTATTTTGAGAGACATTGTAACTAAGAGATTTATCTCTTAGATCTTCTCTTTATTACACTTTTTGTATTTCCTATCTTGTGTAGCTAAAGGGCCTACTTATGTAAGTAGAAGGTTTTAGTGAATTGGTTTAAAATCCTTAATGGGGGCTAAGGTAGTGGATTAGGTTTGGTTTAAGCCGAACCATTATAAATCCTTTGTGTCATTTATCCTTTTTGCTTTACATTCATTGAGTTTTACATTTGTTATTTCATATGTTCTATGTTTTAAATCGCTAAAACCTCAATTGGGTAAAAAAGATTTCAAGTTCTATCAAGTTTTTAAAATAACCAATTCACCCCCATCTTGGTGTGTGCCATAGCATCTCCCGGTCCAACAAATACTACTTAATTGCATCTATATTCTTATTTGAGTGATTAATCCATCACTCGACTACAAGCTTGAGAAGATGAAATTTCAATAGCTTAATCAAATATTGCTTGAAATCAACAAACCTATAATCACTTGATTGATTTTGCTTATCAAGCAATATGCATTCAATATTAGAAGTTCTTCAAGAGATCCTTCTTAAAAATAAGGACTTGAGAACTTTAGGAATTTAATACTAAATATCAAGTCGATAACTTAACCTTTATGATTTGGAACTTATAACTACTTGCCTATGCATATATTCATTTGCTTTAGAACAAAGATGAATAACACTAAAACACACTACTTTTAAACTTAAGTGATGCTTTCACATAACTAAAGTGCTTAAGATATTCCCCATTTTTAAGCTTACTTTAAGTGTCATGAAGATATATGATATTTATTCATGACACTAATACAATGGATATTTAGGATACCCCTTGAAATTCTAGAGCAGCCTATTGACATAACAAGCATATAAATCAGAGCAAGATCAATCACAAACAAACATAGTAAGGTTATTATACCATGAAGGATTAAAACAACTTAAATTCTACAAATCAAGACCCAAGTATCCTCACTTGAATATATGATCCTTTACACAAAAGACCTTATGTTGACTTGATGTTTAACACTTAATCATCAAACAACATATATAGAATACATTACTCTAAAGCTTGAGTAATGTTGTCACATAAAGCACTAAGCATATCACAAGATCTATAAAACACTCATGCATGATTTTTAGGATGACCCCAAAGAGAATCATAAAAGATATATCAATAAAGCATATAGCTAAAATAATTTTAGCACATATAAGAGTTTTAATAGATAAATCATACTAACACATAAACCTATCAAGATTCCTTGATCTTACACATATTCAAGGCAACTTTAACATATAACAATTCTTACATTAAAGTTTTGCATAAGATAATTATCATCAAAACACTCAAAAACATAAAACACTACAAAGTAAAAAACAACAAACTTACAAACAGAGACAAATCAAACAAGTCACCAATTCTAAGAATTTCACTAGCTATCACACTTCCAACTCTTTAAACTTTCTCACTCTTCCAATCAATTTGTTCTCTGTCTCTTTTGATCCTCCAAACTTACCCTATATATATGTATCCCTAAAAAACTAGATGTTACATAGAAGGGATAAAAGCGATTTTGAAATTCAAAAAATCTTCAAGCTTTTCTAGATTGCAACTTGATACATTCCAGCATCTATAGGTATCTTTGATTACAAAAACATTAGAAATATATTTTGTTCAAGAGAAAAATATATGAATCAAAACAATTTTTGAGATAAATCAGGTAAAGCTGAGAAAAGCTATGAGGAGATAACTTGAGATTAGTATTAAACATAAGCTTTTTTTAGACAAAAAGTTCATAAGAGTGAGAGACAAGAAAATCATAGAAGACATCAAAATTTGCAAAGGGGAACAAATTTGAGGTCAAACCACCTTTTCTCCCAAAGAGATTTTATTTTTTGCATAAGAAAAAGATAAACTTATCAAATTATGATTTTAAAGAAGAATAAGAGAAAAACAACTATTTGATTTTATTTTTGAACATGCAACAAATTTATTTTAGAAAACTAAGACAATAAGAGAAGCTCATAGGACTTCAATTGACTTAAGTTGTCTAGAAACCTTCTACACAACTTCGATCGAAGCACGCTCGACCTAAGATCAAAGACCAAGATTCTGGCCAAATTTGGTTGACTTAAATTAAACTTAGGTCAATTGAACTTACACAAGATCAGATACCAACTTACTACCTAACTTCAGTCAACTTATGGTAAACTATCAATCGACCTAAGATACAAGGACATGAAATTCATTTCTTTTTCACTTTGAACTAATTAAAAAAATATATATTTTTATCTCAATAATTTTTTTTTTATCATCAAAATCTTATTATCCTACTCTTGAGCTTAACAATTTCATTAATGGGGTTATTTAAATTAATGGAATGTAATTAGGGTTTGTTGTTATTTGTTATAATGCTATTTGTGTGTAATTGGTTTTATAGTTTGTAATTGGATTTATATTAGGGGATTTTTTTAATTATGGTTTCATTACGAGGGTTATTTAAATTGATGGCATGTAATTAGGATCAGTTTTTATTTGTTATAATGTTGTTATGGGTAATTGGTTTTATAGTTTGTAATTGGATTTATATTAGTATATATTGTTGTTTTTTGGTTTTGATATAATAGTGGCCCTATGGAAGTGCAGATTGGTGTTAAATTTTCAATAAGGGTCCACTGACGAAATATGTTAGTGGTACCTATATAGTTGGTGGGTAGAGGGATTGTAATGAAATGTCTTATAAGAATAATGTGGCTAAGTGTAAGGAGGCAAATTATGGTGAAGTGTCTAAGTTAGGGTACTACAAATATAAGGGAGACTAGAACTATCAAACTTTACTCTTTAATGATAATGAAGTGTTTAGGATGCGGGAAGAGGGAGTAAAGTTTGGTTTTCTGAAGATTTACATTGAATTTAAAGATAATGAGTCAAGTGGAAATGATGTAGACTATGGAGTAAATGAGATACATGTAGGTGAGGTAAAGGTGAAGGGAATCACTAGTACAATAGTACAAACAAAAAATAAATTTTTTACTGTGTATCACATATATACACAACGAAATATAATATACAAGCCATACAGAGTTTGGATATTTAATCGATATGCATATTCAACAATTGAATGCATAAATAAATGCAAACCTACTGCTCGATGTAAGGTTGGAGTACAGAAACGTTTTTTGTACTGAGATCATATCAACCTCACGTTGTGGTGGTCCTAGTTTATCCATACCTAATAATAGTACAGTACTATTTTGGTCACCTCTTAGTGTGCTAAACACAAAGGATCTACGTATCATCGGTGCCCGTGTCTCAAAATTTTACGCGTGACCTCCACACTTATAATAATTCTGTGGCAACAGAATATTTTTTAGATGAAGAAAAAAAAAGAAAATGAAGCAAAAACATGTGAGGGAGAGAGAAATAGAGACTAAGAAAAGGCAAAGGCCCCTACCTTTACCTTATTTAATCATTTCATCCCCTCCCCTTTTTTTCTTCTCCCAATTTCATTAGTCCTTCAAATTCGTCGCCCCCCACCTCAATTATTCTCTCAATAATTCAATAGATTACTATGCAATTTCACTACATACTGTGCATATTACTATACACTATAAACTATGCATTATGCATTATTGACAAGAGGCCAATGGTCAACTTTTAACCAATCAATTCCCGAGACATTTTGCACACACAATGTTGATATTAAATGCAATACTATATGGTGTGTGATTTTCTAAGTTCACCACCCACTAGCAATCAGATAATACTGAAACCGCTTTCAGTATCGGTCAACCCCTTGACTCATCATCGAAACTTCTCCAAATCTCGATGATGTTCTGAGAGTTCCTGAATAACGCCTAGTAGTGGTTTATGATAGTATAGGTGGAAATGAATCCTTACTTTAAGTGAACCTATTACAGTTGATGATTACCGTGTACTATAATCCTTCCATCACTTAATGTCTCGACTAAGCGTGAGTCATGGAGTGACAAACTCACAAACTCAATAACTATGTGTCAGATCTTATTAATGTGACCAGATGACACCTCAGGAAACACATTTCTTGGCTTTCAATATGCCCTGAACAGGGACTATCCCATCACATTAATAGTAGATCACATAAAATGTTTTCCTCATCAAATACCGATGAGGGTGACAGATCCTATTCCCAACACCTATCTTCATATACCAACAATACAAAACTACATAGATGAACGTTCCCACCTCCCAATTGGATGGTTCAACTCATTAGCAAATTTCGCACACCAAGATACAAAACAACCGTGCTAGTTCAAGTCTAAGGATTAACACATCATCGCAATCTGATGACATGACCATTATCCACCAGGCCATGTGGTCAGTCATCGGTGTTACATTCGATTAATCGTTCCCCAACAACCACCCACAAATTTACTAGCTACATCTCATGTTATATGGCACGTAACACATTATCCTTCCATTAGTATCTCCATATCGAACGAGATAGTAACCCCTATGCTAGTTTATACTCGATTAATCGGAGTTCCCATCCAAAAAATTTAAGAACTATGAATAGTTTAAGAAGTTCTATTACCAAAGAATCTTGTCACACAGCCTCAACATCTTGAGAATAAGATTCTCACACAGAAGATTTATGGACTCATTCATATAATTGATTAGAGAAAATATGAATAAAGAAAACATTATTGTTATAGATTTATACAAAAATACAATTAATGCATTACAAACAAGTCTGCTAGATGTCATCTAAATCTAATATCAGGGCACAAAACACTAATAATCTCCCACTTGCACTAACACTAATTTACATCACATGTACATCTAGTGCTACACCATTTGCAAGAATCAGATACCCATATTCTCAAGATGTTGATCCAGGCTATGATTAAGTCATAGCCTTGGTGAGTGGTTCAGCTACATTATCCGCTGAATCTGTTCTCTGCAACTGCACGTCCCAACGTGCTATAATCTCTCGAATTAAATGAAACTGGCACTCAAAGTGTTTGGAATTTTGATGAGACCTGGGTTCTTTCACCTACACAATACAAAGGTACTGGTGACAAAATGACCGAAACCACATCAATCTCTCAAAGAAACTTCCTCATTCAAACAACTTCCTTAGTAGCATCATATACCGCAACATACTTAGCTTCAGTGGTTGAATCCACTATGATTGCTTTCTTGGAACTTTTCTAGCTCACAATACCATTATTCAAGAGATATACAAAATCAAATGTCGATTTGCGATCATCAACACCCGATTGAAAATCTAATTCGGTGAATCCATCCATGAAATGACTCAAATTTAATTATTTAATGTTGTGTCATGCTTTGAGAATTGAGTTAGTTAGTCTTGATGTTTAATATGTTATTTTTGGTGATTCTTAATTAAGTGTTGGGTCTAAATTTGGAATATCCAATGATATATAATGTTATATTCGAGTTTGGAGCCTTTATGGTGTGATCCATTCGGATAAATGGTGTAGCATTCAGATATGTTAGATTGGGAAGCTAATTCGGATGAGTTTTGAGTTTTTGTGAGTGTGATTCGAATGCTATAGTGATCTATCCGGATAGGGTGTGGTGCATTCGGATAGGAGCATAGTTATTCGAATAGCCCATGTTTCAGCATTGTAGTTATCACATTCCAACCCCAATTTGACCTAGATGCAGTCTGAATCTCAAAAAACTTAAAACATGAAAGTTGTAGATCTTTCTCTTATCTTTCCATAGCATCTTGAATCACCTCAATAGGAGCTTGGACAAGAGATTTATGCCCAAAATTAGAAACAGTGTCAAATCTATCCAGAATCCTCAGCTTTTCATTAAAGCCTCTCCTATCTAGATATAGGCCTAGGCATTCGGATATCTTCTTAATCCAACGAAAGTGTGTTTCTGGAACAAGGTCTGATGCCACTTTTTGATAAACGCACTTGGAGTTGGTGGTAGGAAGCCTTCTCTAGATGTTGCCACGCACTGTTCCTCCATTATCCTTTGTTCCATGTATATAAAATTGAGAGATGAGAGAAGAGAGGATTTTTCAAAAAGTTCAACTGAGAGGAAGAAACGAAGTGAAGAAGAAGAAGAAAAAGAAGAAGAAAAGTTACTTCAAGCAATTTCTCCTCTCATCTTCGCTCTTCTATGATTTTCCATGAAGTTTGGTCATGAATTGTGGTTGGATCATTTCCAATTGCTGTGGTTGTGAGCTATAAAATCCGTGGGTTATACTTGTTTATATATATGTATAGGTAGTTTGTGTAATGCCACACTCCCACTTACGGGTGTTACTCATGAATAATTAACTAATTATTCACACCCTAAGGCAAAGATGAAGAGACGGGTTACATTTCAATGAGAAACGACCTAGGTGGGAACTAGGCTTTGCCCTCCCTTCGCTCCACTCAAGGATTCGGGAAAATATCTAAACGACCCCGCGAAATAAAACCCGAAACCTCGCAAAGTGTCACCCATTCTCAAGCTCTTATTGAAGAGCCAAGGATGACTTATCAGAATTCGACAAAATAAGCTAACACACTTGCTTCATTTAAATTATGACATAAGGCCTTAATTATAAGAAAATAATTTTTCTTTGCCCCAACTATTAACCCATTTTTCTCACTTCCAAATCCTTTAGAAAATATTTGAATTAATATTTCTTTGGAAAAATTTAATAAAATTTTACTTATCAAATCTCCATTGATTTTCCTTTTATTTTTTTTAAAAATACCTCAAATTTCCAATCCTTAGGAAGTAAATTTTTGAAATTCAAACATCAAGCTTCCTCATCCATTTTTCAAAATTCAAGGAAAATACTCCTTTTTTTTGGGTCAAAATATAGGAATTTTTTCACAAATGCCTCAAAATTTACATTAATTTAATAATTAATTTGGAGGCTTAAATACTCATTTATTTTTTTTTAAACATGCTTTTATTTTAGAATTTCCAACATAACATTCATAAAATAAATAAACAAAACAAAAATAATAATAATAAAAATTTAAAACAACAGCAAGGGGCAGCACCAACACCAGCACCAGTCACGCCCCCCAGCGCGCGTCCGCGCCCTAGGCGTGCCCATCCGCGCGTTCTGGAGCCCAACTTTCTACCACCCTAATTTTTTTTTTATTTATTATTTTTTTAAATCAAAATTTCCAAAACACTAAAATACCTCATATACCTTCCAAAATATTAAGGTTTTCCTTCATCCATCCACATTAAGCATATATATATAAAAGCTAAATAAATACATCATCATACACTACACAAGCCAAAATACATCATCACACACACACTCTTCTTGTTCAATTTCCTTCAATCTTCCAAAACTTTCTTTCCTTTAGAAGATTCCCCACCTAGAAAGAGGTCAAAGGACCTTATGAGCCATTGCTCAGTAAGGGTGCTATGCATCAATAAATGTAAAAATGAGAAACACATGTAATGCAAAATGCAATGCAATAAATGGGTAGTTTTTCATGCCCTCATAACCTCCATAGGTTAAGGCACCAACTAACCCCTCCTACATCACTAGTCCTCCATATGGCCATACGTACACTAGAACACAAATAATGCAAATGTGACCATTACATGCAACTCATACAAGACACTTACTAATGCAAGCAAACCCCACCACTTGGGGTCATCCCTTACCTCTATTTCCTTGAAGCTTCAAGTCCTCACTTGCCAAGACTCTCTTTGGTTCAAGCCACCTTAGAAGAAAAGAAACATAACCTTAGCTCATAAACAAACTAAAGACTACTACATGAGAGGGAAAGAAGTCTAAAGCTTACTTCTTGCTTGTCTTTCTTCTTCCTTCTCCAAATCTTCTTCTTTCTTTATTTTTCTTAACAAGTGGGAAAACTTTGGACTAAAATCTCAACTCCATATTTATAGAGATTTCCTACTCAATCCATGCCAAAACTCAAGATTCCATCTTAGCCCTTGGTTTTTCTTTGATTTAAGAGACTCAATCTCAACCCTCAAATACAAGCACAATCCTTGTGCTTTTGCTAAACTCAATCCTAGCCTTTGATTTTAAAGGAACCAATCTTTACTCTCTAGAGAAACACAATCCAAGAGACCTAGCATCTTTAAATCTCATCCCTTGATTTTCTTTGGAGGTTAAATCCTCACCCTCCATTAACTTTCTTCTTGAAATTATCCTACCCATGTGGCAATCCATGCCATTAGTAGGCTTAAATCTCAACCATTGGATTCCTTCAAATTTCAAGATTTAATTTCCACCATTGGATCAAGGCTCCTATTTCCATAATTAACCAAATTTCAAAATTAATAAATATTGACTAATTTCAAGATTGACTATTTTCCAACATTTCTCCTTTAATTTAAATCCCCTAGATTTTCAAGCATTTAATGGAGACTAATAACTATTTCTTTTCTATTTAATTTAAATCACTCTTGAAAGACATAATCCCTTTTAATTTGCATTTGCTTTAATCCACTATTTTCCCACATAAATGCATGACTAATTTCTATTTAATAAAGAATTTCTTTAATTCACACCATAATGACTCTAATTTAATGCTTGAGAGATTATTTTCCTTTTGTTTTTGAATTTCTTTTAATCACACTCTTGCTTCACAAGATCATGCCAAGTGTTCCACTTACACTTAATCCAACTAATTTCTTATTCTCATATTTTAATTAAATCCCTTTCATGAGATCTTGCCAAGTGTCATCAATCTACCTTACTTGGCTTCCATTTTAATTCCATATTTTCCATTCATTTTCCCATGCATTTAAACAAGAATTAAATTCTCCCAAAATCAATTCTCCAATATATAAATATTTTCTCCAAAAATAATTTACCTTTAATGGGACGGGACTCTAAATTACCGTTTTGCCCTTCTTAAGGCATCCTATATATTATGTGCCTTCTCTTTGATTCAAGGGCAATTATGAAAATTTCTATATACCATTATTCTCTTAATTGACAATTTAATCATGGCTCATCAAGGGTATTACAGTCTGTTTGGTCAAAAAGTTCTGAAAGGATTCATCCCTTTTAGGTTAGCATCTTCATGACCTAATAAATGATGGAGATTTCAATTAGCAAGTGTGCTGACAATCCGTAAAATTGGAATAAGTTTTGTGTGCATGCCTTCATATATATATATATATATATATCTAATGCTGGCAGCAGAACTAGAGGGTTAGCTCTTGGTTTTTATTATAGTTAAGGGAGTTTGTCCACTTCCCATTTCTTTGGGGAATGAGGCTAGGGATATTTCCATTGAGACCAATGCTACGCTAAAAAGCTAATGACTAAATTAGGTGGGATGCAGGCATTGGGTTGCACTTAAATAACTAATTTAATAACCCTACTTTCCCTATTCCAACCAATTAAACACATACAGTATTTTCAAATGCATGTCTTGTATGCTCAAGACAGGTTTATGCATTTTGGGTGGTCTATTTAATCTTGAGTGCTTGTCACACCACCATGATATTTATTTATTAGTTGTTAAGCACAAGCATTTGTATTTGGTGTGTGTTTTACTAGTTGGGCGAGGCTTGGTGAGATGCTTGGCTTATGAGGGTTTTGTATCCCATCCAATCTAATACGCCACCCCTTATTTGTTGCATTTGCACTAGTTATGGTACCAATTTTGAGATACAACTGTACGATATCTGATTTTCAGAACCGAGTTATTTAGGGATGCCCCAGCATGCCCAGTTCTTATCTTGGACACTTATGCGTGCCAGCGGTGTGGTAGCTCCCACCTGAGCGAGTTTCGACTCGTAGTACAGGTGCGATCTGCCTTTAGGGTAGTAATCGGTTTGTTATAAGGACTTGGGTGCTAATGTATTTCTTATTTGGGCCCCAAGATCCTGTATGCGTGCATTGTTACTTATACAGTTGGTACATATATCAGTTTATAAGATTACATGGGATGTTATGAATGAATTTCAACTTGTTATGCACTTGAGATATAGATTTACTCTTAGCACCTATTCTATCCATTCTTCATTTCTTTATGAGCTTGTTGAGTCATTTAGACTCACCTTATTTTCTCTTCATTTCAGGTATAAGCAAGAACCCAATTGTGGGAGAGTCTAGTGGTTCCTGAATTCCTGGTTAAGCGATGTATAAGGCCATGCAGACCTAGAAGTAGTCAGCCTGGGGGTTCATTTTTATGCATTTTATCGCTTCCGAATTGCATTTTGATTTAGTTTATTTGGGTCTGTATGGATTATCTTTTATTTTGTGGCTGGTATGTCAATGATGTATGTTATGCATGCTTGGGTTATGTAAGCCTAGAGATAAGTTGTTGTATAGTAGGTTGAGGTTTTGATATTCATACCGAGATGGTAAGTTTCCTTTATTAGGTTTTTTGGTATTCATCAATTGCATGCATGACAGGTTCATCCAAGTCTAGGTTGTCTCTATTTTAGTAGGGCACCCGCTCTGGTTCTTTGGGGACTTGGGTGGGGGCCTTACAATCCACATGGAAATCACTCCCTTCATAAATTAATAGCATATCTTTAGTCTTTCGCAAGTACTTCAGAATATGCTTCATTGTGATCCAGTGACTCTTACTGGGATTGGATTGATATCAGCTTACAACACTCACAACGTATATAATATCTGACCTCGTACATATTATCGCATACATAAGACTCACAACCATCGAAACATAAGGTACCTTACTCATACGATCCCTCTCTTCAGGAGTATTAAGACACATCTCCTTAGAGAGATAAACTCCAACCCGAACAGACAATTGTCCCTTTTTGAAATTCAACATGTTAAATGTCTTTAACATCTTTTCTATGTACAAGATCTGGGAGAGACCTATCAATTTCCTGTCTCTGTCTTTATAAAGTCTAATATCCAAAATATAGGTAACATCTCCTAAATCCTTCATGGAGAATACTTTAGATAGTTAGGTTTTCGCAGACATCATCATATTCACACTATTACTCATAATTAAAATATCATCCACATACAAGATTGAGAACACAATATTATTCCCCTACTAGCCTTCTTGTGAGCAAACTCGATGACAACGACGAGCAAATGCGACGGCAGGAGGGGAACAGTCGTGACAGTGGGATTGGAACAGCTACAACGACAACTTCAAGTAATAGAGTTTGTGTATTTGATTTTGAGGAATTATTTATTGATTTGTGTATTTAATGAGTGATATTGTGTATTTAGTTATTAATTTTGTAAATGTATATATTTGATTATTGATTTTGTGTATATGTGTATTTGATTATTGATTTGTTTATTTGATTACTAATTTTATGATACTTGAGAGATAGAGACGAGAAAAATTCGAATCTATCCCACTCATTGCCATTCCTACATGCTTTGCCGCAGGCAGCATGAGCTGTGTTTATGCAGTGATCCAATCTGAACCGGCAGTTAAAAAATGGGCATTCTGCGGGGAGTGGTTGTGTTGTGGCGCACACGATGAATAGACTTTGAGCTGCAAAGCTGCCTTTGTTTTATTGGTTAGGTAGCCTACAAAAGGGCCAATCAACCAATCTGGCCATTGATTGGGATAAGGACATAAAAATGAAGCTGGAGTACTGATTCCACGTCACCGTCGTGATCTGCTCTGAGCAAGAAGAAGACGACTTGCATTGCACCAAGTTAACCCAATCCCCCAGTTTATCAAGTTATTTGATTCCCACTTGTCCCCATTGTTGCCTAACAAAAGACCTTTTCTAAGGGTATGTTTAGATAAAGTCATTTAACCATTTTATTTGTCATTTAGAATTTTAAATTTATTATTTAAATACTTTATTATTGAAAGTATTGAAATTTGGGTCCAAATCCATCTTAGATCAAGATAGAAGAAAGTAAAAAAAATAAAAAATAAATTAAAACCCTCAGTCAAGCTAATCCTAAAAAAATCATTTTTTTTTTTTAATTTCCTGCATACCCGATCAAATTGGCCTAGTTGGCCTTGTAATATTCTAGTTCCATTAGCAGAAGGCCAGTGGAATGCACCCATCATTGACTAATGGCATGTTGTCCCGGCTGTGGATTTATTGTTCCGGTATAACAAATACATTTTTTATTTTTATTTTGTGTACTTAACAAGTTAATTTAGGCATTAGACTTGGGAGGAATTGTTATCAACGTACGTGATCATGAAATATTCAACGAATGTGACTAATTAATTTATTATTATTATTATTGTTGTGTCCTTTTATTTGTTCATCTCCATCTTGAAATTTGTTACATGTTAATACTGGCGGGGGATGAATTTGGAATATTGAATGCACTATTACCCTTACGTTAATTTTAATACTCACAATTAATATTTAGTCTTTTTGGTCACTCAACCTATCTTTTCGTGATTTATTTTATTATTATTCCGAAGAAAACCATGAAAATGGACCTACCAAATGATTATGGCAAGGTAGACATGTACGCACATGCTTAGCTCATATATGTAATGTTGGCTGTATTTATTTGGAGAAATGATAAAGAGTTTATGGTGGTTGCCAACATTCCAGGTTAGGCCAGGCTGCCAGACGCAGCATATTATATAAACAAACCATCATGGTCAGAGTGGCGGAACAGGCTCATGATCTGACTGCTTGGGGAGCTCGACTTCAATTCACTGGTACTCTATTCTCCAGACCTCCCCCAATTGAATTAATTTTATACCCAATGAAGAAGATAGTAGATCATCGAGTACTCTTCCAAAGTTTGTCAAATAAGCAAGGCAGTATTGACATTTGAAAAGTGACAAACTTTCTTCAATATTATAAACTATGTATCACTTTCCCCTAGATAGAAAATAGAAGCAAAATTTTTTAAAATACCCTTTTTCTTTAGCTTCTCTTTAAATAGAAAAAATTGAAAAACAAAAACTAAAAAATCAAAAACAAAAATTCAGGATATTTACTGCTATGGTAAGTTGACACCCCCCAACTCTTTACTATGGGTGTTGGAGAATCACGGTGTCACTAAATTTCTCTTAACGAGGGGGAGGGGGGGTTGGAGAACCCTAGCATCACTGAATTTCTCTACAAAGCTCTAAACTATATAACGATAATGTGTCTATATGAGAGAGAGAGATAGAAAGAAAGCGTACCCATCCTCTTGGGGATGCCCCATCTTCAACATGTCTTCTCCTTTTCTCTCCCTATATCTATATATCTCCTCACAAAGAACTCAAGTTACAAAAAAACCCTAGTAGGGTTTGGTTTGTTGACTACTAAAATGGCATTAATGACTTGAGAGAGAGAGAGAGAGAAAGGCAGAGATGAGAGAAAGAGAGTTACACTCGATGGCGTGACAACAATGCCTTGTCGATTTTCTTCAATGACGTGATAACGATGCTCCATCTCCGACACCTAATTTCTTTCCCTAATTTCTTTCTCTTTCCCTAGATCAATATATATAGGGTTCTTGTAGAAAATCATTGTTAGGGTTATTTACAAAAATCCCAATGCTAGGGTTCAAATCGAACCTTCTCTTCCCAGGAATCTTTGAAAATGAACCCCTTAGTAGCTAGGGTTCTTTATCGGCTGCCAAAAACTTGAGAGAAAGAGAAGTATTGTAACAAAATCACTTAAGAAAGAAGAGAGAAGAAATAGGAGAGTTTTAAAATAAGAGTAGTCAATTCACCTAACATATTAACAGTCTTATATATATAAACTTCATAGTATAATTTATTCTTGCTGTTTGGCTACTATATGGTTTATCAATTTTAAGAATTGAGGAATGGATGACACTTTTAGAGGGTTCAAAATAGAGATTTTTCAAGTGATTATCATGCAATTAAATGAGAAGAAACTATATTTGCATACTGATGACCATCCTTCTGTTTTTGCGAGAAAGAGTTCAAGAATCTATCTAAAATGCATGCATGGTTTTCTCAAAACCATGTTGAACAAAATAAAATTATATACATATAAAGATACATAGTAAATTTTTTACAAAAAAAAAAAAAAAAAGATACATAGTAAATTGTACATTTTACATTAATCCAACCGGCTAAGAGTCCAATAAATTAATTAAAAACTGCACATTCTAGTTTTTGGGTTGACTTAAGCTAATTAATTTTAATTTCCATGGCTTCTGTCCCCGTTCAAAACTGTAGCCAGCTCATTCCAACAAATCCCCACCCCACCCCATCCCTCATCCCATAAAACCCCATCACCATCACCACCACCACCACCACCACCACTACCTTCTCCGTCCTCCGTCCACCGCCACTTCCACTGCGGCCATGGCTTTCAGACATTTCTCCATCAGTCTCTTATCTCTCACCTCTCTCCTTTTCCTCGTCACGGGCCAAACCCCCTCGGCTCCGGCCCCATCTCCGGCGGGCCCCATCAACATCACCGCCATCCTGGCCAAAGGCGGCCAGTACACCACCTTCATCCGCCTCCTCACTGCCACCCAAGTCGCCAACCAAATCAACAATCAGGTCAACAACTCCAACCAGGGTCTCACGGTCTTCGCCCCCACCGACAACGCCTTCGCCAACCTCCCCGCCGGCTACCTCAACAACCTCTCCGTCCAGCAGCAAGTCCAGCTCAACCTCTACCACGTCCTCCCCAAATACTACTCCTTGTCCGACCTCCTCTCCGTCCCCAATCCCGTCCAGACCCAAGCCAGCGGCAACAACGGAAAGCCCTTCAGCCTCTTCTTCTCCGGCGAGGGCAACCAGGTTGCCAATATCAACTGTTTAGATTTCATTGCTTTGAATCCCGTCTTGAAATTAGATTTTATTGTTTTGACCCCCCGTTTCTTCTACACAGGTGAATGTCTCCACCGGCATTGTGGCGACCCAAGTGAACAACGCTCTGCGCCAGGACTTTCCGTTGGCCGTCTTCGAAGTGGACAAAGTGTTGAGGCCCAAGGAATTTGATGAAGTGGGCGCCCCGGCCCCGGCTCCGGCTAACAAAAACACCACTTCAAGCACGCCGGGCAGTACCACAAACTCGAGCGCGGCGGAGCCGGCTCCGAGAAATGGCGCCGGACGATTACAATTGCAGGTGGGTTTGGTTTCAGCTGGGATTGGATTATTTTGCATGGGGATGCTTAGGTGAGATGATGATTAATTAATTGTTTTTAATTTCTTTATCGTTCTTGTCCTTTTTTATCCTTCCTTTGTGGTGTAAAATGATGGTACGTACGTACGATCGCGCGAGGGGTTGTTGGGAATATTTTGATTTCACCATTGCTGCTTTGTATTTGTTTCTTTATTTATTTTTCTTCGTTTTGCTACGTATATCATCATATCCATTGTTTGACTGTAGAACCACGAAATGATACAATGATATTTACTGTACATTTTGCTTCTCTCCTTTTGTGTGGGATAGATACAAGTGTGTTTTTTTTTTAAAGAGTGATTGATGGAAGTTAATTTGCTTTAGTTGCAAGTATGCAACAAACCTTTAGATATAACTTTGTTGCTTTTTGCCCCTCATTAATATTTTACTCTTTTAAAACTTTTAGAATACCCATAATACCCTCAATATATTTCTCTTTCCCTTCTCTCTCCCGAGTCTAGATTTGTTGTCCCATTTCCTAATCCCTTAGTTATCTCCACAAGAAAAATAAGTCACGTAAATAAATTAATAGATATCACTAAATAGTGATTATTCCAAATTAATGATAAAAAATTTAACTTTTTTATTTCAAAATGCATTATGCAATTAACAGAAAAAAAAACCCATCTCTTCATCTTTCCTTCTTATTTAATACCAAGAAAAAAACCCATTCTACAATTAACAGGAAAAAAACCCACTCTCTTGAGTTTGTGTTGTTGAGTTATTTCTTTTTTTAATGGTATCTCTTTTTAATTATAATCTTGTGTTGAAATCAATTATAGTCATTTAAAATTGAAAGAGAAAGTAAGATGAAGAGATGGACTTTTTTCATGCTAATTGTATAATGGATTTTGAAAGAAGAACGTTCAGTTTTCTTCCGTTAATTTGGGGTAATTACTATTTAGTGATGTATATTAATTTTGATAATATAATTTATTTTTATTAAGGAGATAGCTAAAGAGATATATAACAACCTAGGACAGCAGATCTAAACTCGTCTCTCCCTCCTACACCTAATCCTTTGATCTAGTGTCCCGCCATTCCTTACAAGGTTGTTAATTTCGTATCAATTGTCGTTTTGGATTTCTCACATAAATGAGATGTTTTGGTACTAGAATATTTTAGCGTTTTATTTTGAAATTATATATTTAATCTTATATATATGTATATATAGCACTTAACAGTTAATTTATTAATAATATAAGAAAAAATTATTTTATAATGGTAGTTTCACAGTTATGGTGTGTTTGATACGGATGGAAAATGAGAGTAGAATTCATTTTCCACCCAAATTCTAAGAAATTCTATCAAACAATTTTTTTTTTCCATGGAATTCAAATTCTATTTTAGTTCAAAAAGTAGAGATTTTTCTTGAAATCAAGGAATTGGAATTCCTAGGGGGTAGGGTGAGAATTGAAATTCCATGGAATTGAGATTCCATCCCACTTTCCACCCTCCAATCAAATGCACCCTTAATGTAATCAAAGTTATCAAATAGTTTCTAGCAGAGGAATTAAAAGCTTCTCACCTGATTTGAGCGGCAACAGACATGGTAAGAATGCTCTGGCTTTGTTGCTCTAGAGCTTCTGCCGGCCAAGAAAGAAATTGAATGAAATTGTGGCATAAGTTAGGTCAAGTGGCGGCAAACAAGTGATACGTTGGAGTTAATATTAGTAAGTCACGAATTTGATATTCGGTTTAAACAAGGATCAAAGACTCGTTTACGATTTACTTTCTCTGCCGAAATCAAGAACACGAGTGGCGAGAAACCACGCAAAAGTGGGGTAATTCCAAGAAATGGAATGGGAAGGGAAACTAATTGTAACTAGGTAGATAAGATTAAAGAGAGAGAGAGAGAGAGAGAGAGAGATGGTTCAGTGCTAATTGTAAAACTAAAAGTTTGAAACTAGGGTTGACCTCTAACTAAAAGAAGAGGAAAGGAGAAACTAAGGCCGACAATTAAAAAATAAGAGGAAAGCAGAAAGATAAAAACTAAAAGAAAAGCCGACTGATCAACATTGTCAAAAAAATAAAAGAAAGTAAAATCTATCAAAAAAGAAAAGGAAGAAGAAAATTGAAAATCTAAAAGAAAAGAAGACCGATTGACATTGTCCAAAAAGAGAAGGAAAGGATAAGGCTTGCCAAAAATAAAAATAAAAAAGAAGAAAAGAGAAGGAGAAGAAGGAAGTAGAGAGAAGAAATGAGAAATGAAGTCTAAAAAAACATAAATAATGAAATGAAACAAAAGCCCTCACTTGACTGCCAACCTCCATCCCAAATCCTAATCCCATATTCTCCAATTTTGGTTGAAATTCTAATTTTGGCAAAAAAAAAAGATCATTTCAATTAGTATGATCTCGAATATTCGAGAAGTTGATCGGTTATTTCATTTAAAATAAAAAATTAAGATATTTTGTATCATTCACGATTCTCTTATTATACTTACACATTATATCTAACCCTCTATGTTTTTTCTGTGTCTCAAATCTTATGCGGATAGTTCTTTTTATAGGGAAGAAATCCCTAATTAATAAGAATTATAAGATATATATATATATATATAGATCAATCAAAATTCTAATTTTAATTCTAATATTATCTCACTTAGAAATAACATCCTTCAATAGATAAGATGGAAACTTATCTCATTAGTTTTATTATGATCAAATTGATTCATCATAACTACATAGAATATCAAATAATCATTATCTTATATTTTATCAACACTATATGAAAGCAATTATGTATGTGTTACACAAGTAAGAAGAGATTTCACCAATGCTTTATTTACGAAGGAACTACCATCTGCAATATTTATGAAGTTGGCACACAAGATTGAAATATATTGACTCAAAGGATATCTCATGCAAAATATCTAAAAATCTTATTGAATCTTCTTTAAGTGGGAGTTATCTATTAGTACTTTTTTTTCCTTTACCAAGTTCTTTTCCACTTGATTTTTACTTAGAAAGGTTTTAAGGAGGAATCATAGAGTGATTATATATCAATGGGGAAGTGTTGTGAATATTTATCAAAATAGCTAACCGCTCAAAAGGGTAATCTTGAATGTAAATATAGGATTACTATTGATATTGATTGTTCGAGGGTGTGAATTATTATAAATGGGTTATCTTGCAACTTATTTTGTATCATTCAAGAGATCAAAAAATTTGTACACAGATAATTTATTTTTCTACTTGTATTATGTTATTCTTTTTCATTCAAGTTTTACAACAAGAATAACCATCAGGTTTAAATTTGCCAACTAATTCTAAGTTTGGTTTTTGACCAATTAATTAGTCGGTTCGATAGTTGAGAAAGATGAAAAAGAATAATAAACGAGCCAATCCTAAATACATTGTTGTTGTTGTATTTATTTACAACAGATGCATATATATGTATTATTGTACACTTGTAGGGCAATGTTACACACACACCCACCCACACACACACACACACATATATATATATATTAAACCATATTAATCTATTAGTCTCAGCTCAACGGTAAGCCCATAGCTCGGTACTAGGTCGGGTCCCTAGGGCCTATCCCATCAATGTCAACTTAGCAACATCCCCCATTCTATCAACGTCAATTCGACATTATCTTCCATCCCATCAATGCCATACCCAGATCACCTGTGCCCATGATATGCCTCAACTGCCCTAAGATCCTCGGCTCCTAACCCACTTGCAACAATCGACGACACACAAGGGACTCTCTCATCCTTTCTTATATAAACTAGCTGGCCATTGACCAAGGTATGTTATTTTTCAGTCTACAGAAACTCTGTTACCTTGAACTCTTACTTACTTGAGTGTTAGAGTGCTTGTAAGTGTTAGCCACTCCCCACCGTATGGATCGTCGTTACCTCGAGCCTTTCGTTCAATCATCTCCTTTTAGGCTGGAATGAACATTTAGCACCCACTATGGGGCCCGGTAAAACTTGTCTGCCTCATAAACTCATCAAAACATCCCAAACCATACCTAATAGTTATCCATGACCAGAACCAGAAGCTAGAACAACATGGCCCCCAACTGATAAAACCAAAACACAGCTCCCCAACTGAAGGCTGGCAGAGTTGAAGCTAAAGGATGAGAAGAAATGGAAGTTGAAGTTTGAGTTGGCGACCTCTTTCTTTGAGGCTGATTAGGTGAAACTTGAGACCACCCAAATGAAGGATAGGGTTGACAAGGCTCAAGCCGAGGCTGAGGGCTTGTTGGACGAGGCTGCTAATCAATTTATAGCAGGTTATGAGAAGGCCTTGTCCCATACTTGGCTATTTTCTCCATAGGTTGACCTCCTACGGCCTTCGACACCTCCGCTGTGTTCCCATCTTGGCTAGCTTGGTCCACTATAATCGGATCCACAAGCTAGCCATCCACGATCTCCTTGAAAAAATTGAACGTAGAGAAATTGGCCTTAGGAAATAACAACCAAGTGTGGGACAAGGCCTTCTCATAACTGCCATAAATTGATCGATGGCCTCGTCCAACAAGCCCTCAGCCTCGGCCCGAGCCTTGTCAGCCTCATCCTTCATTTTTAGTAGCCTCGAAAAGAGAGGTCGCCAACTCATACTTTAGCTTCCCCTCATTCTTGTCCTTCAGTTGGTCCCACTCTCACTTTGGCCCTTGAGCTTCTCGTAGAGCCAGTTCATCTCCAGGGTTGCCGACTCCACTTCGTTTACCCATTTTTGCAGCCTCTCGTTCTTCGTACCCAACTCCCCTATTATTTGCTCGACCTCTTCTTTGCAGGCTCGCTCAACACTTTGTTACCGGCCCTGACACTCCACCTCCAAGGATTGACAAGCGCTCACAAGTCGGAGGGCTTGTAGCTTGACAACGAAGCCTAGTCTGCTCTAGGTTTAGCTAGTATCTTTTGATGGCCGATGTGGTCAGATAGGTGATATTCGATAAAAACCTTAGGGTGGAACTGTTTGTTCCATAGGCTCCTCAAGAATTGCTCGTCAAATGAACCTGCGACGTCGGATGGCCTTGGCTCCCCTTTCCGAGCAATTCTTTTTCTTCTCCATACCAGTTGACCCACCTTGGCGTTTGCTTGTTCTTCGGTCTGAGAGGGGTGGGGGCCTTAGTCTTGGAGGCTTTGGAGACAGCCTAAGAAATCAGAATGAGACCCTTGGCAAGAGCCTTCTTGATGGCCCTGGAGATGGAGGTCGAGCCAATGTTTACTGCCTCAGCTTTTTTCTTCTCTAAGCGTCTCCTTACCTCTTCCAGAGTCATCTTTGGAGCCATCAAGCCTGAAACGAGAAACAAATAGTATGAATAACAAGAAATAATAACCAGAAAAAAGAAAAGACAAAGTAGGAGCCTACGCATGTACTTACCCAAGCCTTCTTAGTCATCACCGAGCTTGATAAGAGCTGATGTCTCCAGCACTAGATAAGTCTCAAGCACATCCACTATTGCTTGGTGCTCCAGGCTGAGGCCCTGGTATTTAAGCCCCATAATGGAGCTTGGTTTGCTCCTCCAGTGCAAAGGGTACTTCTATAGATCGTTCATGCCTACGAAGAAACCAAGCTCATCTTACTGAGAAGCCACTTTGAAGTAGTTGGCCTTGAAGTTCTTGTAGGAGCTGTCGAAGGCTTTTAGCAATCTCTTCCTCCAGAGCCCACTCAAAGAAACCCAACTACCTTTGTTGACCCCCTTCAATTGGAAGAAAGAAAAGAAAACCCATGTGATTGTTTCCCAACCTAAAAAGCTCGACAACATTTCAAAGGCACTCACGAAGGCCCAACTATTTGGATGCAGCTGGGTTGGGGTGACATTCAAGATCGCCAACACTGAGCATTGGAATTCGATAAATGGGAGTCGAAAATAAAGACGCGTGAAAAATGTCTCATACACAAAAACTGACCCTAAATCCGAGGTAAAAAAGACTCATTTTTCTTCCCCACATGGTTGACACTTAAACATACCCTCATCCACCGCTACCGACAAAAAGATTCGCGACCTCAACACAACGATGCTGCCTGGGGAGTTGTATATCGACGCAACCTTGGCTACATCCTCACTCACCCAGCTATAGTTTCCACTCACACCAGAAAACAAACTTGAAGGTGACCCAACCATGGATACAACACCTATACTATCTTCGAGGGAATAAGAGAAAACAGAACTGTCAAAAGTCGATACCCCATGCCTACTAAAAACTACGTTTCAATACCCTGATCTATACGTTGAATCACTCCCCTAAGCTCATCCAGCAAAGCCAGATGGCTAGTCCTATGCATAGGTACTGAATTTTTCACCGAAAGCTCTCCCACGACAATCACTCCCCTCATTGGATTCGTTTCCCGAACTTTCCATAAACACTCGGTAACTGGCAGCCAATAACAAAAATAACGGAAGGGAGAAGAATCAAAAGAATCAGGTTCATGGAGTTACCTGTGGATAAAGCGAAATCTAAAGAAGAAGAGTGAATGGAGAACTTGGCACAAGCCAGAAGCACACGAGTAATCGAAGGAAGGAAGAACACAAAAACTCTAAAGGAACCAAGGTTCAAAAATCATATGCAAATGTAAAAGAAATAAGTGGGAAAACGACTTATAGGTGTCCTTATATAGATATCACTCAATGGTTGTGATCTAAGCCCATCCCTGATGACGATTTGACACCACACGATGCATCAAACAAACAGAGATCAAACGTCATCACCCGCAAAGATCGCGCCACCTATCACACCATCTGACATGCATTAATACCCTAAGTTGAAAAGGTAGGATGCCACTTTGTCTGCTCATGACGTCGCATCTTTCGGACTAGGTGCCTCGAGCTTCGAGATCATGTGCACTACTTGTCAGTACCTCGAAAAACGCCCCGTAGAACTGTTGGGATCGGCCCCATGCTCGCCTTTGCAAACATTTGACCTGGGGGGTTGTGGATCGTACTAGTCCTATTGGGCATGGTCCATTAGTAAGCCTATAGCTCGGTACTGGGCTTGGTCTCTAGGGCCCATCCCATCAATGTTAGCTCAACAACATCCCCTATTCCATCAACGTTAGCTCAGCAACATCCTCCATCCCATCAATGCCATACCTAAATCACTTGCGCCCACGGTAGGCCTCAATTACCTCAAGATCATAGGCTCCTAACCCACCTGCAACAACTAGCGACATGCAAACGACTCTCCTATATAAGCTAGTCGGCCATTGGCTAATGTATGTTCTTTTTCAATCAACAAAAACTCTTTTACCTTGAACTCTTACTTATTTGAACGTCGAAGTGTTTGCAGATGTCAGCCACCCCTAATTGTACAGATTGTTGTTGCCTCGAGCCCTCCGTCCAATCATCTCCTTTTGGCCTGGAATGAACATATATAATAATGCGTAAATTATATGAAACCTCTTTGTACTTAGGGTCATGTGCAATTTATCTCTTTGTGCTTTTGATTGCACTAAAAGATCTCATTACACTTTCTAAATATTATGATTAGCCACCATCTATTATTATTATACAAAATTTTATGCAATCTGTTAGTTGACTAATACAAAATTCTATATTTCGTTAATATACAAAATTCTGTATAATAATAACATATGGTAGCTGATTTTAACATTTAGAAAATGTAATGGAGTCTTTAGGTGCAATGAAAAATACAAGGGGATAAATTGTACATGACGCTAACTGCAAAGGAGTTTTATGTAATTTACCCTATAATAATTTATTTGGTCTTTAGTCTAAAATTGACATGAAAAACGGATCAAATTGAAGATTTATTTTTTAAATTTATTGGACCAAAGACTAGACCAAACTAAGTTTTTTGGTCTATCTGATCTAGTATAATCCGACTTTTTGGTTTGGACCCAAATTTGTACACCACTGGTTGTTAAAGATAGTTTAAGGCTAAAAAGGACACCTCTAATCACTTGCTTAGTTGCTTCAACTTGAAATAGGGCTAGTTTGGCTATGCGTTTTTTTTTTTACCTTTAAAACTAGGTAGTGTTTAAGCTGATAACGTGTTTGGATAAATGTACTTTTAAGCTATTAATGTAAAGTTATGTGTTTGGTTTGTAAAAGCTGATAAGCTATTAAAACTTGCAAAAAAACTAAAATGGATATGACACTGAATAATACAAATACAATTTAAAAAATAAAATTAAATTGATATACAATAACTAAAATACTTACAATTATATGTTAATAAATTATAAAATATTTAAAAATATATAATTTTTATATTTTATGTATAAATTTAGATTTAATTCATAAAAATCTTCAATATATATGTTGAGATATTATATAAAATTATTAAAAATAATATAAATTTTATCATTAAATATTAATAAATTATACATAATTATTAAAAATATATTAAGATTATAAATTATAAGTTATATGTATTATATATGTTATATAATAATATATTTTATGTATTATTGTTATATATATATAGTTCGGCTATGGCAGCAACGCGGAGGAGATGAGGGGGATGGACGGCCGGCGACGCGATGGGGCGTTGGCGATAGCGATGGCGACGATCTGCTAGTAGGGCAGCGATGGAGGCTTGCGGCGATCTGATAGTAGGGCGGGGGCGGCTTGTGGCGATGGCAACACTAGGCAGCGAGGCGGCTTGCGGTGCTAGGCCGCGATGGCAACAGTGCTGGGTGTCTTGCGAAGTTGGGCTGGGCAGCGAAGGCGATGGTGTTGGGCGGCAACGACGACCGTTTATGGATGAGGAGATCTAGCACGGTGGTAATGGAGGAGGCACTGAGAAGATGGGAGAAGAGGGATAGGAGGTGTAAATATTGGAAATGTAGGAGGGTAAAATTGTAAATGTGTTGATCAACTCAAGAAGCTCTCTGCAACGTTTTTACGAAAGCTGGTGGCCGATGGCTTTCTACAAACGCTATTAAATAAGAGTTTAAGCTGTTTAGCTTTTAAGCTATTAAGGATACCAAACAGGTAAATAAATAAGTTTGACAACTTATACATTAAATGAATAGCTTATAAGTGGTCAAACCGCGTAGCCAAACAAAGCCATACAAAAGTCTGTCGTTGTTATATATATGGTAGATGTTGACCTCTCAAACCACATGATGGACCCTACTCCAAAAAGGGTTTGATCAGAAGCCTTTTCACTTGAGAAATTGGCTAAGGATGAGGATGACAATGGAGATTATTCTACAGATTTTGACAAGGACGAAGAGAAAAGTTGCAGAAGCTGAGAAGGAAGCGACAATGAAGAAGAGCAAAGTTGCTGCGCCTCGTGGGAGCTTGTCTGCTATTGAAGTTCAAAAGATTTCTGAAATTTTAATGTTATTTATAGAGGAACCAAATCATCTTTGGGTGAAACTTGAATTAAGAAATTCTAACCCAAATGGAAAGCCATTCCTTCTCATATTATCACATACACACCCAAAATAAAAAAAATAAAAAAAACAGAAAATGACACCATAACAATGACAGTGACAAGGCGTTTAGAAAGCTCTCATAGATTCAACTTAATAAACTTATATTGAACAATTGTACAAAATTAACCCAATTTTTTTATTTATTTATCTGGAGTATTTGAATTTCGCTTAATTAATTCTCAAGAGCGAGTGACCTTCTCCTCTAATGCACTTTTTTGATAAATTGAGATGTGGATAAAATCTATATATATTTAAAGTTAGACATTTGACACAATTCATGTGAAACTTGTCTCCTAATCTTATTACTACATTTTAGTAATAATTCTGTCTTCTAACTTGTCACACTGATTTAAATCTTGATATTTTGTTCTAACTTGTCACACTAATTTAAATCCTAATATTTTGTATAAAACTTCGAATGCTTTGCTACTACATCATGTCGCCACCTTTATTCACTTCATCTCAAAGGTTTCACATTGACATTAAATTATTGAAGTATCAAATACGTGATTGAAATTGTAAATATACAGTGTAATGGGCTGTTGAGAGAAGTAGTTGGACCCTGGGCGGCTGGGCCAACTCTCCTGGTTCTCGACCCAAGCTGACAGTTTCCTTTTCTTTTGTTCCCAAAAATTCGACTCCAAATAAAAACCCCTCAAAAGCCCTACATCGTTAAACCCTTCCTGTCTCTCTCTGCCTCGAGTCTCGACCCTGTATAAGCCCTAAACCCACCACACCCCCACCGCTTCTATCTCTCTCTTTCTCTCTCGAGCTTCAGCATCTGTGTTCCTGGCCTCCATAAGGTACTTTCTATGTCTACCTGTAGCAGTGCGATTTAGTCACAGAATATGTTTGCTTTTATTTGTCTTTTGTGTTTGTCAAAATTCGGTGCTTATTGTCAATTTCTTGGGATTAAATCCGTGGTTGGATTTCACTTTGAGCCACGCCTCAAGCTGGAAGTTATTAACATGTGGAAATGGCTTTCGCACTTAATCTTTCTAATATTTTTCTCGAGGCTCAATGAGATGTGTTATACAGGATTCCTGATTATATTCTGTTCGTTTAATTACCGTGCGCTTGTGCTCATCGTCATTTTCGGATTCATCAACGTGTGTGCATTTTTTATTGAAGAGTATGTTTATGAAATTTAAATAATGAGCATGCAGAATTGGACTCAATTTTGCTAGGTTCAGTTAAGTGGATATTTACCTAGCTAGGCTCTTCATTTGTTTACTTGCTTTTAAGCAAGTCTTATGAACTGTTATACAGTTGATGTAGCATAATATATCCGCACAAATTAGACTTTAGGGATGAGGATGATGGTTTTAATGTTCTAATATCCTTTTTGATGCCTTTGATGGTTTACATTGCAAGTCATGGAGAGAAAATAAAATCTCCAAAGTCCCAAGATCTATTTGTACGTATGTTAATAAAACTCTTGGACTTTTCTCATTAGGGTTGGGGTGGAGGAGAAATTTTGGAACTATAACTTATTTGATTCTCTATGGGAGGGCATTTTTAGAAGTCTGAATGAGCAGCTTAATTTTCTTGAGACTTTTCTGGAATTCTTCCTTTTATACTACATTTCCAATAGCTTAATGATCTAGCTGTGCTGATTTGGTCTGTTTTATGTGGCTGTTGATAATCTTATTTTGATTGTGTTACCCTTCTCTACCAGACACTTGATATCAGCTCTCAAAGCCTTTATGCACCATGTAGTATCTTAAGCAATGGATGTTTAGTGTTTTAACATCCATGCTTTAAGAAATGACCATAGATGTTTGGTCCTGTTAAGGAATGGGACACTTCTCCATTCCTTAAAACACTAAACATCCATGCTTGTTATTTCTTAATTTTTCTATTATTGGACACTTCTCCACAATTTGAGGATACCCATGTCCATCGTAAGAACATTTATTTTCGTCATTTAAATGAATTTCACGTGCATCACTATTTGAAAAGAATGGTTTGGAAATCAATTATAAAATAAAAATCATATTTAATAGTGGCTCCCCTTTTAGGTGTTCTAATTTCAAAAACTTTATGCTGCTGCCTGTGACTCATAAAGCTAATATGTATGTGTATATAAAAATGCAAATTTCTTTATTTTCATAACTACATTACTTACTTTATATATCTATTGATGTTTCTCTATCATTCCTTCCCAAATTTTTATAGAGATTACTATCTTGGGATCATAGTTACCTAGTTTGCGGAATGCTATTGCTCGGTATGTGGAACACAGTAGGGGACATGGTACATCACTTTGCTCAAAACGCAACATGAGAGGGCAGGCTTCTTCGATTTTCCTCTTCGAGTCACTGTACATTTCAGTGCACATTTTGGTGCACTAAGGCGGAATGCCAACAAAACATATAAATATTCAAAAAAATTTGTTTGGCTTTTGACTATATAAATTAGAAACCAATATAAGGACCAAAATTCTTAATGTTTTTGATGGACTTGGGATTAGGAGTTTAGGGTTGAAAAGAGTGAAGACATCAAACAAGACAGGCAAGATAATTGAGACAAAATTTTCTGAATACAAAAGGTTAATAATCATAATTCAAGATTAACATTCATCATTAACATTCACACTTTTTTTCCTTTTAATTTCAAATTTATAATTTAGGTAAGCAATTTCATTTGTCTTCCTTTTAACTTCTTTATTTGCTCTTTTCGTGTGTGTGTGTGTGTGTGTATTAGATATCTTCTTTTATTCCTTTTTTTAGAATAAAAAGATTCTTCTTCCTTTTCTTTTTTCCTTTAATTAAAATTTATTTCTTTCCCTTTCCTTTTTCTTGGCTGAGTTGTCTTCTTTTTTTTTAATTTTTTATTTAGATCTTAATTTTTCCATTTTCTTTTTCAATTTCATAACTATTTATTCTTTTTTGTATTAATTATCTTTTTGTATGCTTTTACTTTTTAAACTTTTTTCCTCCCTTTATTTGTTTTTACAATTTCAAATCTGGATCTAAACTTATATTTTTTTTTTCCCCTAAGGAAGAAGAGTTAAGTTTGATCTTCCTTGTTTATGATTTTCTCCTTAGTCTTTAGTTTATTTCATTTCTTTGACAAAATAAAATTTAATTTTCCATTTTGAACATAATCTATAAACATAGATTTGATATTGTTTCAATAAATAACTTTTATGTTGCTCCCATTATAACTATGAATTTTGGTAAATCCTTTAAGTTTTATATTTGATGCTATTTTAATAGAATAAATTTTTATTCTTTCCATTAATATAACTCAAGCTTTGTAGTTATATATATACATGCGAGGTGTAGCCAGTGCTTTGCATACACAAGTAAAAGAATAAAAGATTTTGAATAAAAATTCACGGCTGACAATTGTTGCAGTTCAATTTTTACTCTTTTTGGTCAAAATTTAAATGAACATAAGATTTGGTGTTGTGGTAAAATTAAGTTAATTATAATTAATGATCGTGAGTTCAAATCTTGCTCATAACACCAAATTGCCTTGTTTGCTTATATCTATTCTGTTAGATAAGCAAACACAACATTTGGTGTTACCATTTTTGAAGCCCTGTCAAATTTTGATAATCCCAAAAATACCCTTCAACAATTCTAAAAACCAAAAATAATTATATCAACAAGTTTTGAATCATGATATCCAACTTGAAATAAACCTATTTTACCACTACACTAAATCTTATCTTTATTTAAATTTTGTCTGCAAAAACTAATTAACCTGCAACTTCCAATTGCCATAAATAAATCTTCATTTGAAATCTTATCTATTCTATTATATAAGCAAACACCACATTTGGTATTACCGCCTTTGAAGCCCTATCAAACTTTGATAATCCCAAGAATACCTTCAATAATTCTAAAAACCAAAAATAATTCTTTTAACAAGTTTCAGTGTGAAATGCCATTGTTATTATAGCTCTCACATGTTCTCTTCTCTTTATTCAAACTCCCTTTCTCACTCAACTCTCTTTATTCAAATGTGATTACTAATAAAGTTGGAACCCAAATGAATGAGAGAGAGAGGTGATGTAGGAACCTTTAGAGAATTAAATGAAAAACTGGGAGAAGAAAAATGACTTGGTTTATTCCTCTGCAACCATGTCTTAGTTTGGTAAAATTGTAGTAGAAAAAAAATGGATGATTAAGAGAGAGGAGGAAGAATAAAACTGCAAAAAGAGAGATAGTCAAGAGAAAAAAAAAAAAACAAATAAGAGTGCTGGGTTCTGAAAAGTTTAGTAGTGAAATGAATTAACAGTGTAAAAAATAAATTGTTCAATTTTCAAGTGATTCCAAACAAATTTAGAGCAAATATATATATGTATACATTGATACATGAGTTGAACACGCCTCACATGTGCTCGGCTTCTAGTAATAGACTAGAGAATAGATATTTCATGCTATTTCACTAAATAATTTTTATAAAATATTTCATTTTTAAATATTTTTATTAGGGTTATAGATCAAATACATTTATAGACCATCGAAAGACGTTTTCTCCTTGCCGCTGCCACCAAAGACCCAACCTCAGAGAACTCTCTACATCTGTACAACCTCTGTCTATTGTCACTTTGTGGTCTTTTCTTATCTCATCCTCTGGTCCTCATTGCTTGTATTCCTTGAAGAAGATTTGCTTGTCTTGTCCTGAGCTATTGCATAGAGAAAGGAGGAAGACTAAGAAGAACAGGTAACGGCTCTAGTACTCTCTTCTTAAAAACCAACTCTTAAAAGTTGGAGAATTTGCTGCAACCTCTATCTATAGTCCCCTTGTTGTCTTCTTCATCAATTTATATCAGATCCCATCCTCTGTCTGTCACTGCTTGTCGTTCTTGACAAAGATAAGCAGCTGGCCACGAGCTTTTGCAGAGAGAAAGGAAGAAGACAAGCATCAGAGATCTAGGCAAATTGGGACATGTTCCATATTTTTGCATGTATTTTTGCTCCTTAGTAAATTAGTGTTTGTCATTGGAATTCATTTTGGCATTTTAACATGTCCATGTTTGCTTCATTTTTGTGTATGGATTGTTTAAAAATGAGATTATACATCCTAAGGAGTATTTCTATTAAAGATAAGATGTGCAAAACATGATCAAGGTGGTTTGAATATTTCAAAGGAAGACTAATAGACATGTTTGTTAGGTAAGTGGATGAAATATAGGAAGTATAGCAAAGAAGTAAAGGAAGACAAAAAAAAAAAAAAAAAAAGCTTAGTTGGAAACTATTAAATGTGACATAGCATATGCTATAATAACCCTATAGAGGGTAGGACTTGAGATCTGTCATGAACCTAGGGTTCATAATGGGCTGAAATTGGCATTTGGAGGGATCCAAGAGGTTTAGGATTAAGAACAAAATGTATAGAGGGAAAATTGAAGAAGAATGGGAGAGAAATTAGAGAGAATTGAGGGAGAGCAGAAGAGAGAAGTGAGAGGGAGATTTGAGATAATTCTTAGAGAGAGAATGATAGTTTCATTAACAATTCAAGCATCCTCATCTCCTCTTACAATGGGCCTTTTTATAGACATAGGTAGCTCCTTAACTAATTTCTAACAGCACCCATGTGCTCCTAACAAACAATCAAATATCTCCTAATAAACTAATACAAGCCTATTACAATATTACCCCTTTATTATATCCCTATCACAATATTATCCTTCTAATCCTCCTAGGGACATGACAATTTCCCCCCCCCCCCCCCCTTGAAATGTTTTTTGTCCCCAAGAAACTTATTACCACCTAGCCGTTGCTTCTTTATCCAATGCCCATCTTCACTTAGTGGTTTTTTCTTTGCTTTTCTTTCTTCTTATCTTGTTTTTCTTTTTTCTTTTGCCTTCTCTTTTCTTTCTCCTCAGCAGCAACAACATTATGTCTTGCTGCCACAACAATTTCAGCCATCCGCCTCTTCCTTAGGGCTGTTAAAAATGGTTCCAAATGTGTCGTCAGCCCTACAACCCCATCCTTTTCAATTATGGACAGAATTTCAATCCTCTCTATAGGTAAAAATCTGTACATTACCTCCAACTCTTCTTGCTGCAATGTTACCTTTGCTTTGTCTTGTGTGCCCATGCCAATGACATATATGTGAGATGTTCTAAGAAAGGTGCCCGGTGCAATCCCCTGTTCCTTCTCCTCAAGTACTTGGTTAAGAGGCTTTTCTGGTTCCTTCTTCTGCTGCTTCCAGAAATCAATAGCATCAAGTGTCTCAACACTAGTAAGAGTGCTTGAGAGACTGCCATTCTTCGATTCCTCATCCTCACCCTCTTCTTCCATGTACTCCTCAGCCCTCTCCACCCCCTCGTTGCCCATTTTACTCCAAGCCAGAGAATCCTTAGCTTTTGGTAGGTCCAAAATAAGAGGAAGGATTCTAGCCCCAATATCTGTGTAGATTAAGGGTCCTTTAGTCAGATTTTCTTGATCCAATGCTATTCCATTTCCCACAAACTTCTGATCCGAAACACCCCCAAATCCTTTAGCCCATGCACTAGCCAACGAGGGTAATGAGTTGGCATCTTCCTTGTCAATTTTGCTTAAACTGATATACTTCTTTTGCTCAACATTGGAGGTGAGCAATGAATCTGCTTCTCGCCTCCTCAATTTCTCCTTCAGCGACTCTATTTTAAGGAATTCGTCTTTGTTAAAACTTTCGTAATAATCATCGAAGTATTTAGCAGGGAAGTTGTAACGATACTTATTGATTCGTATCATCGCAAACTGCTGCAGCTTCTTGTGGATTATAAGGCCAAATTCCTCACACTCTTCATCAATCCCACTTCTTTTTTCCTTGTCCTTGGTTGATCTCCTTCTCAAAATCCTTTCCCCATGTTTGATGCTTTTGGTCAACTGAAAATGCAGCATTTTTCTGCTGCCATTGAGGATCTGATTGTCTGACGTGGGCACTACTTCCCAAAACCTCTCGAGTAAGACATCCCACTAAAAATACAGCACTGTTTTGCTGCAATTGAGGCTGCTCTCTTGCTTGAAAATTAACCACTGAAAATGTAGCATCATTCGATTGCAATTGTGACCCATTTTGTTTCATTTGTGCCCTGCTTCCCATGGTCGACATCTCACAGACATGACACTTGGAAGACCAAGGGATAGGGGTTCTATACATACCGCTCTTCTTCAACCAATATTTAAAGCCAAAATTAACATTTGTTTCCCTTTGCTCACAGCCTCAAGCACCAACAATCAACGAGTTGGATGAGCTAGAAGCATCCACTTCTCACACGAAATTTGTGGCTTACGGCTAATGAGCGCCACCTCACTCATTGCTTCAAGAAGTCGCCCAGACTTAATCTGCCTCAAACGGAACCCACCAAGAGCTGGGTCTGTTTCGCCTTCAATTCTGGACTCAATTAAATCAAGCAGAAGGAGTTGGCGGCCAAGATTCTACTCGATTAACTCAGTTGGAAATCTCTCTAGACTGAATCGCACTCGTCGATGTTCAGCGACTGTTCCTTGGGTTTGGTCAGACTTGTACTCTTTAATGGAAAGCTTCGCACCCAATCAGTGATGCATCAATGCTTCCTTCCTTAGGTTCTGCCCAATCACCGACCAAACCACGATTGCCTGAAACCCACTGCACAACCGCGATCACTTGGAATTCCTGCCCCAGTTGCAACTTCCTAGCCATTTGCGTCAACCTTTGGTCACCCACTATAGTCGTCCGACCAACTTGCGTCACCCACTCCAGTCACGACCTTTTGGGCCGAGGACCACTAGTAGATGGCAGCTCCTTGAATTTGCCTGGGTTGCCGAGAATCGTGGCCGTATCTCACCTCCTCGTGCCTCGGAATCAATTCTAAGATTCAATGGCCGTCTATGTCTTCAGAATTCGGACAGGAGTGTCTTTGATCTGCAACTGAATTGCTGATCAAATCCACCTGCAGAATTCACTATTCCAACTGTTCGCTCCAGTCGCGACCCTCCTGGCTGTCCGTGTCACCACCTTCAACGGACTCCCACACCAATCGCGAACGTTGTTTGTTTGCGTCGCCTCAAGTTAGCTCACCTATTGACCCACTCCAATCACAAATGCTCCACTATTCATGTCGCCTCCGGTGCTACTTGAATTTGCTGGAATGATGCCCGATTTTTGAAACTGTCTTGCGCTTAGCTTCTCAATTTCGTACTGAGAGTTGTTTTGTTCTCTCGGTTATGACTCGTCCTTTGATTCCTCGGAATCTGATTAGAATCGCTGCTTGCACTCACCTATCAAGAGTTGAGAATCCCTAGTTTCGACCACCGTCGGGATGTAGTCATTCAACCAAATTGCTATGAGTTTGCTGGAATCACAGCTGATGAAAGATTGGCTCTGATACCATTTGTCATGAACCTAGGGTTCATAATGGGCTGAAATTGGCATTCGGAGGGATCCGAGAGGTTTAGGATTAAGAACAGAATGTATAGAGGGAAAATTGAAGAAGAATGGGGGAGAAATTAGAGACAATTGAGGGAGAGCAGAAGAGAGAAGTGAGAGGGAGATTTGAGATAATTCTTAGAGAGAAAATGATAGTTTCATTAACAATTCAAGCATCCTCGTCTTTTCTTACAATGGGCCTTTTTATAGGCATAGGTAGCTCCTTAACTAATTTCTAACAACACCCATGTGCTCCTAACAAACAACCAAATATCTCCTAATAAACTAATATAAGCCTATTACAATATTACCCCTTTATTTTATCCCTATCACAATATTACCCTTCTAATCCTCCTAGGGACATGACAAGATCTAGAATTCATTAGCTGACCACACTTAGTGGATTAAGACTTGTGATTGTTGTTGTGGTTGTTGTATGTTTGTTCCTTCTGAATGTTGATTGTTTGCTTAGTCATTTTATTAAAAGTCATCATGTCACTGTTTATCATTTCAACATAGCTGTTTGTTTTTGATCTCCATCTGATACTGCTGCTCATCATCCATCCCCCTTATATTGGCTTACTGTTCTATCTCTAGTTGGTACCCATTAACAATGGCTGACAGAGTGCTTACTGACTTATGTTGAGTTACACTTCATTTCAATTTCCTCTTAGTCATATATTGCTTATCTATTATCAGGAATTTGGACTATGAATTTCAACAATGTTAAAGTTCCAAAGGTGCCAGGGGGTGCTGCTGCTTCTGCTTTAATCAAGTTAGGGACTATTGCTGGGCTTGCTGTGTATGGGGTTGCTAACAGTCTTTACAATGTTGAAGGTGGGCACCGGGCTATTGTCTTCAATCGTATAGTTGGCATCAAGGACAAGGTTTGTTTTCCCTTCGTATTTGTTACTTGCATAAAAAACTTGTTTCAAGATGAGATCTAAGATTAGATTACTTCTTTCACGTCTTAAATGAGTATAATTTTCTTTCTGATTGCTTTTTGCAGTTAAATAACTTGTTGCCTTTAGCCCCTTTTATCCTTAATATGTTTTAGGATAACTTCTGCAACTTCAATGTTAATATAATACCTGATTTTGGATGGCCATGGGAAATTTGATGAATAATTTTAATTTTATACATTGTGAATGCCTTGCCACCACCCCCCTACTTGGTTAGGATAAGGTGTAGTTGTTGATGATGATGATTTTAATTTAATTGACATGTTCTTTTGCCATGCATGACTTTTAACGGTGGGCTTTCACTACTGTGGCAGTTAATTTTCTTTCTTGCTCTTATCTTATTTGTTAGATGATAATTAGAGATGCTTGTTTCTTCTTTGATTAGTGTAAATCTGGATTGACAAAAAGTTTATATTTTATTGCATTGCATGATAAGTTCTTCTCTTGTTCTTAAGAATTATTTTCTTTATGCTGTGTACTAAATTTACTTGAATGTAGGTATATCCTGAAGGAACACATCTGATGATCCCATGGTTTGAAAGGCCTGTCATTTATGATGTTCGTGCTCGCCCACATTTGGTGGAAAGTACTTCAGGAAGTCGTGATCTCCAGATGGTATCTTCCTTTCAAAATTTACCTCATTTTTTCTTATTTGACCAAGTTTCTTGAAAAGCAATCCATTTGAACTTGTATTTTAAACCTTGATTCTACATCAGCATTATTGATACTCTATTCTAATGAATCCTTGAGTTTAAGAAAAACTTATTGTCAATTAAACTTGAGTTCTTTTATATAATCTTTGTTATTGATTTGTTTGTTTATTGTTAATCATGTATATGATTTATAACACTTTTATTTTCCGTATATATAGATATACAACTACATATATAGATATTCTGTACATATAGATGTAGAAGTTGCTTAGAAACTCCAAGTAATGTGATCTTGTGTAGTGATTCACGGTGTGTTGTGCTGGTCTCTAGGTATGCCTTTTACTTTCTTTGGGTACACTCGATCAATTGGTATCCTTAATAGTAGTTCCACATATTCATTAGTTCTATCAACTTGGAGAGGGTTTTTATTACCATTATTTAGTTCACCGTAAATGTAAAACAGAAAAAAGACTTTCCTGCAATGATAATGAATCTTGGTGCATGGTGCAATGGTGAGGTGGCCTTGTTGTTAGTTGGGTGTGGTAAGCTCAAATTATGGAAACAGTCTCTCTTCTCATGCAGGGGTAATGCTGTGTACAGCTGTCCCTCTACAGATCTTGCATCTGTGGGAGCCTTGTACACATGGACTGTCCTTACCTTTTAGCCAATATGAGGAGTAAATATTTTGGATTCTTCTTATTTTGTTATCCTCTTGAGTTGTCATCAAGTATGGTATATTTTGATGCTTGAAGTTTGCAAGAGACCTTTCCTTGAGTAAGTAGTTTTCTTAATTAGTTTGTTTTAAGTAATTTCCATTACTTAGTACAGTAGTTAAAACTATGTTAGTAAGTTTGTGGGACTGGTATCTTATACACGTAATCCTACTTCTTCCAAGTTTTATTCCTTTCTTAGCATGCTCTTGATGTTACTGAACAGGTAAAAATTGGTCTTCGAGTACTTACCCGTCCTCTGCCAGACCAGTTACCTACTATCTATCGAACTCTTGGTGAGAACTATAATGAAAGAGTCCTGCCTTCAATTATTCATGAAACACTGAAAGCGGTTGTTGCTCAATACAATGCTAGCCAGCTCATCACTCAGAGAGAGGTAGGAAGTTAATTGTTTCTATGTGAGTATTTAAATAATAATCACTACTGCTCCTGGACAACTTATGGTGCAAAAAGCCATAATGGGATCCTTTTTTCTGTGCTCTGGAATTTTGGCATGTTTGATTCTATGTTGGGTTGTCTGACTAAATTAAATAGTGTCCCATTGTAATTGGGTTCTCAGCAATCTACTTGCTTGTAGTCTGTTAGTAGGGAAATTCGGAAGGTATTGACAGACAGAGCAGCAAATTTCAACATTGCTCTGGATGATGTCTCCATTACAACCCTGACATTTGGGAGGGAGTTTACAGCTGCAATAGAAGCCAAACAAGTGGCTGCACAAGAGGCTGAGAGGGCCAAATTTGTTGTTGAAAAGGCTGAGCAAGACAAAAGAAGTGCAATCATCCGGGCACAGGTGAGATAAAAATACTTAGTTCTAGAACTCTAATAGTGATAAATGCAATTCAGTTTCTGAAAAAAAAAAAAAAAGTGCCCTCAGTGCACAAGGGTGCCCGCCTTGAGAGGGTTGTGAGAGGCTTTCCCTTGCTTTTTTTGTAAAGATGCTGTTTTCACAACTCGAACCCATGACCTTCTGGTCATAAAGAAGCTATCTTACTGTTGCTTCTGAGGCTCACTATCTAGTGACTATCTGTTTCTGAACTTGAGAATGATTAGCTCAGCTATCATCCAAATGATTTTGTGATTCTTTTTGACATGATTTGATCAGCTGGATTGATACATGGCACCTTGCTTTTATCTTCCAAAATTCTTGAGATATTTCTTCTCTATTTTACCATTTTGGTGGATGTGGCAGTGTTACTCTTGTGCCTGGTTTTTCGTCTGTATCCTTTCTGTTAGTAAATATAGGCGTTTTGCAATTGCAGTAAATACAATGAAGATAATAATTTTGGAACCTCTTAGAAGAGAATAATTATTTATTACAAAAAAATGTTACACGAAAAAAGTCCATTTTTTCCTCTTATATATATATATATTGCCATGTCTCCCCTCTTATATTTCATTCAACGACTTGTTCTTACTTGATCTTAATCTAGTGAACAACTAGGATTCATGCCACAAATATCAAACTGACAAGAAAGACATCATATTAGGTAAACAAATCATAAAAAATGGATCATATAGAATAGGGTCGTATTTGGATCAAGATCTGGATTTCACAATATCCAATAAGATTTGGCACTAAAATTATGGGATACCATCTCCACAGTTTTTCTTCTTGATGCAGAGTTTCTTTGCCAAATTCCAATGGTACAATCAGAAGATTTAGATCAAGGTTCTAACGCCTTTGCAGTATACATCTCACAGTAAACTGGAATCTCAAAATGTGGATGATAGTCATTCCAGTAATGGTCATAGATTGATTCAAGAAAGAAAAAATAATGACCATGGTATCTGAACCTGTTTTGCCTATTTTATAATGATGTTAAAACTGTCTTTTGTTTTATGGCTATATTTGACATTTTCCCTATGTCCCTGTTCCTTTCTTCATTCATTTTGCTTCTTAATGTATAAATCTTTCACCTCTTGACACCCTCAGTATTCCTTGTAGGACTAGATAGGTGTTTCTATGGGCACTACTTTGACACAGTGGAAGACAGGCTGATTTTGTTCAATCTCTTCCTTATAAATTATGAAAATTCTTTGCTTGAATGACATGCTTTTCCTTTATGGGATCCAGGGTGAGGCCAAGAGTGCCCAACTGATAGGCCAAGCTATTGCCAATAATCCGGCATTTATTACTCTAAGGAAAATTGAAGCTGCAAGAGAAATCGCACATACAATCTCAAATTCAGCGAACAAGGTTTTCTTGAGTGCAGATGACCTATTGTTGAACCTCCAGGAGATGAACTTGGAGAGCACCACTGGGAAGAAATAAACCAGCAGGTTATCAACTTTCAATTACTTCCATTTGGTTTTGTTTCTGAGTTAGTTCATATGTGCAATGTTTGTTGAGATCACTGGAGTAAACATCGATGGCTTTATGTTTTTTTCTTTTATCTTTCATCTTTTTTCTCTATGGAATGAGGGAATTATCCATTGGACGTGTATCCAGTCAACACTTAGCTATGGGTATGCTGGACGTGTGACTTGTTCAATAAGCGCCATTACTTCCCTTCCACATTTTACTGTAATTGCAGGACCATGCATTCATTTTAAATAGCAGGGAAGCAGAACGTTTGTAATTGCAGGAACATGCATTCATTTTAAATAGAAGGGAAACAAAACATATGTAACGGCGTCTGTGCATCTTATGGTTAACAGCCTTGTAATAGCGCCATGTGTATCTCATGCCGTGGTCTGATGGATTTATGTTTTTTATTAACCGACTCCGAAAATCAAGATGTCAGATATCCAACTCTGGACGACTGAGTGTTTTAGGTCGAAAATACATAGCAGCAGACCACCTGAACTGAGCCTGAGACCATGCTCCGAACATTTCCAGTTACTTGCTGTACTATTTTTTACCCCCTCTATCTAATACCAATCTTTGGCCACCACTGTGGCATTGTTTTTGGCTTTAATTCTTTGAGATTTTATGAGTAACCAGTTCACTTTGGTTCCTGTGATTCGGGCATTACATGATCATACGAGATATGTATCATGCCATTCTGGTGAAGATTCATAGGATGCGACCTTCCTTTGGCCCTGGTAACTTGCGCCCTAGGAATGCCCTTCTTATGGGCGGTGCCAAGCTCTTTGACGATGCTTATGTAAGGTGTTTGGTATATTTTTATTGGATTTTGGAGTTAGGTGTCTTTGAAATTAAGGGATCGTGCTGTTCTATATTGTGTCTTAGATGGAGAACGCGTTTTCAGTCGTGATAACTCAATATTCGTAACCCCAGGTTGGTCCAGTCCCCTGTGTAATAATGGCCTCGGTGCCCCGCCGTTGATCAAACTCCCATAGGGCCCCGTCTCAATTAAGTTGTGTTTTTGGACGCACATGATTTGTTGGGTTATTGTGTTTGGTGGGTTTATTCAACGCATATGTTAAAAAGGCAGTGGTTATGTTTTCACGGTAGTAAAAATAAATGTTTCTTTGTTTAAAAACAGGCGAAAGGGGAAAAAGGAGCACTTTTGAAACATTAAGATAGAATTTAAATTCTAGAATTTAGAAAGTTTGAACAGAATTTCCAAAATTTGGAGTCTTGGACCAAGTAATTGCTAGAAAATAGCGTCAAAAGTAGCAGTTTGAATGGCAGAATTTGGTAAAATTTCATTGTTCGTCACAGGGTTTCCATCAGCGTAGATGACAAACCCACCAACCCAGAAGATAATCCAAATATGTTAACTAAATTGATCAACCAAAAATTATAGACTTATTCTAGACCAAAAATGATAAACAAAAAGTTAAATTCATATTTTTAGTCTTATATTTGATATTTTATTTTTATATGATCACTCAAGTTTTTCGTTATTTCAATCATATTTTTGAATCAATTGCTCATTTTACTAGAATTGAGTTAGAGCGTGGAATATATATGCATTGAAATGTCCAAATTACTCTAATTGTTAACCACCATCTCTCTTATAGTTTCTTTCTTTAATGGTTGACAACGATTGGGATGTAAAGGATGAAGAAGAAAATGGGTTAAGATAAAGGGAATTTGTAAGGAGTGAGGGATTGACAGAAATGGTGGCTAGCAATGAGCCTGAGTGGGAGGTGTAGCAAGATAAGAAGTAGCTAGCGACGAGGTAGGGGAGGCGGTTGGCGTGCAAGTTGAAGGCTATGGCAAAAGATGAAGACGATTGTTGACTATGGAGGAGGGCAAGTGAAAGTAAAAGCGTCGATGGTGGCAAAAGTTGAAGAGGCAAAGGAGCCATCGATTGGGGAAGATGAACTAGTTGAACGGATGGTTGGTTGCTATGATTGGAGAAGAAGATGAATGATCAGAGGCATTGTTGATTGAGAAGTTTATGATTGGAGAAGATGAAGTAAGAGGTCTTGTTGATAGAAAAAGACCGATGGTCGGTTGTAATGATTGGAAAAGACATGAGAACATTTGCAATTTTTAGAAACAACGAATGATATAGTTGACGGTGACTATAGGGGGTTGACGACAGTCGACGACCTTAAACAAATGTTCTCAATCCTTTGTACTTGTCATTGGCCACTTCTCTGCTTCATCACCAATTGCTTTTTGCATGCACGTGAGGAATAATTTGAACATTTTAGCTCATGTATGTTGCACGCTTTAGTGAAATGTGTAATTAACTTGAAAATGTATGGTACATAAGTGTAATCGAAACAACGAAAAGTTTGTATGGTCACATAAAAAATCTTGAAAATATAAAAATACAAATATAAGTTTAACCTAAACAAAATGATGATTTTATCATGGGGTTTGAGTTGAGTTACTGTAAACTTTTGACGCATCAAAATGTTGTATTCCACTACTCAAAGGTGCTAGTAGCAACTTTTGTGATATCCCCAAAAATATACTTGATGTCTCATGTTTGAGTTTGGCAGATGATGGTTATGTGTATGATCATCAGTTACATGATTTACAAATTTAAGAATAAAAGAATTGAAGACATTGCTTCATATAATAATTCCTAACAATAAATTTTTTGGATGTCATGAATAAATACTATATTGACACTATGGAGTGTGACCCTAACAACCCGAGTTTTCTTTTTCAAAAAGAAAAAAAAAAAAAAAGCATTCCTGGTGGGGGAAGAGATGCATGTGGAGGAGGTGTTGATTGTTGGGGAAATCGTCAGAAAGGGGGATGGATGGTTGGTGGAGAGGAGTGTTTAGGTATATTTGTGAAACTCTTTTTCTTCTTCTTCTTCTTCCAGAAGAACTTGCGTTTATGGATGTACTCTTTGTTGGTGAGATGGGGATAGATGGCACTGATTCCATTTCAAAAGCTACTATTCGTTTGATACAAGGAAACCACTGGCTCTTCCTGCCCTGGCACACGGGTGCTTTTCCCAATTTGCCGGCTATATCTGGCTCTTAAAGCAATTCCATTTTTGTTAATTCCTCCCCTTATTTTTGGGGGTTAAATCAGTTGGGTGAGCTTAAATTTTAAAAGCCACCTATAGAAAGAATAAACTTAGCCCATTATCTCATTCATTAAGTTAGTTATGTGTTAATATGTTTTTACTACATTTATTAACATGTTTAAATTCATTATTAACATGTTAACTTAATTACGTTGTATAATATGAGCCCATCTAAATAATAAAAAATGAATTTATATGTCACCTTGAATGCTCATATTAAATGCATAACTTTTTCCAGTCAGGCATAAGGCTAGGAGCCGCGTTGCCCCCATAAATTTACTGTTTTTTTCGGTGTTGGGTGCGCGCGGTGGAAACTACAGCGGCGGCTTTCGTTTCATATTGCGGTCCCCATTTTTGGACAAAATTTCCACGCAATCAAACAGAGTACAAAACAATCAATCAATCTCAGATATTTTTCTTATTATGCGCCAGTTGTGTTGTGGCCGGTACTGTACCTTAGGCAACCCACGTGTGTTTCCCACCTCAAGACTTTTTAAAGCTTTTAATCCATAACAGGACTCGTTTAAAAGTTGATGGGGGTCTTAGACGGCAGGCGACAACGGTAACGATGTAATCAACTGTAGCGCTCTCTCTCTCTCTCTCTTGTCATTACGCAAGCACTGAATAGTGTCACAGTTGCTTGATCGGTGGTTATCCCACGTTTGTTGTTTAGTGTGTTGTTTCTTGTTCTTAGTTTCTTTTCTCTCTTCACGATGGCATTTTCTGATCTCCCAACTCTGGTCAACATTCGCCGTTTCCTTTCGTCAACATCTTCTTTCATTGACGCCTGTAATCTCCTTTCTCGTTATCTCTCACTTTTTAGCGTCTCCTTCTCTAATGTCTTTTCTAGCATATCTCGTTTTTCTCTGATATTATTTTTTTAGGCCCATCTTTTGGAGGCCCTAAACATATACTTTAATAATTTATGTCTTAACCAGATCCTGACTCATAATTAACACACTTGAAAATAAGTAAATTGCCGACTTATGTCATTGTCATCGTCACTGAACATGCAAATCTTTTTACATCACAATTTGGTAACATCGTAACATTCCAATGCAAATTTATTTATGTTTGGGAAAATTATAGGGTACTTTACGGTATTGGTATTCTAGACATCGTGTTCCTTTTTATTTTTTGCCTCTTCCTAAGATTGTTTAATTTTTAACTTTAGCATCTAAAGCTTTCCCAAGCACACCCCAAGATAGTTTTCATTGTGGTTGCAGGAACATCAATTGCTAGCATGAATCCCAAACCGTTGATGTTTCTAACCATTCAAGTCTGGTTAGTATCATCCTATGATGTGGCCTTAGTAATGATGATGCTCGAAGATGAACCTACCAACTTATGTGCACCATGTCATCGTTGGCCTATATCAGATTGTTAAGTTGTCATTAAAATTTGAACCTTTACCTGGGGCTATATGGGAACCAGAGGGTTGTTTACATAGCTGATTATAGCCCAAATTCCTTAATCTTGAGAATTATTTGGATAGCTATCTCCGCTACACGCTTTGGTAAATTCACATAAGAGCACAATCTTGGTCAAGCCTTGTCGGTTGCTCACACTAATGATTCATCAATAGATAATTACTCAAATAAATTTTATCCTTAAGATAATTCGAATGTGATCATCATCACCGACCAATATTAAACCTATCTTGGGAAGGAAGATTAAATCTAAACAAGTGACAAGCCCTATCAAAGAGACAAAAGACATGAAACTATGAGTTGGTCATGCTCCATAAGTTAATCAGGAAAATGGGCTCCATAGCTTATAGATGATGGTCCTCCGTAGCTTATAAAAGATAATAAGCTTCCACATCATCGTCTTCCCGATGTCTCAACCCTTAATATTTTTTCGTTGTTAATAGTGACGCCCTATTTAAGTATTGGAGAGGCTTTCTTCACAAGGCTTGGGGTAGTCCTCTCGTTTGTTTCTTTCTTTGTAGTAACATGTACCAATCGTCTCCAAAGTTGGTCCATGTGAGTTGTATAGCCAAGTCTTCACAACTTTACTAGTGACTACTTGCAAATACCATCAAGAATCAAATGGCATTGCTTGTCGGAGCAAAGAAAATTTGACTTGAGGGAAAAAACAAGTACTCGTAGAAATTCCAACTAACATCTCCAAGAGGAATGGCCTTCAAGATCCTATTGACACCCTAAGGAAATGTGTGGTGAACCTTAGCTACTCTGGTGAAATGGCACTTTATATTGAACCTACACACAAGGTCGAAAGCAAGTTGAACTTTAGTTACTCTAGGAAACATTCTAATAGGGTAGGAAGCGTGGGAAATATGACTACACTTGGGAAACACTGCCTCATAATGAACCTATCCACAAGGTAGGAATAGCGTGCATGGCAAACCTTGATCACTTTTGAAGAAAAAAACACCACCCTTACAATATATTTACCCACAAGTATGGATCATTGGGTCATTAGGAAATGAAAATTTTATTAAGTTTGAAGGAGCTCAAAGCCTTAGGATGAATATATATAAGGTTTAATGGTGCAAATTTTTAGCTTAGTACCTGGTGGGGGGGGGGGGGGGGGGCGCATATGATAAACAACAACAAATCGACTTAATTTTTATTCCACTATGTGGGATACCAAGGGATATTTTTAGCTTAGTACCTGGTGGTGTGGGGGGGGGGGGGGGGGGGCGACTTAATTTTTATTCCACTACGTGGGGGTACCAAGGGATATTTGATCTAGTTAACAACTGTACATCAAATAGTACACTTCCACGTGGAGATAAGGCCTATTAGATAAGTCCTTTTATATGTTGGAAGTGGATATAATACATAATTATGATCACATATTGGTGATAGTCATCTACTATCTTCTTGCTACAAAAGATAACTAAAGAAAAAAATTGGGTTGTTGATAAGCCCCTATGGGTACAAATATGTTCGTAGTGATTGATAATGATAAGCAAGATCCATCATAACCTTTGACAATGACTACTACATGATGAGCATGTAGATTTCCTAGCAAACAAGTTGACTTTATCATGAAGGGATCAATTTCATCATGAAATGGCTAACCTTTATGCATTAACCACGTCACTTATCCACACACCTATAAAATTCACTGTTATGACAACCACATGGTGGAGAATCCCTTCTATGCAACTTAGTCATTTACACTTTATGATGCTTTGATAGACTCAAGGGTACTAAATAAATTAAATAGATGTTGATGATAATGAGTACAAATTGATTATGAGTAAAAATTCTTGAAGTCTGAAAAGAGTACTAGAGATTTAGACGTTTGAGTAGCATCCCTCATTCGTGTAAATAGGGGCAGAATAATATCTTGGTTAAATGCCTAAGTTTAGATGTCTGAGGACTTATGCTCAAATGTCTGAACTCTGTTTCTGCTAAAGAAATTCAGACATTTGAACATCCTTGTTCAAACATCCAAACAAGAACAGAAGGTAGCGCTTCATTCAAAAATCTGAATAGCCATTATTAGACATCTGACTAAGGGTTTTTAGGAAACACTCCAAAAGATCTTATCTCCAAAAGAGCACTTTTAAGTGATATCTTCTCTCTCTCTCTCTCTCTCTCACTCACACACACACACACACATTATTTCTTTACAAAGAATCATCTTTTAATCAACCTCTTTTAGGTATCATGCCAAATCTTTCCCATTTAGTTATTATATATATAGCCCTTTTGCCCCAAGGTTATCTAAATTGTGACATGGCTTCTGACATATCAAGAGTTGATCATCTAGCATTATTTGTAGCCCCTACCAAACGTAAGATCAAATTCTCCCTATTGTTTTCTTCTCTTTTATCTCAACGGTTGCTTCTGAAAAATCATTAATGAAAAGGATGGTTGTTGCCAGAGAAGCTCACAGACGTTGTTTTCATCTCTATTCTCTCTATTACCTACTTTTTGAATTGAGAGTTATAAATGGAGTGATTTGTAGAGCCTTAAGAATACATAAATCTAGAAAACACTTGCAAAAATATTGAATTCTCTCAAGGCAAAGAAAATGTGTTGGTGAAGTTGGAGTATTGATTGAAGAGGATATTCATTTACACATTCTTTGTTTCTCTTGTAATCAAAACTCTGTAAGTTGTAGTATTTTCTATTTATGTATTTATTCATTTGAGTGAAGGGATTCTCACATTAACGTGAGAGATTTGTATTTGTTTACAAGAACTTTTCTTGGTATAATAAGGGATTATATTAGTTTCTAATTTCATTAAAGTTAGGGATTTTATTTAATAGAATCTTCAAGTTTTTCCTACAAAAGGGAGGGCCTAGACTCAAAAGAGGTGAAGCTTTATAAATTTCTTGCTCTTGGCTATGTGTGTTTCATTTTTATATCTTGCAAACATCTCATAACATCATAAAATTATTACAAACAAAATCTTCAAACTAAGTAAGGTTTTTTAAGGTTCAATCCAACCCTTCTTGATTTAATATTTGGATAGCATTATTCTTGAGCCCATATATATAATCTTCAACTTAAATATTGCACAACCTTCTCACATATCTTGAGCTAACTTTCTATTGTGGCTACAAACACTTCAAGCATCGCCACACATCATGAAATATTACCATACCATTTGAGTCTACTCATCACGACGTGGATTTTGGCAACATCAATTTTGATTTCATACATGAAACTCTATAATTGAACATTTTAATCCCAAAAGGGTTTTTAATTTTAATAATTGAGATCCACAATTGTATGTTTTAATGAAAGGAAATATATGTAAAATTACTTACCCAATTTTAGTAGCTTCAAACTTAAAATGTTTTCTTTGCCTATTTTGTTTTTCTATGGAAGAGTAAATGGTCTATGATTTGCTTTAATTTGAAAATTGCACAAGAAAAACTTTTTCTCCACTTTTTGGTCACACGTCACTCTATTGAGCCTTTGAAAGAGGGGTCAGGAAGGGAATGAGATAACACACACATATAATAGAACCTACATAATAGAAGGGTGAAGGAAATAGCGTTAGGGTTATTACTCCTTTATTAAGAAAAAATACTGTTGGGCAAAAAAACAGTAAACAAGCCACACACACACACCCGGCCTTGATACCACTGAAAACCTTTAGACCCAACAATAGAGACTCAATCGAAATCATAAACCAAAAACAATAGAAATCATGCACATAACAAAGAAAAAAGTGGAGAGGAGAAAATAACATAGAGGAATTTACTGTGGTTCACCCTTAAATGGGTTACATCCATGTTGAGTTTCGGCGAAGGAGAACACATTGCACTATTGGAGTAAATAGGGTTTACAACACTCAAAATGTACAAGCCTCACAACCACTCTCTCTATACACAAAATGATCATTCTAACAAAATCACCCCATAACCATACAAAATAGAGATCAGAGGCTTACCCTAAAGAACCAGAGAGAAGAACATGAAGAAGACGAAGGGCAGAACAACCCAAAATGAGAAACCCCTCGCTAACTCACTTCTTTTCTCTTTCTCTCACTCTGGCTTTGTTTCTCACAAATCTCGAGGCACTGTGCAATAAATAAGAGACGCACGATGGGAATGAAAGGTTGGGATTACACCGGATAAAGGTAGCATCGACGACCAGCATTGCTTATCGTAAAGGACAAAACCATCAATGAGAAAAATGAGCATGATCTTGGGCGGTTGCCTAGCAGTAATCTCTCGACAAGTGGATGGCGGATTGAAGTTGACCCTCCAACCCTGATACAGTGTCATTATGCTTCACCATCAACAAATGCGATATTAAAGAGAGTAATATAACTTTGTTTTATCTTAACAAAGAATACAAGTGAAGGAAATGGTAAACCAATTAAAATAAAAATGACAGTTATAACTCATCCAAAGAAGCGTGAGAGAGGCCCATACATTTTCTGAGAATGTGAATACAAATTTTGATAAAAAAAAAATAATTAAGAGAAAAATAGAGAACATAATTAAAGTAATTAATGTATACTAATTTAGTTGGTGAGGAAAAAAGAAATGGACACCTTAAGAAAGAAAAAAAATAAAAAAAGCCACCGTCCAATATGATGGTAGAAAGGGTTTCACACCATTGTCTTATGAGTCTAAAATTACAAATTTGATTCTTAATCTGTTAATGCTGAATGTGTAGCGTTAATTATATAGTCTATGAATTTTAATTAAACTAAAAAATTAATAATGTTACTAATAAAGTTTTGGGAAGGTATGTGACTAATCAAATATAGAAAAAATCATAGGTGTGCATCCTGCACCTATGAGGCATGTTGGTACGAGAAGGTATGTCAAGGTAGGATGTGAGTGGCCAACAGACTCAAGTGTTGGAAGGCATAGGGCTATCGTACCTAAGTGGTAACAAGCATGCAGGAGAATGTGCTTCAGGCTGGTGCACCTGTGAGCAAGTCAGCGTGCGACATGGCTGGGCACACGGGCCCGATTGGGCACGACCAAGTGTGTACGGATGTTTAGGAAATGCAAGTGCCATAAGGGTGCCACATAGGCTAAGATGTGCAGGACATGGGGGCAAGCAAGTCAATAGTCGAGTGGCCTTAACAAAGTCAAGGGCTGATGTCAGGAGGCAGTCAACAAGTGGGCAACAGTTGCAGCAGCCACACGAATGCGACTCGCCTACCCTAGAAAAATGTGGAGCACAATGCGCGTCTACACAGGACCTTATGCGTGCAACTGAGGCAGTTCGTACAAGTGGTGGCTTGGCAATCCATGTGACCCACAAAGATGGTTTTCCATGTGCTGCATATGACCTTATTGAGTCTGATGTGGTGGTTAAGGTAGATAATCGCTTGTAATTCTGTATCCTATACATATGTGGCTAGGATGGGCAATTTTGGTAACGCAGAGACAACATTAACCTAGGCCATTTCTTTTGTATTCTTGGATTTGAATAGAAGGCTGTGACTTTTCCTATATTTCTTTGTGCGTGCTTTCTTTTGTACTGTGCTTAACCCCGGTGGGTGTTAGGCTAACCCAAGTAGGTAGACTTAGGGCCATCACAAGCTTGTTGGCTACATCTTAAAGGCTAGTCTTATGATAAGTTGGTATTAGAGCGAAGGTTGGTTGTTGTGTAAAGAAATGGGCAAAACAAATGGCAGGTGGCAATGAAGCTGTTCATGACCAAGTCTATCGTCTGAAAGCCTATCTCTCATCTAGGGGAGAGAGACCCCACAGATGAAGTCTTGTTGACCTAGAAGGTGGCTGAAGTAGACTTGTTTCTATAGGATTTGTAGACCCTCGTTGACGATTTGTGTACCTCTTTGAAGGATATAACCATAGCTTGGGAGGAAACGCTGGTGGCTAAGCTTGCTATTTTTGAGGCAGACATGACCGCATAGGCAGAGGTACATGAGGCGACATTGATGGCATATATTGCCTTGTTGGAAAGAGATATTGCCCTGCTGAAGCGGGCCATGTTGAGTGGATCCTTTGGTGGGGGTGAGGCGGCCTTAAAATTGAAGGTTCCTGTTCATGAATCAAAGGCCCTAGAGAAATTCTTTTGGGATATGGAGTAGTACTTCAAGATTGCCTATATTCTAGATGACGAGAAAGTGGATCTCACTAGCATGTTCCTTGCTGGTGACGCTAAGCTATGGTGGCGTACTAGGGTATCGGTAGATGGCAAGGAAAAGCCTTAGACTAGACTTAGGAGGAGTTGAAGGCGGAATTAAAGGCCCAACTAGAGAGGCACTGAAACGGCTAAGGCAAATCGGATCAGTGCGGGAATATATGAACCAATTTAGCTCATTGATGCTAGACATTGAGAAGATGAAAAAGGAAGATAGGCCCTTCAACTTCATGACAAGTCTCTAAACATGGGCCCAAACCAAACTAAAGAGGCAAGATGTAATACCCCATATTGCATAGTGTTAAGTAAGTTCAAGGAACTGAAAATCAATTTGAGAATTTAGTTAAGTAAATTGTCAAATCGATGGAAGGGAGTACCCCATAATGTAAATATCTAAGGAAAGAGGTATGTCATTGATGAGTGTCTTGAGACAAGATATATGATATTGAAAGAGATCGAAACAGAGACAATTTCTCTATACGACTAATTTTAGCCTGTAAAATTGAATGATCATAAGGGGTATAATACTCGAGATTTTTAGATTCGAATAATTAAGGAAATAGGATATTTCAAGGGATTGTGTAAGTCTGAAGACAAAAGTTCAGTTTCTGAGCCAGGGGCAAAATTGTAAATATTAAAGTTCGAGTAAAAGTGTAATTTACCTAAAAATTAGGGATATTAGTGTAATTAATCATTTCTCTAGGGACTAAAATGCAATTAAAAATTAGCTTGAGATTATGTTGAAAAGGGTCTAAGTGCAATTATCCAAAAGTTCGGTCCAAAGTGTAATTTTTGAAACTTTTTTCCTAGGGGCATTTGAGAGATTCAAGAAAAAGTCTCATAATGACTTTAGAGATAAGGATGAAGACTTATGATGACGTTAAAGATAAAATGAAGGCTGATGATGACTTTGGAGATAAGAAAAAGGCTCATGATGACGTTAGAGATAAGATGAAGGCTCATGATGACTTTGGAGATAAGATAAAGGCTCATGATGACGTTAGAGATAAAATGAAGTCTCATGATGACTTTAGAGATAAGATAAGATTTGATAAGATTTGATTTGGATAAGATTTGAAATGATTACAGAAAATCTTAAAAGATTTAGAATGATTGCAGAAGATCTTAGAACATTTGAAATGATTAGAGAAAATCTTATAAGATTTGAAATGATTAAGGAATATTGTATTATAATGTGACTTACTTGGTGGCTAAGTTTCCAAAGCCTATAAATAGGGTATTCATGGCCAAAGGTTTTTTCATTCAAAATTGTGATAAATTCATGCTAGACGAGAGTGTCTCGGGTTTAGTGGATAGAGGGCTTTTAAAGCATACGTGAGGCATCACACCCACAGAGCACTTAGGTAGCGCTTGAGGTAGTGTAAAGAGATGATTCGATCAAAAGACTTGAGGAGTTGCATGAAAATCGAGGTTGGGCATAAAAATCGAGGTATTCTGAGTTACGTTCAAGATGAGTGTTCACCCCCAAAACTTGATTTATTATGAGTAGTTCTACCCTCAAAACTTGGTATTTGTGCTACCTAAATATGTTATGATCTCATGCAAAATGGTTTTGTTACATGCGAATGGTAACCTATGATGGTTGGTTTCATGTGTGAGGTTTGTCCCAAAACATTTTATATATGTGCATTGTATTTTATAAAATGTTGTTTATATAATGCATTGAGTTGTGATATATGGCATTGTTATGCGTTTTGTGTTATTCATATGAGATGTTAGCCTGAAATGTTGTCTGGATAGTATAGCCGTAATTCCCTAAGGGTGTTGCTGGAATAATGTATAGGGGTATCTTGTGCTGGTGTGCATGCTAGGATAGCCACCTAGATTTTCATGTCAGGCCGTATGGCTAGGGAAGTTACACTAGGACGACTGGTGGTCCATATGGGATATGAGTTGGGTTTGGGTAATAGTTCCTAAATATTTTTGAGTGGGAATGTAATTCCTGACGTAATTATGGTGAGCCGAGTTCTTGCATTGATGTGACCCTCCTGGGCCGGGAGTGGTAACGATTGTACCCGAGGTGTTAGGGAGATGCGTTGACCTTACCCCTCTTAAGCTAGGACCGTGTTGTGTCAATGTGTCGATGTGATGATGTTGCCTTTAGAAAGATTGCTCTTTCCCTGTGGTTAGGTTAAGCGCTGTGAGAGATTCTCCTGGGCTAGGGCTTGTAAGGTTGTGTTGGTTTGTTTCATGTCTTGTATACATTCATGAAAACATGTTTTTGAACTCTCACTTAGATGATTCATCATCTAATTTAGACTATGTCCCTGGAATATTCAAATGTTTCAGGTGAAAGTAGCAGTGTGAAAGGAAAATGGATTGCCGAGGAGTGAAGGTGATTAGTGGATAGTTTATAGTGTGTCCTTTTCAAATGCCCTGGGAAAAGTGGGGTGTTACACAAAAGGTGAAGGTTCTTTCTTTTATTATGTCTGTTACGGATGCCCTTGTGGACCTTCGGGCCCTAAAAGCCACAGATGGTGCTGGTGTGAAGACAAAGGACAAGAGAAAATGGAGGGACAATCGCAAGTTGGAATATAAAAGCAGTTACAAGGGCAAGGGCAAGGGCAAAGCTTTAGTGGGTGACACGAGCAAACCAAAGACAAGTGGGCTCTTTATTTGTGATGGGCTGCACTGGGCACAAGATTGTCCAAGGTGGGAGTGACTCAATGCCCTGGTTGCTGGCAAGAAGCAAGGCCTTCGGTATGAAAGTTATAATGTCCTATCTGACTCTTGGGACAGGATCTTTGCCACTAAACGGAACAAAGAAGACTTTGGGAGGCCTAGCCCCATAAGCACTACTGACAAATACAGAAACAAGAACAAGTTTTGTGCCTATCACAATGAAGCTGGACATATCACCTTCGAATGTTGGGCGCTAAAGGACACGATTGAAGAGTTAATCATGACGGGTCACCTACGTGATTATGTGGTGTGCCCAAGAGATCAGCAGTCCCAACAGCTAGCCTAACCAAGTCTTCTTCAAGCTCCCGCATCGGACCAAGCATGTGCGGTAAGAACCACTTTTACCATTCATGGAGGGCCTCATATTGCAGGGACTTCTAACAGATCCCATGAATGGTATGTTCGGGAAACCGATCACCTTTTGCTCATTGGGAATAGCAGGTCAAGAAGGGCCATCCAAGAAAGCCAGAATGGTTTCATACGATAATCCTTTCACTAAGGATGATTCTAGAGACTTGCACTGGCCACACAACGATGCCCTTATGGTCTGAGCCTGGATTGGCAACATGGAAGTGCGAAGATTTTGGTGGATACGGGCAGTTCGGTAAACATCATGTATAGGGGGTGCTTTGACCAGATGGGACTGGGGTCAGACCAGCTGATAGCGTCCCCAAAACTGTTATATGGTTCACTGATGACGCTAGTAATTCCGAAAGGACGCAAAAGACTCCCTGATGAGAATCATGGAGGGCCAACTAACAATAATGCAATCGGATTAGTCAATCGAGTTAACCGTATCAAAATTGGATGAATGTTAATTCCTTTTTTTTACTTGGATTCTTGTTTAGCAATTTACTTATTTCTTATATAGTTTAGGATTGAGTTAGTTTTATTATTCCAACTTATAGTTGGGTTTGGATTAGCTTGGTTTTATTAGTCCAACTTGAAGTTAGATTGGGTTACTATTGTTATTCCTACTTCTATTTGGAGTGGGCTAACTAAAACCCATTAAATTTAGGATTTAGTTTATGACTAGGTTTTGGAGTTTTATTAGTTTTGAAATAGAATTAGGATTTAATTATTTTTGCTTATTTAAAGGCTTTTCCACTGTGAAAAAAAGGAGAGAAGATTATGAATCGAATTTGAGAGATTTCTCTTTTCTATATTGTTCTTCAGTGAACATAGTTTTGAACTTATCAAATGAGTGATTTTTTTGTGGCGTTCAAATCCCGAACTTATCAAAGATTTGGGCAATCTTTGTGGCGTTCAACAACACAATTCTTGGTTCTTGTTTTCACATATCAATGGGTCTAGATTTTAACATAATTTAGGTTCTTGGTTCGTGAATCAACGGGTCAAGAATTCTTTGCCTTATATCCGATTTTGGCTTTTCTGGGGTTCGTTTCAATATTTTGTGGGTTCCTTTGGCTTCATTCCATTGCGGGTTCACATTAGTCACTGTCAGAGTTCCGGAGCGCGTATCACTCCCAGTCACGATCGGGGAATCGGATCTTCAGGCCACAGCAATGGCGGATTTCCTTGTCATTGATGGCCCCTCTACGTACAACATCGTTATGGGAAGGCCTTCCATGAACAACCTAAATCTAGTTATCTCAACCAAAGCCCCGACAATCAAGTTCTCGACTACAAATGGGACTGGGTGTGTAAGAGACGAGCAATATTAGACAAGATGCTGTTATGAGGAAACACTGAAAATAGGGCTCAAAGGAAAAAAAGATCGATATGGTCTCTGGAGGGGAAGCACTAGTCATCAGTATCAAAGGAGTCAGCCACGATCTGAACCCGTGCGAGGTGGATTGCGACTGAGCTTCCAACCCAGCAGATGAACTGGAAGACATTGTAGTTAGCGACATCGATGCTAAAAGGTGCCTTAAGATGGGAAAAGGCCTCTCCCTCGAGGTAAAGTCCCAACTGACTGATTTTCTAAAAGAAAATTTGGATGTATTCGCATGGAATCATGAAGATATGGTAGGAATAAACCGGAACATATTGCTGTATTGACTCAATGTCGATCCCAACCATAAGCCAGTTCGCCAGAAGAGGAGAGCCATTATGGCCGAGCGTTACACGGCCTTGCAAGAAGAGGTAGACAAACTCTTGGCCAACAAATTTATCAGGGAAGCCCATCACCCGACTTGGGTGGCGAACCCGGTCCTAGTGAAGAAAAAGTGGAGGACTGGAAAGTGGAGGACCTGCGTCGACTTCACGGATTTGAACAAAGCCTGCCCGAAAGACAATTTTCCTCTACCTAGAATTGACCAGCTCGTGGATGCAATAGCTAGCCACCAGCTTCTCAGCTTCATGGGGTGCCTATTCGGGGTACAACCAGATTCCTATGAACTCTGATGAGGAGGAGCATACATCATTTGTCACGAATTGGGGGCTATACAGCTATAAGGTAATGCCCTTTGGACTAGGAATGTAGGAGCAACATACCAGCGGCTGGTTAATATGATGTTCGAAGATCTGATCGAAAAACCATGGAGTTATACGTAGATGATTTGCTAGTAAAGTCTAGGCAAGTCGCCAACCACATCAGCGACCTAGAAGAGGCATTATAGGTTCTGAGAAAGTACCAGATGAAATTGAATTTGCTCAAATGCTCATTCAGTGTGGCTTTTGAGAAATTTTTGGGATTCATGGTGAATGAAAGAAGGATCGAGGCCAACCTTGAGAAAATTTGAGCTTTGCTTAACATGCGATCACCTACCAAGATGAAGGAAGTGCAAAGCCTTAATTGCCAGATCGTTGCCCTCAACAGGTTTGTCTCCAAAGCATTTGATAAGTCCATTCCATTCTTTAATGTCTTGAAGGAGGCAAAGAGCTTCCTGTGGACGGAGGAATGTGAAAACGCTTTCCAGCAACTGAAGGAATATATGGGACGGACTCCCTTCATGTCAAAACCAAAGGAGGAGAGGAGTTGATCGTTTACCTGGGAGTGTCTAAGTATGTTATTAGCGTAGCACTAGTGCGAGAAGAAGACCGGGTGCAGTACCCGGTGTTTTATGTGAACCATAGACTACTTGATGCTAAAACAAGGTAAACCCCCATGGAGAAGCTCGCCTATTCCTTAGTGGTCGCATCAAGGAAGCTATGCCCCTATTTCCAAGCCCATCAGATTGGCATATTGACTAAACACCCACTGAAGCAGATCTTACAGAAGCTCGACTCATGCGTTCGTCTACTCAAGTGGGCCATTGAGCTCGCCCAATTTAACATAGAGTACAAACCAAGGTCGGCCGTTAAAGGGCAGGTGCTAGCAGATTTCGTTGCAAAATTCATAGGCTTGGTGGAGTAGCCCGTCTCTTTAGTACTTTCAGTCTGGGAGTTATTTGTGGATGGTTTTTCCAGCGGGCATGGATTTGGAACTGGTGTGCTCTTGATAAGCCCGGAGTGACACAAGATTCCTTATGTGTTAAGGTTTGGGTTCAAAGCAACCAACAATGAAGCCGAGTATGAAGCATTGTCGACAGGTCTACGCTTGGTAAGAGAAGTCAAGGCAGAGTGGTTAGCAATTTTCAGTGACTCTCAGCTCGTAGTGTGTCAAATACAAAGGGAATATCAAGCAAAAGGCCCAAAGATGGTAGCATACCTCTAAAAAGTTTAGGAACTAATTCGCCTATTCGAGGAGTGCAAGTTGAATTAAGTGCCAAGGAGGCAGAACTCTCACACCAATGCCCTCACTCACTTGGCGTCAGTAAGAGATGTAGACTCCTTGGGGGCCATTCCCGTGGAGTTCCTAGCTACACCTAGCACGGAAGGATAAAATGAGACGTTAGCGATCGAGCTGAGGCCGGATTCATGGATGAGGCCCATCGTTGAATATTTACGAGAAGAAAAGTTGCCAAGTGACAAGTTAGAAGCACGACGTATGCGAGCTTAGGTAGCCAGATACTATATTCACAACGATATGCTATACAAAAGGGGGGTTTCAGCCCCATTACTGAGATGCTTCGATGAGCCTGATTGCTAGGAAGTTCTCATAGAAATCCATACCGGTTACTACGACAATCATGCTGGGGGAGTATCCTTTACCCAAAAGGCATTTCGCCAAGGGTTTACTGGCCTACCATGAAGCAAGATGCTATAAATCTAGTGAAGAAGTGTGACGCATGCCAAAGATTTGTAAAGATACCGCGATCTCCCCCTACCTATTTGCAACAAATGAGCAGCCCATGGCCCTTCACTATATGGGTATCGACCTGATTGGGCCACTTCCAACAGCTCGCGGTGGATGCAAGCATGCTATAGTGGCTGTTGATTACTTCACAAAGTAGGCAGAAGCAAAGGAGCTCGCACAAATATCCACTATAAAGGTAGAAAAGTTTGTATGGAGCAATATCATCTACAAATTCGGAGCTACTCCTTATGGGTTGGGCTCAACCCAGCAGGTCGACCCAATTGCATAAAGCCCAGTAAACCCCGAACTGAGTTCGTTAAAGCGAGCTTGCACATTGCTGGAGCCCGAGCTCAGATCACAGGACGAAGCGAGCTTTATACAAGCGAGCTCCCAACTACACTTTGAGCAAGCCCCCAACAACTCTTACAGTTCGCCAGCCTAAACTATCAGCTCGCATAATGAGAAGGTCATATGCTAGAGAATATTAATGGGCTAGGGGCTATCCCAGCTGGGCTATTCAGGCCCCACCTAGCCCCGCCTTCTCGGCTCATTTGACTGGCCCATGCTAGTCCCATCCAACCCCTTGCAACAACATCATTACAACTACTTCTGGATTTTCACGCCCCCACCTTAGATCCCATCCTCATTAATGACGGATCCCATTCACATTAATGAGGGTCCCGTCAACACCTTGCTGCTGCATGGGCATTTTTGTCGTCACCAGATATTTTGTCCCATCATCTACAGACGTACAACACATGCAAGAGGACATCTCTTTCTCCTATATATCAACCAGCTCTCCCCAAAGCCATGGTATGCTTATTCCTGCTAACTTGTTGATACTTTGCATCTCCTTACTCGCTTACTGACTTGAGCATCAGAGTATTTTCCAGAGGCCGACCGACTGGCAGATCAACAAACCAAACCAGATAACCCCTTTCCCCATCTCGGATTCATTACACCAATGCAGACCAACGAATCACGGTCCACCAATTCCGAACATCGACAGTAACCAAGTATGGGGCATATGAGTTCTTAGTGATGCCTTTTGGCTTAACTAATGCCAGCTACATTCTGTAACTTGATGAATGATGTTTTGAATAAATGCACTAATCAATTTGTTGTTGGGTATTTGGATGATATTGTGATCTATAGTGAAACTTTGGAGGACTATTTGATGTAGTTAAGGAAGGTGTTCTCTCAGTTAAGGGAGCATCAACTCTTTGTGAAGAAGGAAAAATGAGAGTTTGCCTGTGAGGAGATTATGTTCTTCGGGCATCGTGTTAGCAAAGGGAAATTCTAGATGGATGAAAGGAAAGTGCAAGCGATACTCAATTAGTTTGCTCTTGTGATGGTTTCATAACTTAGATCATTCCTTAGGTTGGTGATCACCCTAAAATATACCGCAAGTGTACGGGTCGAACAAGTAATATAATAGTAAGTAAGAATATCGTTCCCACGAGGAAAGATTTCAAATACCAAATTTATAAACTTTCTTTATTATTTAGATAATAAAAATTTTAGATTTAATAAAGAACAAAAAAAAAATAAATTAATTAGATTAACAAAATAAAATTGTTTTGGAAGGAAACTTGAATCAAGAAATTAGTGAATTTTAATAACTAAGGCGCATGTATGAACCTAGCTATGCAATGCAAATAATAGATTTTTATGGGAATGAATTGGTCAATTGAGTATGTGACGGCGAAATCTCCTAATGCATTCGTTATCCTATTTCTAGGCTATAACGAGTCTATTTTCATTTAATAACTTCTTATATTTCTATGAAAGTTTAATTAAATGAAAACGCATTACAAATTGTGAAATTCCTAACGTATCACTAAAAGCCGCACAAAGAAACTGAATTCTATTTCTAGTCGGTTTTACTTTATGGTGTATGGTACCTATGATGCAATCCCCAAACTATCTCCTTTCGGTCTCAAGATTAGACATCAAATCATGTAAATAGTGGCCAATTATTTACAAGCATTAAATCCAATACCACACAACTCGACATAACTCAAATTATTCAATCACATAAAATTATAAAAAATGCATCATCATAGTTTCAGTCAATACATGGCCTTAGTTTAACTAATTAGTTCATGGCAGAATTAATTAAAACCCAAAATAACAAAGGAAAGTTCATAAGAGAATTAATTAAATAAGGAAGAAAAAGAAAGAATTCCCTAGCCCAGATCTATTCCAGATCTGGGTGTTGGATCTGCATCGCATTGCCTGCGTCACTGAGTTGCTGATGCTGCGCGCTGCTTCAATTTTCCTTACCTTCACTTTCGCTGCTCCCCAATTCTCCAATATCCCTCTGTCTTCAATCAAGCCGTGCACAGCTGCAACCTCAATCTCCAATCTCTTATTCTTCCATTAGCCTTCACTGCTGCACAATTTCTCTAATTCCGCCGCCTCCCAAGTCTCTGTCGTCAAAAATCCATATATTAGTATTATATATATATATATATATAGGGCATGGAGTTCCAATTGCAATGCAATTGGTCTCCATTTATTATATTAAATAATTATTATATACACACACAGACTCACGCACGCCACTTCACACACACACATATATATAATATAATATATAATATATATTATATATAAATAATATAATAGATAATATAATATTTAATATACTTTTAATTATATTAATTTTAATTATTTATAATATTTATTTTTTATTTATATTATAATATTAATTTATAGTATTTACTTTATAATATCTTTTTTTATTTTTATTTTTATTTTTTTTTTCAACCCAAACACAAAGTAACATTTATGTAAAATAACAAAAAATACTAAAAATTAAATATATATAAAAGAAACTTAAAATATTACATAATTATAGATAAAACACATATAAAATACTTAAACACTACTCAATTATGACCAATAAATGTGTAAATAAATTTCCACATCAGTTGGCGAACTACTATAAGAAGTTCATCAAAGGCTACTCAAAGAAGGTTGCATCCTTAACGGATTTGTTGAAGAAAGATAAGGGCTAGCAGTGGACTGTTGAGTGTTAAGAGGAATTTGATTGGTGAAAGGCAATGATTGCTTCAGAACCTGTGTTGTAACAACAGGAAGATGGGGGCTGATATTAATAAATAATTCAATATTATTTTGTGTCTTGTAGGTAGAATTAATTGTTAAGTTAGCTTGGGATTCGGTATGGCATGACTAAGTATGTATGTTAATGTTTTGGAGGTATTTGGCTGTGGTGCTTGAGGTATCCGAACAAAGGGAGAGACATTCGGATAAGGTGTAGTGGTTTGGCTAATGTATTCGGATGGGAAAAGGCACATTCGGATGTGCCTTTGGCTTTAAGTCTTGCATTCAAATGAAAGGCTAGCATGTTTGGATGAGTTTTTTTGAGTTTTGTGATAGTGATCTAGATGCTACAGTGAGCAATCCGGATTGGGTGTGTAGCAATTCGGATTGCCCATGTTTTATGTGTATGATTTCTCCTTTCATCCCGATTTCAACCATGATGTAGCCCGAATATCTCAAAACTTAAAACATGAAAGTTGTAGATATTTCCCTTTTCATTCCATATCATCTTGAATCACCTCAATCGGATTTCGGACTAGAGAGTTATGCCAAGAATTCAAAGAGATGTCTAAACTTCCCAGAATTCGCTTTTCAGTAAATTAAACCCTCCTATCCAAATAGCCACCCTTCGATCCGAATGAGCCAAGTGTAAAATTAAGTGACCTATCCGAATGACTCACTGTTGTATCTGAATGGCTCTCACATTCCTTAGATATCTCATTCGAATGCTTCATATCATATCAGAATCCCTCTCACACACTATGAATGCGTATATATATACATATATCCCCTGCACTGCCATTAATTTGGAAAACTTATAGAAGATTATGGATTGGGAAATAAGAAAGAAATTTAGGAAAATAAGCGGATGGATAAACATGACGTATAGAGAAAATATAAAAGAGAGCATTTGTGAGGAAAATATCACTAAATAAAAGAGATAAACTTGAGCTCTCTCATTCTCTCGTAAGTCTCTCTATATCTCTTTAAACTCTCTTCCTTCTCTTCAACATCAAACCAAATCTTACTGTCCAAGGAGGTTTTAGCCGCTGTTAAGTGATATAGAAGGTGTAAGATGGCAAGTTCCCTTCTACTCTTCGCTTGTCTTGGAATATTTCTTGCTTTATATATGGGTTTGAGGGCTTGGCTAGGGTTTTGTTGTTTGAGTCTAGGGATACTTCTAACAGCCAAGTGGGGCTTGTTTCTCCCCACTTTTCCTAAGGAAAGGTGATTTTGTTGAAATTATTGGCATACGGGGTTTGTCTCTTCATCATGCCCTCCTGCTATTGACTTGAACGCCCAATAAAATACTTTGTCTTGTCTATGAGGCTACGTGTAATACCCCGAGAGCCCAAGGTCAAGTTTAAGAAGGGATTCTAAAGAAGCTAGTATATATATCGAGGATAGTAAGAAAGGAAACAACACCAGCTGGATACCTTTTGGGCTGAATGTGGATAAAGAACTCACGAGTTAAGCGTTCTTAAGCTAGGGTAACTCAAGGATGGGTGACCCCTACGAAGTTTGCGTAGACCCATCAGGGTAAGTTGATCCGATCATTCCCATCTCTTGATGCAGGATGTTACATTACATGTTCCATCTTTTAGTGCTATTTACTCAATGTGATAGCCATGATTATGTTTAATTTTAAGGTTAGCATGTTAATCCCTATCATGGCATGTTTTGACAATGTGATATTTGTGCATCATGGGCATGTTGCTCCGTGTGAACATTGAACTTCACATTACATGTGTTCTCATGGAGCACGAATGATTATTGTGGCATGAACATTGATTGTGGCCACCTACTTGCTGCATTGCATTTGCATGGAAGGAATGGGAAATTGACACACGCTACGGTTGTGTACCGCTAATATATCCCCTAAAACCAATAGACACTAGCTTGACTGGGGTTACGCTTATGCGGTGATGACTGAGAGGCGTGCCCAGTGGTGACAATCATGGGTGAGATTATATATGTATAACTATAGTTAAGTATATGAGATATGACCTATGGTCCACATGTTATCACAGTTTCTTTGCTTGCAGGTATCAACTATAGGTCGGTATGTGTTTTGATGCATCTTATATTGTTATGTGAGGTTACTGACCAATTATGTGCTTACCAATTTTTACGTGTGTTATGCATGACATTATCATCATGGGTGGGTGTGTGATCCATGTATTATGATCTATCATCCACATGTATATGCTAATTAGATACCACCCACCATACCTATATCACATTATTATCTGTCATGTTTTTCCTTCCTATTTCTTATACTTGCTGAGCTTTGTAGCTCACTTTGTACTCTCAACCATTCTAGGTAAAAATAAAGAGATAGCTGGTAAGGAGCCAAGCAGGAAACATGGGTAGAAATGTGTGTGCGCAGGTTTACTCTCACATCAAAGGTCTTGGAGGATGTTGTTGTGATCGTATAGAACCTATTTTATATTATGTAACCTAAATCGAGTTGTGCTTGTAATCCTTAAGGTCTTTTATTTTGGTTTTGAGCTTTGTGGAGGGTGTAAGATCTATGTATACTTATGGCTGGTTGTTGGTCCTTTCATAATCCATAACACTCCCCCTTCTAGGTTACCCCGAGGATAGGGTAGCTTGGGGGAGAGGGTGTTACATAGTTGTTATCAGAGTAGTTAAGAGATGACCCCGCAAGCATAGGATATCGGGTAGAGTTAGGAGTGTGTTAGTCCTTCCATATGCGTTTTTAGCAAAGCTTGATAGTTGTGAATCAGATTCTAATTCTGGTATGTGTTCAGGGATATGAGTGCTCGTCGAGGATGAGAAGAGCTGCAGTTGTCCCTGATGCAGCATTTGAGGTTGTGCCTGAGGCTTCAAAAGGGTTTAGTGGTGATTTGCGCCAGGGGATGGCCGTGATGTGAGGTACCTTAGCTGGGATCTTGCAAGCTATTAACAGGTTGGCAGATAATCAACCTAGACAGGAGCAAAGGATAGTGGAAGAGCCTGTAGAGAATCCTAGAGTGCAAGGAGCAGGAAGTAGTGATGAAGGTCGGTTGTTTAAGAACTTTATGGTACTTTGACCACCTGAATTTTCTGGGGGGACAGATGTAGCGGTGGCAAAGATTTGGATGCTTTCGATAGAAAATCACCTTTGTTTTATGGGTTGTATTGAAGCCCAAAAGGTGCAGTTGGGCACATTCCTCCTTAAGGATGATGCAAAGAGATGGTGGGAGATGGTCTGCCAAAGGTATGGGCGTAGGGAGTCTATCTGGGCAGATTTGCAGAATGCATTTAATGAGGCTTCTTGTCCAACATGGTACAAAGAGTAAAAAGTGTCGGGGTGTTGCATATAGGGTCTTACGCCTAATTTTACAATGTGTGATTTTTGATATTATGCTTTGTTATTAGTGATTATTTTCAATTCACACGACTATATTTGATGCATCATCATTCTGAGCTCTAATATTTATATGCACTTTGCTAACATGGTTCGCACTAAATTTTTAAAACAAATAAAAGTTATTTGCATCAATAATGCAATGGAATATAAAAAATGCTAATTGATTCAATTTCTTTCTCAACATGGTACCCTTCTTTAATGATCATGTCCTAGTACTTCCCAACAAAAGGGTTGTGTTGAACACAAGCATCTTCATATTCTTGTCATAATTTGTTCCCTTCTCCTTTCCTTTTCTTATTTAGAATTCTCTGGGGGTGAAGTTCTTACTATTATTAATGCTATCAACCCTATCCTATCTTATATCCTTCACAATAAGACTCCCTTTGAATGAATTCATAGGGACCCCCTGGTTGCAATTATCACTTTCTCAAAGTTTTAGATGTGGTTGCTTTGTTCTTTTCCATCCATTATAAAACAAGTTAGAGCCCTGCTTTCATCTTTATTACTTCTTTATATATGGCATTGAATATAAAGGGCATCATTGTTAGGATCCCCTTTCCCAATGAATCTATGTTTCTCAATATGTGGTCTTCTAGGAAAATATTATCTTCTACTTATCAAAATTTCATCTCTTTACCCCCATTCTTCTCCATTCTTTACTAATTCTCCTATTTTCTCATTTCCTTTTAACTAAGATGCAAGTCTTATTGTTGAGCTCTCACTTCTTCCTCTAATGTTTCTACCACCTCTCCTATTAAGTCTTTTTCATCTCCCTCATCCACTATTGCTCCACTACTTAAGCGATCTAACCATGAGGTCAATTGTAATCTTTTTTTGGCAACAAACAATAGTAGACAAATTGCAAGGTCTCGAGAAAATGCACACTTGAGTTCTTATTAATTTGTCTCTTAGCAAAACCCCTATAAGGTGCAAATGGGTTTATAACAAAACATTTTATAATGCCTTCTTCAACTAGTACAAATCCCACCTTGTTGAAAAAGGGTTTACCTAGGAGTATGACATTGATTATGAAGAGACATTTGCCACTGTACCACGATTAACTATTGTTCATAGCTTAATTGTCATAGTTATTGTTTGTTGTTGGTCACCTTTTCAAATGGATGTGAAAACAGTTTCTTTTCTCAATGGTGATCTTCATGAAACAGTATATATGAAAACTCTACCTAGTTATCGGTATCATCCTCATCAAGTCTATCACCTTCGTCATTCCTTTTATGGACTCAAACAAACTCCTCGTTCCTAGTTTGTCAAATTTAACTATATTATTACTGATTTTGGCTTTCACTCTAGTACCCATGTGTGATGACCCTGCTCCCAAAGTCCCCACAACCAAGCAAACCGAAAGGGAGCATTTAAAACAATGGGTACAAAATAAAAATCAATTAAGAACATTCACTCCATTACAAAAAATAATGAAGATTACAACCATTTTTCCATTCAGATAAGATAAACATCAATCTTTACAACTCATTAGGCTTTCTCATATGATAGCGGAAGCCATAAGCCTTTACATACAACATCATTCATATAACACATACATTAGGGCTCAACCGCCCAAATCTCTCGATAGAATTACAACAAACATAAACTACCTTGCTTTGCATCCAAACCATCCCCAAGACCTTTTAGTCAGGAGTGCTCTGTATACATCTAACCCAAAATGGTCATGCCCCACTAGAATAACCCTCCACCTTAGCTTTGTCTTACTTGGAATGTGTAAAATAAGAATGAACCATAAGACCTAACAAGTATAATATGAAACAAAAGGGCATGAGAATATAGATTCCACCGTTAGGTAGACTTATGAAATACCAACCCATCAATGACATGGAGCAACAAGAACCGTCAAAAGTTAGGAATACACAATAGCATGAGTCCACAACAGATGTAAAACATAATGGTATGAGTCAACAATGAATGGAGACACCATAGCTCAAGTCATTAATAGATGGACTCATCAACGAGGAGCAATGCAACACAACACCATTAACATCATCACATTCACCCATGCCATGCACCATCCTCATATGCTCAATGAATGAGATTTACGATTCTTTGAAACCACATAAACTCATACGTATATACATATCAAATGACTCTTGGGGTCCTTTAGCTCAACCCAAGGCCTATGCCCATAAATAACATACAATCCTTGGGGCCCATTAACTCAACCCAAGGTCTTACCTTATCATACACCACGAGTTCTTTGGGGCTTGTTAGCTTAACTCAAGGATTATGTCCATATACAACATACGAACCTAGAAATATATGAAAACATGGATGTGAAATGCTTTCCAACCATAAGCCTCCACATGGCTCAACAATAGCTTTCTTTCATGCCCACACATGCATATTTAACCCCTAAATACATTTACCCACGAAGTGGAATCAAGAGAAAAATATTTAAGAAGCAACTTGATTTTCAATATGTAGAAAGTCGACTCTTGGCAGAGGAAAGTCGACTTCTAGCATTGGAAAGTTGACTTCTTCATAGCTTTAGCCAACTCGACCGAGAGCTTGATATACAAAGTCGACCTAACCGAGAGCTAACTTCTAGACAGTCGACTTCTGCTTGGTGAAAGTCGACTCCCTATATACTAAAGTCAACTCCTGAACAACGAAAGTCGACTCTTCAAAGACAGAAACGCAAGAAATGAAAATAGAACTGAAACAAACACAAGATCACCAAATCTTGCATTGCTACTAATCCTAACACAACATTGTTCCTTAGAAATTATAGGGTAGCACAAACCCTATTTGAAGTTCCAAAAGGATTCAACAAGATCAACCAAGAATCAAGGAAAATTTACAATGCTTTCTACATAAACATCTTCAAGAACTCTTCTCCAAAATAGAGAGATTTTCATGAATAAGTCACCAAGATCTCAAGATTCAAGGCTTTAAAACTAAGATATGAGTGAGAACTTGCCTTGCTATGCTTCCCTTTTGCTTTAGACTTGAAGAAGCCACCACAAAAGAGGCAAACTTGCACCCTAAAGCTCAACGTGGAAAATCAGACAGCAAGAAGATAGAGAAAAAACAAAGCTCCAGCTAACACTTTTCACCCTCTATGGAGCCTCCATGATCAAGGGAGAAAGAAGAAAAGAAAGAGAAGAGAAGTAGAAGAAGCTTGCACACCAAGCTCTAGAAGTCTCCAAGTTTCCTTCCTTTTCCCTTTCCACAAATTCCAAATATATATATTTATACCTTGCAATTCAACAACCCCCACCCCTACTTACTCAATTTTGACTTTTCCATTCTCCACCTCACTTGCAAATGCTTCCTCTTACTTTGACTATGCTAACCATCCAACCTTGTCTAATTTCCTTGACTTTACTTTTCAACACATATCTCCCTTGCTTTGGTTTCTTTTCCCTACATGCACATAATTTTCCTTTGCCAAAATTTTCACCTTTGACTTTGAATTTTTCAACATCAAAGTTAGCTTTTTTTACTTTGGCTATTAAACATCTCATGTGACCCTTTTCTTCCCAATAAAATACATATTGCCAATAGCCCTACTTAGCCCATGAATAGTTAGTAAGACACAATTAAATCAATATAGAATTAATGTAATACCCGAGATTTTCTAAAGGACTCAAGTGTAATTTAACTTGGGTTGTAAGTGGAATTTTAGAAGATTTGGGGTTATAGTGTAATTTTCAAGGTTATAGGTGATCGAATTAACTGCATAGAATGCCTTGGAGCTTAGATGTCTAAGGAAAAAGGTAGTCACTGACGAGTGTCTTGAGATATGATTTGTGACACTGGAAACAGTAAGAACAAAGATAGTTTTTCGTATAGTTTTGATTCGGCTTGAAAAATCGAATGACCATAAGGGACTTCTGAGAAGTCAACAGAACCTTTAGGGGATTCAAGTTTTTCATAAGAAACAAACCTAAAGTAGTTTCGGGATGAAACAAATGGATTCACGATAAAAAATGTGATCTTGTATACATTCGGGCCTAAGCGTAATTTATGAAACTTGGCCGAAAGTGGTAAAACAAAACTTGGGGGATAAAATGTGAAAGAAGAAATTCAGGGGTTCATTGTAGAATTTTTAGAAACTCAAAGGGTTGCAAGGAAAGGCTCAAATGTAATTTTGAAGTTTGAAGGAGTTAAAGTGTAATTTTTCAAAAATAGCCATAGCCAGCCACCACTGCCACCGTTGACTAGACACCTACCATCGTGAGGAAGGGTTTCCATAGGGACCAGCATAGGCTCCAAGGCATAGGGAGTCAATTGGGACAAAGAATAGCCGTGATCAAACGTGATTGAAGGCGGTATGGCAAAGTGACGTGAGGTCGCCAGAAAATTAGGGATGGGGTTTCAAGGCAAATCATGTGGAGATAAGGCAATCTAAGGTCGTATCAGAGCATTAAACGCTCAAATTTGACAAGGAATGGCTCGTCTTGGATTAAAATTGGGTATAAATAGAGGGTTATGGACGAGGGTTTTCATTAATTTCAAAGCTCAAAATTTGTAGCTTTAGAGGCTTAATAGAGGGATAAGATTAATGGGTTTTTGTTCCTTGTATTTTTTAGAGTTTTTCTAGAGAATTTCGCAAGGTTTCGTATAGGTTTGATAAGGTTTTGAGCTTGACCGAAAAATCGGGTGGGTCGTCAGAGTCAGACTGAAATTGGCTGATTTGGGCCATTTTTGGCCATTGTTTTAGGCATCCAAAGGTGCCAATAAGATCAACTTGAAGAAGGCTTCAAGGGGGTAGGATTAAATCAGTGATCGAAGTATCGTTGGTGACCAAAAAAAGGTTGAAGATGATTGGAAAGCTGGGCACGTGCAGTACACGCACAGACGCGTGGGGTATAGATATTTTTGAATTGTTTTTTAATATTTTTAGAAAATTATTTCATGAGTTATGGTATAGAAAAATTTGGGAAAATGCTTCTGAAAGTATTTATTTTGAAATTATTGAGAGAAAAATAAGAAGAAAATAAGAGAAAGTTATGAAAAAATAGATATTGATATGCTTTTGAATGAACATGATGTCTAGAGATCATTGAAACTCAAAAGTGAGAATTAAGATGATTATTGAGGCCTGACACAAAAATCGAGGCTAAGCACGAGGTTCGAGATACTTTGAGTTTTGTTCAAAGTGAGTGGTTTTTCCCACAAACTCATACATAATATGTTTTGCTTATGTTGAACATGATATTCACGAAGGTTGCTAAGTTATATGTAATTTATGTGCATCTTGACATATCTGTACATGTATTATTGCATCGATAGTCTTGATTTTTCACTTGACATGATATTGTTGGTATATCGATACTTGTGAATGGGATGGGATGGGATGTTGCCTTGATAGTGTAGCCGTAATTCTCCAAGGGTATTTGCCAGAATAACGTACAAGTGTCTCCTGTGCCGTGTGTGCATGCTGGGATGATTGCCTAGGGTTCCATGCCGAGCTGGTTTGCTAAGGAAGTTACACTAGGGTATCTGTTTGTTCATGTCCATGCATCATATATTCATGTAACTATTTTGAACTCTCACTTAAATGATTTAATATCTAACTTGGGTTATGTCTCTAGAACATTCAAATATTTCAGTTGGGACTTGCAACAAAAGCAAGGAAGTGGTTGAGATTTAATGGCACGAGATGTCGTGTTTGATGGGTTTGGAAAGTTGTTCCAGTATTTTTCTTTTTCATGAAGATTCGAATATGTTTTAGTCATGTTGTAAAACTTATGTTCCGTTGGTGAATAGTCTCGTAGAATAAAAGAACATTATGTATTACGAATGATGTGTGAAAAACAATCATATAATATTGTTATGGTTCACACTCATTTGGAGGTATCTTTTGAATATGTTAGAGGTATCGTTGAGAAATGAGACTCTATGTATATTTATGAGAAAATGACATGTTGAACAAATGGTATGGTTTCTTATGTTATAATTAAAGTGAGTTCGGTTATGTATTATATTAGGTTTCGATCTTACTTCCGCATATGTGATGATTATTTGTCTTAGCTTATTGATTATTAAGTTTGATATGCTGAGAAGCTAGAACGGGATTGTTTGAGAATGATTTATGTTGAGTGTATGTTAGAAACAAAAAATATTCCCAAAATCCCGGATTAATGTCGCGCCTTGGAAAAGTGAGGTGTTATAATTGGTATCAGAGCAAAATTGAAGTGAAACCCCAAGTGGAGACTTAGGGTGGAAAAGAAAACAAATGGTTCGTAAAATGAAATCCCCACTTAGAGACTCGAGGATTGTCGGATGAGGTCTTAGAAGTTATAGATTTGAGAATACTAACCTTGTTAAGTGACAAAACAACTGGTCGGAATGACCTAGCTATTAAAGTTAGGGTCTGATGATATGGTTTGAATATAAGTTTGACTCGGTAACCATAATTATGGATCCATGAGATTTGAAGATTGTTGATTTGAGATCATTAGTCAAAATCCTTACGTTGAATGGTGGGATAACTGGTAGTTATCAAGAATAATCAAGTCACGAATTGTTAGTCTAATGTGACATAACCTAGCTATCAAGATTAGGTTCAGGAATGGATGATATGAATCATCAAGATTCGAATGTAAGGATAATTTAGTGATCACTACAAGAATTTGAGGGTTTTACCCACATATAAATTATCCACACATATTATTCGTAGGTATTTACCCACACATAATAGTAATATATGTGGGTAATTAAATTAGATAAACTCGTTACATTATTCACATTTATTATGTGTGGGTAAATTGATATACTTACACTTATTTTCGTAGAAAAAATTCCCTCCACTTTCAGATGTTGGTGGGATATTTTCCGGTAAAATTTTAGCTGATGTTGCATTTATTTTGGATTATATTACCCACACATATTAACAAATGTTAGGCATGTGTGGGTAATTGTTTATAAACTTATCCACACATTAGCTGATGTGTCAGTTTTTATGAATTATATTACTCACACATATTAATAAATGTTACGTATGTGTGGGGAATTATTTATAAACTTACCCACACTTAAATTACCCACACATATTATACGTATGTATTATAAAAGATCCAAGGATCCAAGGGATTGGGTCAAGTGAGAGGCTAAAGATGGACGGTTATTGATGATATAAATCATCACGATTCTAATTTTAGTTAGCACATAACGCTAACCCTCTCAATCCCAAATCCCAACCTATCCCATTATTTTAGTTGAAATTGTAATTCCAACCAATTTCAATCAAAAGCCTCCAAGATCGCCGAGAACTTTACTAGTTTGAATCATAATGATTTTGTTCCAATTTTGACCAAAAAAATTGAGATGTTTTAACCATTCTGTCCAGAACAAAAAGGTATCGACAAACCTGGTTTAACCAATCAACGACCAACAAAAGATCACATAGCTAATACATTCACCTCATACCGGAGGTTAATGGATCCTATACAACAATCATTTACCTCCATACACCAGTAGAAGAGAAACTAGACAATAACGAACATTCCCACCTCACAATTGGACGGTTTCGCTCACCAACAAATCCCTAACACTAGCATATAAGACAAGTGTATCGCTCAATTCCAAGGATCAGTTACACAATCACAACCAAATAATAGATCATTAATTATCTTAGCCATATGATCCATTATTAACGTTATGTTTGGTGTGTGTTTTCCAAAACTCACCGCCATGTTTACCATTCGTATCTCATACAATATGTCATATGACTCATCATACTTTATCATGAATATCTCATACTAATCAAAGTAGTAAACTATAAGTCAATCTATAATCGACTAATCGAAGTCCCCATTCAAAGGAGTCTAAGGATTGGGAACTATTTAAAATTCTTTTACTAAAGAGTCTCACTCACATATTTTTAATAGGTTAAGAATGAAATCTTTAACAAGATATCTAGAGACTCATTCATAAGAATAGAGAGTATGAATGAAGATATGACTATTTTATTAATATTTACAAAAATACATCATATACCCATATCATCTAAATCTAACATTAGGGCACATCACTAACATATCTCTCTTGAGATGACACCTTGCTTGGGGATCTTACACTTTATCGACAACTCGTAGGCAACTTAGTGTACCTCATTGTTATATACTCATCCAAACATTGTTATTGTTGTATATTTGGTTAGTTAGTGTTGAATCCAACTTGTTCATATTAATTAAGTTTTGAAGATTAACAAAAAGAATATTTTCGTTGAAAAAATTAATTGTAGTACCAAATTATTTTTGATTAATTTACTACATATTTTTTCATAGCATATGTATTATAAAAAAATATTATTTTTTATTAAAACATTTTTTATATAATTTTTAGATTAATTTATAAAATATTTTTCATAATATATGTATTACCAAAAATATTATTTTCTATTAAAAATATTTTTTAATATTTTTAGATTAATTTTCATAGCATATGTATTATCAAAAATCTTATTTTCTATTTAAAATAGTTTTTAGATTAATTTATTAAATATTTTTTCATAGGATATGTATTATAAAAAAATATTATTTTTTATTAAAACATTTTTTATATAATTTTTAGATTAATTTATAAAATATTTTTCATAGTATATGTATTACCAAAAATATTATTTTCTATTAAAAATATTTTTTAATATTCTTAGATTAATTTTCATAGCATATGTATTATCAAAAATCTTATTTTCTATTTAAAATAGTTTTTAGATTAATTTATTAAATATTTTTTCATAAGATATGTATTATCAATTATTTTCTATAAAAATTTTTAAATATTTTTACATTAATTTATAAAATATTTTCATAGCTTATGTATTATCAAAAATATTATTTTCTATTAAAAATATTTTATAAATTAATCTAAAATATTTTTATAGTATATGTATCACAAAAAGAATTTAACAACTGTGCACGCATACCCTTGGATCGAACTTGCAACCTTCAACTAGTCTTTGCATGCTTATGCCAGCTAATCTACAAACTTCCTTAGTTATATAAGTGCACATATTAATTTAAGTTATAATTCTAAACTTTTCTGCCTATAACGTTCAGATTTTTTACTGTTAGAAAAATGTCCAAAATATTTATAAATACTCCCTCAATCTCATTTTTGAGACATCAAGTGCTTCTATTGCAAATCCAAATCACTCAAAAGATTCCAAACGCTCTCAAGCTATTATCCAAGCAATCTGAAACTCACGAAGTATTATTACACGTCAATCGAAGAGCTAAAAGCAAGAGAAGAAAAATATTTTCAAATCTACTATGAATTTCTCCGATATCACTAATTTATTTATTTATTTAATTATTTTTTTTATATATTTTTGTGCTTAATTGTTTATTTGCATCCAAGTGTGGACAAATTATTTGTAAATATTTAAATTATCATTAAAGATTGTATAGGTTTCCTAAAATCATTAAAATCTAGGTAAATCTAATTTCCAAAATAAGTTAAGGTGTAAATCTTGGTGTAGTAATTGCCTAGAATCCATTATAATCTAGGTGTGTATCTAGTTTCCAAAATGAATTAGTGTAAAAACTTTGGTGAAATTGATTTAGTGAAACCCCAAGGGTGGTTAAACCTTGGGAGAATGGACTAGGTGTGTGTGGAAATACCGAACTACTATAAATTGTATTGTGCCTCATTTTATTTATTTTTGTTATATCTTATGATTTACATTAATTATTAATTTCAAATATAATTTATTATATTTATCAAATATATATTTTTAAATAAAATCATTAATCAAGAATATTTATTAAAAGAGAGAAAAACTTTAATCACTCAATTCACCCCCCTCTTGAGTAGCCATTGAAGAGAAATGCCATGAATAGGTGTACCAATGCAATGATTTAAGCCATTTTCAAAAATATTTTTAAAAAACATTAAAAATAGCAACAGAAACAAAAACGAAAAAACTTTGCAAGACCTGTTTCCAATGTCCATATGCATATCAAAACCAAACCATGCCATAAGAGGTTTAGTTATTATACCTTTCAACTGTTGAAGGCTGATGAAGAGGTGGAAATCCTCCCTGTGGCAGCAACTCCTTGCTCCAAAAATAGCTCCTGAACTTCCTTCAATTAGACCGAATTGTCCCCTGAAAATATGAGGGGCTTATCGGGTTCACACTCCGATATGATAGTGAATCTCTCTACTCTATCTTTGTGCTAGACAGATAGGGTAAATGAGATTGGAGCTGAAAAAAAATGGGTTCAATGTAAAGAAGTATTTCCAACCTTGATAGTCTCACTATCAAGGGAAATGAGCTACAATAGCTAAGAAAGAATCAAAAGAGCAATATATTGGGGAGTTAGGGTTTTTGGAAGAAGAATAGCAAGTATGGCCAAGAGAAAACGAGCCAAGACTCACTCTAGTCATTCATACACAGCACAAACACAAGCATATATATATATATATATTTCCCCTAAATTGGAAACCCTAGGACACACCCAAAAAGAGGGAAATTCGATAAGGGGATTAAGAGGGGACAAAGGAAAGAGAAGAAATCGTGCCAAGGACGCACGTTGTCCTCCTCCGAGCCTCTCATCATCCGTTGTTGCCACGTGTCTAACTTTTGATTACAAAAGATGACAAAACGGTTGTGCAATTTGCTAGCGTGATTGACAGAAACTGTCAATAGTTTCTAAAAGGGCCATCGATAGTGTTGCCTTATTTTTTAGAAATAGCATTTAGGCCCACTATTAACTGTTAATAACACTGTCATTATCTCATAATGACACTAAGGCCCCTGTTAACTCTTAACGACATGCATGTTAATTCTTGACGATTGCTTCTTATTAATTTGATCATTGAACCCGATCTGTTAACTCTTAACGGTAATGTCATTAACTCTTAATGACGGTTTCAGCCTTAATCGCTTAGTCAAGCATCACACCCGGATATGTGTGTAACCTTCTAGGTTCACTACTAAGTAGCAATCAAGACACGTCAACTTTTTGATGTTGACCAAACATTTTGGTCTATAATGAGGATATCTCTATCTTCTCTATGTACCCTGAAAGACGTTGAGTGACAACTAACATTATGTCAGGACGATCCTACCAATAATGAAGTTTTACTTCAGAGAAAAACCTATTTAGGCTTTCGATTCCCTTGTATTACAATCCCTCCATCAATTATCATCTCGATCGAGTGAGAATCATGGATTGATTAAACTCACTAATTCGATGACTATGCCAAAATTAGTGTGGTGAGATTGAGATGACACATCAGAACTCTTTCCGACATTGAAACACTTTCCAATCAAGTGTACCCTACCTAGGGATTTCTACAATCAAGACCACTACTGATCGCATAGGATGTTCACCTCACACCGGAGGTCGATGGATCCCATTAGCAATCATCTACCTCTATATGCCACTACACAAGAACCATACAGTGCATCTCATACCTGATAACTGGATGGTTCTTAGCAATGAAAAATCCTAACACCGACACACAAGACAACTATGTTGCCTTTAGTCAAAGGACCAAAAATACAATCGAAGCTTTTGATAGACCATAGATCCTCTGAGCCATGTGATCTATCACGTGCGTCACATTCAGTAAGTGTTCCACTAACATCTACCCACATGTATACTATATTCATCTCATGGATTATGGCATGCAACTCACCATCTTTTATCATTAGCATCTCATACTAATCAAATGTAGTATCTCATGTGTCAATTCATACTCGACTAATCATAGTCCCCTTCTAAGAAGTCTAAGGATTGGAAATTTATCATTAAGATATCCTTATTACAAATGTCAATTGTCACATATTCTTAACACTTAAGAATAAGACCTTTAACAAAAAATCTAAGGACTCATTTATATATAATGATTAAAGAGTTATGAATGAAGATATGATCTCAAAATATGTAAACACATTTTGTTATATATATTGCAAGAATTATATCATTAGTCCCATAATTATAAATGTCAGATGCCATCTAAATCTAGTATTAAGACACTAACACTAACATTCATACCCTAAGAGATTAACAGTTAGTTCATGTATGCTATTGTTCAACTCATAATTCTATTGTCCTTTGAATTTTTTCTATCTAAACAAGCACTTTTTATTTTATAATCTTTAGTATCCGCATCTTTTACCCTTTCATTACATGCCTACTCAAACACTGAATAGGCTAATGATCCCATGGACTATTGCTTTACCACTGGTTTCTGCTTTTTTTCTTGGTGATTCTCTTATATATTGGCATAGTAAAAAACAAACTATGGTTATCCATTGTAATACCTCGCTTTTTCAAGTGTGTTAAAACCTTGAGAATTTGGGATTTTCTTTTTTTCAATAATCACATTTCAACCCTAGAGTTCCCCAAAATTCCTCTTTTTACCCCTTTAACATAGTAATTGCAATAACAATAAAGTTAAGGTAGACAATCAAAGTTTAGCACAAAACATTGTCTAGATCAAAGCTAAAATAAAATATAAGCAATACTTGTATAATCATTCGAGTTGACCTCAAATAACAAAATAATTTTTTTCAAGATACAACAAGACAAAAGTACAAATTCAAAACATTGAATTATAAACATGCAATCACTACAAAAAAATTAGAATTTAGCGGTGATTTTTTTTGTCATTTTTGTTACGATTTTCAAAATCGCCGCAAATATAGCCGTCGTGAAGCATTTAACGACGATTTTCAACAACTGCTGAAGTAATAGCCGCAAAGTTATATTTTTTGTGATGGTTTCAAAACCATTGCTAAAATCCATTAAATCATTGAACTTTAGCGAAAATTCTGAAATCGTCACTGTTTTCGACGCCCGTGAGCGCACTTGGCTTTTGGTTGTGGGCTCATAGGCCGCACTTGCCTGGCCACTATCACGCCACCTGGCAGCCTGCTCGCCATGTGGCAATGCTGGAATTTTATTCCAATTGCTACCTTTCCCCAATTTCAATCTCGGACCTCCCGTACGTGCATGCGAGCCCGAAGCCAGTAGATCTACAAAACCCTTTTGTTATATAGCCGCGCATATTAATTATATACTAATCTAGCCACTATTTTTTAGAATTATATTTTTTAATTTTTTAATATAAATTAAAAAATAATTAATTGATTAAATTAAAAATGTATTTTTTAAAAGAATAATGGAATAAATCAAAAATAAATTAATTGAGTTAAATTAAATTAATTAATTTATTAAAAATAAAAAAAGAGTTAACATATTTTTTTTTATAAATTATCAAAATTTTATATATTTTTAATATGAATATTAGATTTTTTTCTAAAATTTTGTAACTGTTCTTCGAAAATAAATATATATATACACACATTTTATAGAAGAAAATAAATAAGAGATGAATTATATGTTTTAAAGACGTTTTTGTATAAGGTAGACGACATGAGTAACTGATTGAAGAATTTGATAGCATCAAAATACCACGAGGAATGACTAGATTCAACAATTTGATCAAAATACCATAGATAACATATTCGCATGACTTTCCAAAATTAGTACCCTACACATGCAAACCATTTTGCCACATTTTATCACATACTTTTTCAACATAATGCTATGCAATCATGTATTTTGTATCAACTATGTAAAATAAAATGCTCCTACCCCATACCTTAATACCTTGATTATATTTGGAGATAAAAGTGGGAAAAGCTTTATGTTTGTGTCAACTTCCAGCTTCTTATTTGTGGCCTCGATGCCTTTAAAAATATTTTCTCGAGCCTTGAATTGTTTTCTAAACATTTGGTATTTTTAGTTATTTTTTGTAATTTTTTCCAATTCTTTTTCAAATTTTATTTTTTTTCTTTTGTAGCGCATGTATCACGCCACCTTGCCTTACGCGTCTCACACTTGCCTGGTTTCTGCCAGTTTGTGCAATACGCAGCCAACTCCTCCAACCTCCAACCATCTTTTCTGGCCACTCCTTTGACTATTGCTCATTGTCTTTAATTTGTCTTTTCTTTTCAGTACTTCTTTTTTCTCTTCCTCAATTTCCTTTCCAACTTTTTTTCCACTCTTCTTTGCTGGCCAAATCACGCTTTAAGGTGTGTTTGATAGCATTTAGGTGAAAAAAAAAGTATTTTTTTAACTTACATGGAAAATAAAAACCATCTCTTCCTAGATAGAATTTTCTATGGAAAAGAGCAAAAAAACAAGCTTTAATAGTTGTATCATAGAATTCAATTCCATAAAAAATATAGTGTATCAAACACCCAAAATGGAATTCAATTCCATAGATGGGATATTTTTCATGCATTTTCCATACTATCAAACACACCCTTAGTGTCATCCGTTTATGCCCCATCTGATTGGTTTTTATTTTTTTTATGAAGAAGTGTTTTTTTTTTTTTTTGATCGATTTATGCGCCTTTAGTGTATTTCACTTCATTTTTGTCCCAATCTCTTCCTTTTGATATCTTATACAAAAACCCTCTATGAAATCTTCTCAAAATTGATCAACGATGATTAATGTTATCCTTTTTAAACATTCCCCTCTTTATATAGCCAAAAACCACCATCCACGTCCCCTAAACCTTTAAATTGCCATTCGTCCTTCTTTTCCTCATCCCTAGGCCAAGGATTTGGCCACTGCCGAAGTCTGTGCAAGTGAAAGTTGCAAGTTTTTGAAAAATTACACTTTTGCCCTTGAGTTTGCTAAATTCTAGTTTAGCCTCTTTTTCCTAACCCTCTATTTTTTATATATTACACTATGACTTCTATAAATTCTACCAAGTCCTGTTACAACTTAAATTTCATTTAAGCCTGAAAATCTTGGGAATTACATTAAAATACCAATAATCTTTGTAAAATTACATGAAATTCCCATGCTTTGAAAAATTACATATAAATGAAACCTCTACAAATTATCAACATACCCCTAATTCAACAAGAAAGGGTCTCAAGCCCTTGCAGTTTTACTTAAATGTTCCTTAAATGATACAAAATTGCAAGTAAACCCATTTTAGTTTATCTAAAATAATACATCATAGTTTCTCAAATTGTCTTAAAAATCTAGGGTTTTACATCCATTATATCACTGAACCTAAATATCGCATTTTGGCTAATTCTACACTTGACCTCATTTGGCAACTATAGCTTGTAGCAGACACATTAGTGTCCATACCACTAAGGCAACTCTTATTTTTTGTGATAATCATAGCTCCATTTAAAATGTCTGTAATAATGTTTTTCATAAGCAAACCAAACATATATGTATTGAGACTTATTATCGCTTTATTCAACATCATTCTACTCGTAACACTCACAATCTCATGCTTATCGATCCCCTCATCCAATCAACGTGCATTGATCTTTTCACCTATTCATCTTTCAGACCTTTTTCATGATTTTGCTCACAAATTCAAGCTGTAATGATGTCTTGAGTTTGTGGGGAATGTCAAGATACTTATATGCTTTAAGTAAAAGATAATTATATCTTTACGATATGATCTATGATTTGCTATCAAAGATAATTTTAATATGACTCTATCGACCTTGATATCCACATTTGACATCAATTTTAATTGAATTAGGTTAGTTTAACTTTACTATGTGATTCAATACAAAGTCCCAAGTTTGAGTTATGATATATGCAAGTTTAATTTTCTCTAGAATTTCCCATCAACTTCTTATATTTAAAATTATACCCATACCTATATAAATTAATCATGATGTTTGAATCATATAAAATTTCAACCATTAGACAAATAAAAGCTTCGTTTATTGATTAACTAATATATTCTTATAAATTATATTCAATGTTATTATAATTTTAGACATGTACAAGGCGTTTCGTATAATAACTTAAAAAGACCATAATTTTTTCAAGAATTTCACATCACTTTTAAAGTTTGTCTAAATTATACTGGTTATTCTTGTATTTTCAAAATAACAATTATCTCTTTTGTTATTAAGACACTAAATCAAATATCCACTTTACCCTTACATTTAAGATACTCTCTCTTTCTCTCCCTCTCTCTCTCTCTCGCTTACTCTCTCTCATTTCTTCATTCCATTTCTCTCTCCTCTCCCTTTCTCGTATCTATCTCTTTAAACCATTACGTTACCAACGGCCATCTTCAATCATGAGATTGGAAGATGAAGAAGATCGGCTTTCTTCTTCTTTTTACTATCTATCGTGTGTTTATCATTCATATAGGTCTATCTTTCTTTTTCTCCCCCCAATCTCCATCTCGCAACCAAAAATCCATTGATCTAACAATGGGAATTTGGTGCTGTAAGAGTTCTTTTTTTTTCTTCTTCTTATTTTTCATGTCCTCCTCCCCCCTCCCCCCGTTCTCTCTCTCGCAATACAATTAGTTCCTAAAATATAGGAATCCATTATCCATTAGCGATGAAAAATTAGGGTCTAGTAGTGATAGAGATAGTGGTGTTCATGGTGCTAATGCTAAGGTTACTATTTGAGATTTCTAGTTCATAGTTATTTTAGATTTCAAGTTCTTAAAATTCCATTGTTATCAACATTGTTGATTGAGTTCTTAGAATTCTAAGCATTGCTCGGAAGCACCCATGGTTGTGACTGGCAACAACGATGGTGGTCGCCAACCAACACCAGTATTTTTTATTTTTATTTTTATTTTTTTGGGTTATAATTATACCAAAAAAAATTGAGAATTTAAAAAAAAAAATTAACAGCCATTAATAATGACAATAAAAAAGTGTTAGTACCTCATATAGGGTGTTTTTGATTGCAAATATAGAATTTACATGGAAATAAAATATTTTTTAGGTTATGAATTACTTAGAAGTAAATTTCAAGAAAAATGTTAATTGAATGTGTTTAATTGGCTTAATTTTTTACCTAAAAATTCTTGTACTTTTCTAGTTTTTGATATTTGATTGCTATTATTTTTCACAAAAATAATCACATACACACATGCAGATAATCAATAATCAACTACATAAAATAATCAAATATATACATATTCTAAAAATAAATCAAATATACATACACAAAATAATCAAATAATAAGAAAGTGGGTCTCTAGTTGCCTAGCAAGTTCAGCTACTGCCGCCATCACTGGTCGTTGCTGTTGGTCGAGTCACTGTTCATCATCACCGCCTATCGCACTGTGGAATAGCCATCCTTGCATTGCAACCTTTTGTCTTTCTCTTGCAAGGTGTTCGTTCGTTTTCTCTAGTCACCGCCCACGCCTTCGTCATTGCTTACACCTTAACTGATGGTTATCGTCTACGTCTTCTCCAATCATCGCCCATGCTTTTGTCATCGCTTCTGTTTTATAAGTTCTCGATAGTCGTTTTTGCAAGTTGTTGATGGCCTCTGCAACTGTTGAATCTGGCCAATCATTCTCTCTCTCTTTTTCGTTGATGGGTGGTGGTGGAAGAAAGGGAAGGCCAGCTATGTGTTGGGTGGAGTTTTTTTATTTCTAAGAAAAATTACATCTAGCTCCTCATAAGAAAACTAATTCCATCAAAAATGAAAAAATAACATCATGTGACCATAAGTGAAAAAATACTTTTATAAAAAATTTGTCCAATCAAACATCTCAAAGACTAAAATTTGAGTGAAAAATAATCATTTTGTTTGAAAAAAATAGCCAATAAAGGCCCATAGAGTCAAAGAAGATTAATAATATTTTTAAAAATATAAAAATAATTAACAAAATTTATTCACATCTCATAAATGTCGTGAGAAATTTATGCTAACAAACAAAAGAGAGAATTGACCAAACCTTGATGAAATGTCCTGGCACTTCGGTCACGCTATCGTCACCCGGACGGTGACATCGGCGCCACGTGTAGCGCGACAAAAGGCGGCAATTAGTTCAGACCGACAAAGTCGAGGTGGCAGGAAACAACATGGAAGCCACGTAGCGGGTCCCAGAGGTGATATCACATAACACGGTGCGTGACGTCATCGTTCTTGCCCCGCCTGCCCTCCTCTCGCTCACGTGGGCTTCCAGCATCTTCCGCGAGCGGCTATTTTGTCGTCGCTCCTCCCCGTTTTCCACACGCATCAGCTAATACTAATTACCGCATTAACGGAAATGGTTCTTAAATATTGAATATATATATATATATGTATTTTTAATTTAAATTCTTTTATTAGCTGATTTTGAAATAATAAATATATTTATTTTAGCTAAGATGAATAAGAAATATTTAGACTTAAAAGCAAGGCATAATAAATACACTTTTTTTTTTTGAAAAATAAATAAATTTAAAGCTTCTTAAATATTACATATATATAGCTCTTAGGATTCCTAATAGTTAGCATTACCCATTATTATATATATTAAGATAATTATTATAATATTTATGATCACGTGATCTTACATCACCGTGAGATGATTCCTGTATTTTTTTTATATGAATTAAAAATTGAAAGGGATATGGCACAGTGAGGAATAGAAAAATGTGTGGTGTGGGCTTACGTAAGTGTGATCATGAATTGGGGGTACCATTGAGGCCTTGAGACGTCAGGAGGGTTACAACATGCATGCATGCGTGATATCATCACCACTATTGCCTTTCCCCCCATTTAATTTAAATTATCCCCCGAAGCCATCTTTTTCCACACCCCACTTTTGACCCCATTGGCAGATTCAAAAAAGTTTAAAAAACAATATTTTACGTCTTTTCCAATCTCCAGCTCGAATTTTTAAAAGGAAGCCAAGTTTCTGTGAACGTACCCATCCATCAATGCATTTTTATTAATTTTATTGGTCGGCATTTTATTATTATTTCAAATTTTCAGCATACGATGTCGAATTTTTGTTTGGATTTTTATAATATTGAATTATGTGATTTTTTATTATACAAAAAAAAAAAAAAAAACCAATAGGAATCTGGTCTTGTGTTCAGATAGCGACACATCATCCACATATGTAAGCCACGTAGGCCCAATATATATATACATATAGAGAGAGAAAGAGAGAGAGAGAGAGAGAGAGAGAGAGAGGTGGAGGAGATGGTGATGAAAGGAGGAGACTTGAAATTAAGGGTGGGGGCGTCAACGGCAGTTGCGTTTCCTTACGCGTTACACATGGTGTGGTGTGGCATGGCTTGGCTTTACGTTTCCTCTCTCTCTCTCTCTCTCTCTCTCTCTCTCTCTCTCTATATATATATATATGTGTGTGTGTATATATACACACACAAACATATTCATCCATACAGCCATTCCAAACCCACCAAATTAACACAATACCTCAATCTCTCTCTCTCTCTCTCTCTCTCTCTACCAATTACCATGCAAGAAGCTCTACCTTACAAGACATGGCTGCCGGCGCCCCAGCAGCCGTTCCTCAGCCTGCCGCCCATGGACTACAGATCGGTGATGGCGCCGAGGGCGGGCTCAGACATAAAGAGCGCGGTGTCGGAGAACGCCGTGATAGTCGTCAGCCGGCGCGGATGCTGCATGAGCCACGTGGTGAAGCGGCTGCTTCAGGGGCTCGGAGCCAACCCCGCCGTCTACGACGTGGAGGAGCACGAAGAGGACGGCGTGGTGAAGGACCTGGAGGGGATCGCCGGCCCCGGGGAGGGATTTGACCGGCGGTTGCAGTTCCCGGCGGTGTTCATCGGAGGACGGTTGTTCGGCGGGTTGGATCGGATTATGGCGACCCATATCACCGGCGAGTTGGTTCCGGTGTTGAAGCAAGCTGGGGCTCTGTGGCTTTGATTTTGTTGGTATTTTGGCTTTCCGATCACAGTGTCTCTCTCTCTCTCTCTCGGCTTTGAAGTTTGTTGGGGGGAATGAGTTTGACTTTTTGTCTCCTGTTTGGTGTAAAAGAAAATTAACAAGGATTCCTCCTCCTTCCCCTTCTCCTTCTCCTCCTCCTCCTCCTCGAGGCTTGGCTTAGTATTGTTTTTCCAATTTTGAATAAAATTTTGGGATGTGCAGATGAGATGGCCTGCCTGCCTGCCTGCCTTCGTCTTTCTATTATTAATTATTTTAGTTTGGCACTGCCGCCGCCGCCTCCATCCGCCTAAGACATGACATTCACCTTCACCGTCACTCTCTACGTCAAAAAGGCAGCGGCAGCGGCAGCAGCACCAGCTGTAGCTCACACAGCCCGCCCTTTAACCAATTGAAACTAAAATAATGACGCATACATCATCTGCGTACCCTGTGTGTGTCAGCCTAAGCAATTTAAATATGTAAAATTTTTATTGGGTCGACCCACCCACTTGGATACCCGTATCATTATCCTTCAAAGTAAATAAAATATTCTTAAATTAATTCATAATTAAATTTTTTTGAATATCACTCCCTTAGACCGGGTCAATCAACGAGAGCATGACAGCCTGCCTGATGGTATAATTTAAGTAATAAAACAGCAAGATCATATAATTATGACATTTTTATAATACAGTAATAAATTATAGAATATAATGGCAAAGTGAACATATTTATTCAATTTTTTTATAATTAAAATTATATCACTCAAAATCCAGTAAAAAAATAAATAAAAAAGCAATTAAAGCTCACGACAACTGGAACTTACATTTTGGGTCACGGGATGAGCACAGTACACATCAGAAATTAGTTTGAATGATTCAAAGCCGTGACGAAACTTGAGCATTAAAATTCCTCACGCCTATAGCCTATAGGACTTGTACATTTGATTAAAATAAATGCAATAAAACCCCCAGAGAGTTGCAGTGTTTTGTTCTAGAAGCCTATGTGAGAGCTAGTTTGCGAGTTGGGTGACGATCGCAATTTTAATTCTAATTTTTTTTTAAAAAAAAAAACCCGAAAAAGACTGGTTCTATAACTCATAACTCTGATAAACATGACGGCACGCCACATGTTTATACATGTATCGAGGATTATTCTAGTCTTTTTCAGATTGGCAATAGCCCAAATTCACAGGCTGCCCAAATATGACTTTGCACTCAGTTTAGATGATAAACATTACTATTCTCACAGCTTCGTAATGATGCACACTTGCCAGCTATGCCTTATCCATTGAACCACCCCATCAGCCCCGAAAACCGACAGTTTGCTGGTATTTGATTTTCCAGTCACATCATGGTAGGGGAATTAACTATGCCTTATCCATTTGATCCAAGCCCTGAGCCTTCAAAACTGACACCTTGCTGCTATTTCATTTCTCAGTCACATCATGTCTACATAATTAATCAATCCCACCTAATAAGATTAAAACCCACTTTTGTCCATTGCTAAATATCAGGTTCGTCACTAACCGACCGATCATCCTATGGCGGTTTTACGGTCCTTAAACAGCCCACGTTGAGAATCAACACTGTTAAGTTCCAAATGTTCGAAGGCAAGAAGGAAAGTCATTAAAAGAAAGGGCTCTAAAAGACAACATCTAGGTACATCCAGGATTTTTATCTTATGGACCGTTTATAGTATTAAACCATGAATCAAAATCATCTAACACTTTAGACTTCGGAGCAGGGCCAGAGGAAGGGGAAGACGTAGTATTAAGACGGGCAGCCGTTACCTCGTCAGGATGTGCCGTGGTCTTTTCATCCGTCAGATTGGATGTTTGCTCGAGTAGGTCATCAAGGACACCATCCAAGTTGGCCATGGCAGCGGCTGATTTAGACTCCTCTCGATCTTTCCTCGAAGGTTGATCAAACGACGATGATTGAACAAGCATACTTCCTCCAAATAATGAAGTTGAAGTTTCTTGTTCTCCAACAGGAAAACCAGAGGATGTTTCCTTAAGTAGGTCATCGAGGGAATCATCGCAGTTGGTCACATCTAAAGCTTGTTTCAAGCAACCTGAATCTTTTCCTGAAGGCTGAGGGGCGTGCTTCAAAGATGAAATTCCTTTTATCCTCGATGAAGTTTCTTCTTTGTGGATCAAAAATGAGTTGCTAGAGTTTGTAGCAACTGATGAGGTTTCCTTAAGTAGGTCATCAAGGGCATCATCAAAATTGGTGGTAAATGAAGCACTTTCAAAGTCCGTATCTTTTCTCGAAGGCTGATCTGGAGCCTGTTCTAAAGATGAAGTTACCTCAATCCATGATGCAGTTCCTTCTTGTTGAACCCAAGACTTGTCACTAGACTTCTTTTTAGCAACCGAAGAATCATAGAAATTTGTTTCATTGGGCGACTCAAGAAGCATATCAAGCTCTGGCTGCTCTGCTTCTGCTGCCTTGCCCTCAAACCCAGAGCATTTTTTCTTTGAATTTCCAGAACCTCCAATTACTTGTGCTTTGTACTGGAATGTATTTCCACGAGTTTTGCCAGGTTGAATTGGTTCATTCTTAACCTGATTTGTAGACTTCAATCCTTCAGCAGATGAGGTTGAAACTGAATGACGTATCCAAGAAGTATTGGGTGACATTAACTCACTAATTTGACCCTCCGTCATAGTTGTGTCATGGTAACTATGGGAAGCTAATTGATCAGAACTTTTCTTCACGCTTTCACCTCGTGATGCAGCTTTTACTTGGTCAGATTCCTGACTGAAGCTAGTTTCTGATTCCTTTGTGCTCTGTAACATGCAACATAATTTAGGTAACACAAACTACCAAATTCGTAAAATGCAATACAGGTAATGCTATTGTAATATTTAGCAATAATCAAAGCAATGCAACTAGTGGATTTTGTTATGTCATGGCTATTTCCTTGACCAAAACATTGTCCAGACGTGCTTTTCATCTTCTTATTGAAATGAGTTTTTATGAGTTCAAATAATAATCAAGCATAAGGAATGTTTAAAAAAAAAAATACCAAGGCATGTTGATTTTTTTTAAGAAAAAAAAAATACAACTTTTAATCAAATTTTAGAAAATACTACAGTTGTGAAACTATGTAAGAAACTACTACAAAATTTCCCATGTCAGCAACAATAACCATGTGGTAATTTAACTGAACAGAATTCGCTCCTCATGGGAGCAAGGCCCTCCGTGTCAGCAGCCTGCTGGTGGAAACAGTAACTCGGTGCTCATAGGAGTGAGTTTCACTGTCAATTTATCATACCAGCATGTGATGTCTACACGAAAGAACTTGTAGTGGTTTATTAAATAATTTCAAAACTGTATTTTTTTTAATATGTCTAAGAAATTGTAGTTTTTTTAAAAGAAAATTCAGGAATGTTTAGACATCACTTCGGGTCTTTTTTATTTTTTTGGTGGTAATGTTAATAGTAAAGAGATGGAAGAGTGCCCTATTGCCTCACCAGATGCCACCACAAGAAGGGCATGAGAAGGTTGTTCAAATGTCATTGGAAATTTCAGCTAAATTTGGAAAGATGTATTAAGATTTGGTTAATTATGTACAAGAATAGGATGCCTTGGATCCTTGGGACCCCGGCGCAGTTCCGCAATCAACCTAAGCATATCATTTAAGGAGCAAACTCCTGGTGGACTTCCAGGAAAGGCTACTCAAGTTTGAGTGACTTAACCAGTGAAAAATTGTACTGAGTCAAGTATAAATTGGAAGGGACCTCAATTTCATTGTCTTATTAATATTATAGCGTCAGATTAGTTCGTGGAGCAGATTCAACCTTATTCCCTAATGTTGAACCAGAGGTTTTTCCTCATCAACACTTTTCCGCCACCTTCATCTCAAGTTAGATCTACTATTGCATCCCTTAACAATTTGTTAAGTTGAATTGAATAGAGAAAGGGGAAATATCAACCAAAGTGGATGAAACAGCTATCTGAGTTCAAAGTTATCATGTACTTCTTTATAGTAAAACAATATTATTTTCCATCAAGCAATTCTTTTATCCTCTGCACTGCAGGGTGAACTGCTAGTTCATCAATATTCCGAGAAGTATCTTCACACAGTATTTAGCATAACGAGGTTACTTTTATGGAAAACGAATTTTGGAAATCACATTGGAAGAAAACAAGGTAAGTAGGGAAAGATGAGTAACTATTTTTGATACAAAACCATGAGTAGCAAAGAAATGGGAACAATCGAGAGATACAGCCAAAAAAATTGCATAGTTGCTTCAAATGTCCAAATTTGATAAATGGAGATAATATAAGGAAATAGTGAAGCCCTAGGCCACAAGTTTTACAATTGCAAACAAACAGAATAACTATTATTTATTCAATAAGCAAATAAGAAAAATTCATTTGTCTGATTCTTCTGTACTGTTCACCCTAGAATTTTTTTGAATTTATTTCAGAAAATTTCATAATCCCAATAAATCATGAAGTAGATGCAATGCAATAGATACTTGAAGCTAAAAAAAGAAAAATAGTGTCATGAACCTCTATTCTCCACAACTAGTGAGGCTCAATAACCTTGCATTCTTGCTGAACAAACAGCTCAAAATAAACTGTAAAATTCTGTTCAAATATGTTCAGATGGGAAAATACACATACCAGCTCTGGTGGTAAGAGGTCTGGTTCCATGAAGAGCCTTTCAGGCAAATCCACTTTTGCAAGTTGTTCAGCAAGGAGATTCAGATTTAGGGAGAGAAATGACGCCTACAACCCAAACAGAGAATAGAATCCATATGCGCCCATCAACATGTGTGAACTAAGCAAAAAATAGAATGGAAAAATAGATAAATAAATCAAACCATAATAGTTTCCAGTTTATGCTTGGAAATAGCTGAAAAATCAGCTGGAGTTGCAGTAGTAACTCATGTTTAAAGCATGTGACATGCTTTAGGATTAGGTTATCTGCATGGCCACATTGTTAGTCAATATATTTGGTGTTAGCTTACATATGATGCACTTTCTGTGCCAGAATTCAAGCCACAGTTTAAAAAGTTTGGATCCCTTTCATTGCTATAAGCATACTATTGTTGCCGAACTACAACAATAAATGTATGTATGTATGGGAGACCGTCTAAAAATGTGTCATGGACCTAGGATTCATGACAGGTTTAAAAGGTAATTGGAAGGAATTCACGGCCGAGGGGGGTTAGATCAGAAGAAATGGGGAAGAAATTAGGGAAGAATAGAATAGAGAGGGAGACTAGGGAGAACCGAGAGATTAGAGGGAAATTGGAGGGAGATTGAGAGAATCCAAGAGAGGGAAATGATAGAATTCATTTAACAATTCAAACATGATTTTCTCTAACTACCTTAGCCTATTTATAGGCTTTACCAAGGAAGGTACTAACAGCTACAAAATAAGAGTGGATTCTTAGGGTTATGACAATTCCCCCCTTCTTGAGAGAGATTGTTCTCAAGAACTTACAGCGATTGCTCACTGCTCTCATCCAATCCCATCTTTTTCTCTCTATTTGATTCTTCTTTCTTTCTTTCTACTTCTAGGTCTCTTCCTCTTCGCTCTTAAGTTCGCACGAGCAATTCCAGGCATAAGTTGAACCAAAACTTCAATAGAAATAACCTTATTGAATTTGAGCCAAACATAACCACCTACTACAATAGCTTCCCAATCAAGAGCGAACTCCCATTTAAGAACATGATCAACCACTCCCTGACTATCATAGTTGGCAACTGAAACCTGCAAGTGTGGATTAGTTTTAAGTTCACACATCCGACTAGTTACCATAAGAAAGGCGAGTGATGGAACACAATCTTTGTTTACATATGTGCTCCTCATCTCCTCATCTTCGATGTTGGTTATTTTGAGCCCAGAGGATTGTCTAACGAAATCCTCAGCTGCAGTAGGAAAATGCCGAAGGGGCAGATTGTCTTCCTCTAGTCTTAGGACTCCTTCATCCTTGTAAGTAGTTTCCTTAGAGCCACTATGAGACAGCTCCGATTTGGATTGCCCAATTAGAACTTCTTTGACTGCTTGTAGAGAAGCAAAGACTTGATCCAACTTAGAATTGTTGTCAAAGGCATCACCATAACAGCTTTGACCTGCTTCATGATCGGGACATCTAATGAATTGTCACATATATAGAGGGTATTTAGGTAAAATGTAAGGGTGCAAGTGGGAAGAGGAAAAAAGAATAATAACAAAATGTAGTTAGACTATTTTGTAAATAGCCTTGGCGGGAACGCTTGTATGTACTCAGGTAAGGGCTATAAATTGTACCCCACCCCTCATGGAAAAGGCATCGAGAATTTGAATAGAACATTCTCTGGATTTCCCTCTGAACTTCTACTCTCTCTTTCTCTCTCTCATTCTTCTAATCTCTCTCTCCTTTCTATCAATTTGTCCATCTCATTACAGGAATTCTCTCGAATTTCGACAATCCGTGTCCATTCAAAAGAAGCTCCGAATTGATTATTGCCAGGTCCCCGAGGATCTAACAATTTTGGTATCAAAGTAGTGCTTGGGCCGCGGGAGTTTAAAGGATTAGCAATGGTCATGGGAACGAGAATGAAGAGTCTAGAGACTCAGATGCAATAGATTGGATCCACGGCGAACGATCTGCAAAATAGAGTGGATCAATTAGAATTAGGATCTAACCGAAATCACGAGGCCATTTTGGCAGTTGAACGAAAATTGGAGGCAGCGATCACACAGATCCACAATGATCTGGGAGTCCAGAAAAGGGAGCAAATGCAGACGTTCATAGTAATGTTTGTGAGGCAAAACTAGATGCATATGTCACCTCACTTCCCTCCAAGGGAAAGAACGGATCCCATACTACTAGGTTAGGGGAGGATGGGACCAGGGACGAGAGATCAGGGGATAAACCAAAGACCACCGGAGACATCAGAAGGCGATGAGGAGAGTGGTGAATTGGGATGGAGAAGGTGACCAGAGACACCGGTGGGTCATCACCAACAAGAAATGCCCCTACCACTATTGGAAATCCCGTTATTTAACGGCCTCAGCCCTTGCTTGTGGATCAAAAGGTGCGAATGGGCGTTTGAATGGTATGGGGTGCCTGAAGGGCATAAGGTAACCATGGCAGCAGCGTACCTTAACGACGCTGGTGACGCATGGTACCAGGGGTGGTCCAAAGTCAGAGAAGAGTGCAAGTGGGAGGAATTCGAGGAGGAGCTGTGTGAGAGGTTTGGGGATTGAGGCCTATCTGATGTAGTAGAGGAGTTTAATAAGCTCAAACAGGTAAGATCAATGATGGACTACCAACTACGATTTGAGGAATTAAAGGCCTTAATGCTTAATCACAACCTATATCTGACAGAGGCTTACTTCGTTTCAAGCTTCCTAAGTGGCTTGAACGAGGAGCTAAGGCCAATGGTTAAGGTACTTCGTCCTAGAACTCTAAAACATGCTGCTGATAGCGCTAGGCTCCACGAGCAAACGATGGAGGCGCTAATGAGGAAATAGAGAATGGTGGCTATGGGAGTTGCTCAAGGAAGTCTCCCTCCAGGGAGAGATTATGGTAAGGAGATGGGTAAAGGATCACCAAGGGGAAGAATTTGGCACTGTCAGCACTGACGACCCAATATGGGAGGACCATGGAGCAGAGAAGACAGGCCAATCTGTGCTTCAAGTACGGGGAGAAGTATTTCCCTGGTCACCAATGTCGAACGCAACTCCTACTGCTAGAAGGAGAAGAGGAGTTAGTAGAGGAAGAGGAGGAACCACCCCTCCAGCAAGGAGAAGAGGAGTTAGTAGAGGAGAGATCTCGTTACATGCCTTGAAGGGCTTGACCAATAGCAAGATCATCAAGGTTGAAGGGAATGTAAGTGACAATAAGCTGATGATTCTTATTGACAGTGGTAGCACCCACAGTTTTTTGGATGAAGGCACAACCCGGAGATTGCAATGCCTCCTGGTTACAACACAGCCACTGTCAGTGACTATAGCGAATGGAAGCAAAGTCTTAAGCAAATTAGCATGTATCCGATTTTATTAGGAGATGCAAGGAGAGGGGTTTGAGGCTGATTTGAGACTTCTCAAATTAGGAAGGTGTGATGTGGTGTTAGCGTGGATTGGATGAAGCAAGTCAGCCTAATTTGCTTTGATTTTAACAAGATGGAAGTGAAGTTTGAGAAAGAGGGTAAGCCGATAACCTTAACAGGAAACAAAGAATGGGCAACGTGTAAGATGATAACAGGGAGAAGACTGCATAAGATGCTTAGACCAAAACTGAATTAGGTGACAATTATTTTCAATCCAGGCAGTGGAAAAGGGGAATGAAGAGTTGGAAGAGGAGGGAGAATTCATGCTAACGGTTAGCACCACTCCTCAAGCTAACCTAGAGGTATATCAAACTGACCTCCTTAATATGCTACTTATTGAGTTTGAAAATCTATTCGTAGAACTTGTAACCCTTCCCCCAACCAAACCTATCGACCACACCATCCACCTCAAACCCAACATTGACCCCATTAACATCCGAGCCTACCGATACCCTCCTAACCAGAAAACGATTATAGAGAATCTGGTTAGAGAGATGCTTCAGAAATCCCTCATCAGGCCTAGCCATAGCCCCTTTGCCTCCCTTGTGTTGCTAGTAAAGAAAAAGGATGGTACATGGCGGTTTTGCATAAACTACCGCCAATTGAATGAAGTTACCACCAAAGACAAATTCACAATTCCCCTTATTAAGGACTTAATAGATGAACTAAGCCATGCCACCATCTTCACTAAACTTGACATAAGATCCGGTTATCACCACATCCAAATGAACCCCCTTGACATACACAAGACTGACTTCCGCACCCACCAAGGCCACTACGAATTCTTTGCAATGCCCTTTGGCCTAACAAATGCCCCAGCCACCTTCCAATCCCTCATGAACCAAATTTTTGAACCCCACCTTTGAGACTTTATACTTGTATTCTTTGATGACATTTTGGTGTACAGCCCCACCTTTGAACTTCACTTAAAGCACCTACAGACTACATTTGAGATTTTAAAACTCAATAGGTTGTATATCAAGAGGCAAAAATATGTCTTTGCACAAAACCAGGTGGAGTATTTGGGGTATCTGATATCTGGGCAGGGGGTGAACACCGACCCCAACAAGGTGGCAGCCATGATCAATTGGCCAAGGCCGACATCAATTAAGGCCTTGAGGGGATTCTTAGGGCTAACGGGCTATTATAGAAGATTTGTGAAGGGATATTGGACAATCAATAAACCATTGATTGATTTGTTAAAGAAAGACAGCTTTGTATGGGGTCCCGCAGCAGAGGATGCATTTGAGTTGTTGAAGAAAACAATGAGTGAAGCCCCTGTATTAAGCTTACCAGATTTTGACAAGGCTTTTGTAGTGGAAACAGACGCAAGTAGGGTGGGAATAGGGGTTGTCCTGATGCAGGAGAGAAGACCCCTAGCCTTCATAAGCCAAGCCTTAGCTCCGAGGCACACAGGCCTCAGCATCTATGAAAAAGAGTTACTGGCAATAATATTTGCAGTAGATAAGTGGCGATATTACCTGGAAATGAGGTGATTCATCATAAAAACCAACCACGAGAGCCTAAAATTCTTGTTGCAGTAGTAGCTCCACACCCATTTACAAAAGAAGGGGATGACAGCTTATGGGCTTAGATTATGTAATTCAGTACAGAAAGGGAAAAGAGAATGTTGCAGCGGATGCCCTATCCAAATGTATGGAGGAGGGAACAATAGCAGCTATTACAGTGGTGATACCTAATTGATGCCAGGAGATAGTGAGAAGTTATGAAGAGATAGTGAGAAGTTATGAGGATGAACGGGTGAAAGGCCTCTTGGAACAACTGATTGTATAACCAAAAAGCAAACCAGGGTACTCCTATGAAAATGGAGTGATCCGATATAAGGGTAGACTGGTGATAGGGGGCAATGAAGAATTGAAGAAGAGAATACTCCAGGCCCTGCATGAGACTACATTCGGGCGTGCAAAACACTTATCACAAGGTGAGACAGTTGTTTTTATTGGCCAAAGCTAAAGGAAGAAGTAATGCAATACGTGTTGGCTTGTGAAGTGTGCAAATGATGTAAACATGAGACAGTGGCCTACCCGGGGCTACTATAATCACTTCCTATCCCAAGCCAAGCATGGGAGAGTATGTCGATGGATTTTATAGAAGGTCTACCTAAGTCGGATGGGAAGGACTGCATCCTTGTCGTGGTAGACTGATTCACAAAGTTTGGTCACTTCTTAAGCCTTACTCACCCCTATATTGCCCAGGAAGTAGCTCGAATTATGCTAGATCAGGTGGTTAAGAAGCATGGGGTGCCTAAAACAATTATCTCGGACAGGGACAAAATATTCACCAGCCTTATGTGGCAAACCTTGTGGAAATCTTTGGGGTCTAAATTGAATCTTTCCACTGCCAATCATCCCCAAACAGATGGGCAAACATAAAGAGTCAACCAATGCTTGGAAACTTACCTTCGTTGTCTGTGCTTGGAGAATCCAAGAGACTGGCACAAATGGTTATCAGTAGCATAGTGGTGGTATAACTCCAACCACCATAGTGCACTACGGATGTCCCTTTTCGAGGCCCTCTTTGGCTACAAACCACCGCTACTACCAACCCTTCCGGGACCCACCAGTGTCGCAACAGTGGATGAGCACCTACAGCAACAGCAACAGATCCTACAGTAGCTTAAGAAGGACCTAGCTATGGCATAGAATCGTATGAAGCAAATGGAAGATAAGGGTAGAAGTGAAAGAGAATTTGAAGTTGGAGAAGAAGTGTACTTGAAATTGAGGGGGCCTTACCTAAAGTCCCTAACTATCGGTCCGATCTCCAAGCTAAGTTCGAGATACTTTGGGCCTTTCCCATTTTAGCCAAGATTGGCAAAGTGGCCTACAAATTACAGTTACCCGGGAACACTTAGATACACCAGTCTTCCATGTGTCATTGCTAAAGAAGGCAGTAGGAGAACAACGGGTGAGTTCCTACTTACCCTTGGGAGTGCAGGAGACCGAAGGAGCTCCAGAACTAACAGTTGTAGCAGATAGACAGGTGATCTACTGCCAAGAGGCACCCATAATGCAAGTGCTAGTGAGATGGACCAACCGGCATGAAGACAATAGCTCCTGGGAGTACCTTCCACACTTGCTCAAACAATTTTCGCGAGTAGCCAATTTACTGACTATTTCTTGAGGACAAGAAATACTTTAAGGAGGGGGTATTGTCAAGTACCTAGAGGGTACTTAGGTAAAATGTAAGGGTGCAAGTGGGAAGAGGAATAAAGAATAATAACATAATGTAGTTAGACTATTTTGTGAACAGCCTTGGCGAGAACGCTTGTATGTACTCGGGTAAGGGGTATAAATTGTATCCCACCCCTCATGGAAAAGGCAACAAGAATTTGAATAGAACATTCTCTGGATTTCTCTCTAAACTTCTACTCTCTCTTTCTCTCTCTCATTCTTCTAATCTCTCTCCTTTCTATCAATCTGTCCGTCTCACTATCGGAATTCTCTCGAATTCCGATAGTCCATGTCAATTCGAAAGAAGCTCCGAATTGATTATTGCCAAGTCCCCGAGGATCTGATACAAAGCTTTCATTTTAATTCTCCAAAGCCCAAAGTCATTAGTTCCATCGAACTTCTCAATGTCATACCAAGTAGCAAAGGCCTCAGAAGCTGTGGCAGGTTCTAAATCCTATTGATTTCTAGGGTTCTTGGAAAATCTTGAATGAGTTCTTGGTTCTGATACCAATTTGTTATGATTAGGAGCTCTTTTAATAACTCAAACAATGTTTCCAAGTGCCAATTTTCTCAACTCCTCACTCGAAATCAATCCAAAACAATAGAAAATAAATGCAATCAAATCATAACAGAAATAAAAAAACAAGAAAGAGAAACACAAACCACAAGATGCCAATTTTATCCTGGTTCGAACTGGTTTACACCAGTTCTACATCCAGCAGTCAAAACACCCCCTCAAGCAGCTTTCTTTATTCACTATTCAATATGAATGATCAGTATACATCTGAGATCCCTTCCTCCTATTTCCTAAGTACATCAAGCCTCTACCCCCAAGATTACAAAGCTATCTCTCAAACTCTAGCCTTTCTCTTGAACAATCAGTACTCGTTACAAATAGAAATGAGAACTCTCTATTCTCTCGACTACCCCTTGCCCCCTATTTATAATAGTGGGTAGACACCCCAATATATCCTGACTGGGATTAGGTAATTACAATTTTAACCCCCAAACATATACTATAACATTTATGGAATTATTTCTAACTGCCTATCTACCCCTTAGCCGACATAAGTCACTAACTTCAACAATCTTTTAGTATAACTCGAGATCAGTGTTATTAAAGGCGCGACAAGGCACGCCTTGGGCTTTTTAGCTATTTTTCAAGGTTTTTATTTCATTGTTTTTACTTTATTTAATTTTTTACTATTTAGGGTTTAAATTTATTACTTCAACTACAAATTTAACAATAAGTAAAAAGGCTACTACTTCAAATACTCCAATTGAATTTGAACTAGATGAAGATAGATAGGGAGAATTGAACAAATTCAAGACATGCAATAACAAAATGCAACATTAAGTCATCAAAACAGCACCCCCATACTTGCAACCGTCTTTCTTAGGCTTCTATATATCACCTATGATCTCCAAATGCAAGAAGTGGACAAAAAGGGAAAAAGAAAATTATATTTTCATAGTCCCAAGTTAAATAGTGGCTTTTCCTTAGTTTCTCATCTTCCTTGTTTGTGTTTCATTTACTTCAACAATGTTTTGTTAAAGCTGTTCAAGTCTCGATTTTCTTAAGATTATATTATTCCAGTAATAAAAAGTCAAACTACACTCAATATCCAATGATCAACATTCTATTGGCGTGATCTATATTTATAGACACCATGGAGGTTAAGTTTTCATTATACAAAGAAAGATACAAATTCAAGTCTAGTATATTACCTACCAAAAAAATGTATGAAACTATCATCACACTTCTAAACCATAGAAATCATCCAACAAGAGAAGTAGATGATGTGGAAGAAGATATTAGAGATGATGCTTCTAATGATGAAAATATAAAAATGTTTGATATTGATGATGAAGATGATTTTTAGATTATTTAAAATGCATAATTAGTTAATCTTGATTAAGATTAAAGACCTATAAATTTTTTTAAGATTTAATTTAAGTTGACTTAAAGACTTTTAGATTACATCTTTTGGCATTTTTTATTGTTCTTTTAATTAGTATATGTTGTATTTTTTAATTTCCTTGATAACATACTTGTAAATATGTTATTAGGAGTGAGGACTTATTTTATACCTTAATTTTCAAGTAGGATATATATTTTTCTTTTTTTTTTAAGTAAGCATGCGCCTAGTTCTATCAGGCGCGCGTCTCGCCTTATGCCTTGCGCCTCAAGCTCCAACACTCTTTTGCACCTTAGTGCGCCTTGAACTTTTAATAACACTGCTTCAGACAACATTTTAACATGTATCTTTTATTTTGCAAGGCATATCACATACAAAAGCTACAAGTTAGGTTGTGCCAACCGGTCATGCTAGATTTGACTTGCTCTAAGACCTAAATGCCCTAACATTCTTCAAATAGAAGAGTAGAGGGAAACTTTGGGTTTTAATACAAAAAAAGAGCCGAAAATGTTTTAAGTTGAATCACTCAACTCATACTTAACTTTGTCAAGAATATTCTAAATTTGATTTCTTCACATGGTGATGTGAACCCACGATGGGACAAGACCAAAGGAACTCACAAAAGATTGAAATGAACCCCAGAAAAGCCAAAATCGGGTAGAAGGCAAAGAATTCCCGACCCGTTGATTCACGAACCAAGAACCTAAAGTATATTAAAATCTAGACCCGTTGATTATACGGAAGCAAGAACCAAGAATTGTTGAACGCCACAAAGACTGCCCAGATCTTTGATAAGTTCGGGTTTTGAACGCCACAAAGAAATCACTCCATTGATAAGTTCGAAGTTTTATTCATTGAAGAACAAGATAAAAGAGATAAATCTCTCAAATTCAAAAATTCATAATAATTTCTATCTAATGTTTACAATGGAAAAGCCTTTAAATAGGCAAATAATTAAATCCTAATTCTACATGGAAATTAATAAAAATCCTAAATTACATAGAAAATAAATAAATAACTAGATCTGGTCAATCAATCAATCATTCCTTTTATATTCCCAGATCTTTTCAATCAATCAATCAGGTAATCAATCAATCATCCATTCCTTTTTATGCTCTCAAATCTTGTCAATCAATTAACTAATCAATCAATCAATCATGCGCCCAACCATTCCTTTTTATGCGCAAATCTTGTCAATCATCCAATTCCGACATGGTTGACGAGGTTGACTTGCCCGATTGCATCATTGTTAGTCGACCCTCCATGATTCTCATCACATGGGGCAGAAGATAAAAAAAAAAATGATGCTCCTACATCATGCTCTTACAAAAGTACTTGCTGCGACTCCCTCGGCCCTAGCAAAATGGGGAGCTCCATGCACAAGGGACACCCTTTTTTATTTCTAAATCAGATCATGCCCGGAAAACACAATCAGATTATTCTTTTAGGTTGTAAATGAGAGTAACTTGAAACCGAGAGACATTTCCATATAATAAACAAACATTTTTCTGACTAGCAAAACACAGAGAGAGAGAGAGATGTCATGACCCTGGGGGTTATTTTGTAATCTTTACCTCTAGTAAACTGTTGGGGGAAAGTTAGGAGGCGAGAGAGGCTGTTGTAACAGCCTCAAGAGACGGTTAGGAGGATTAGAAGAACCATTGTATAGTTAGAGGTCTTATTAATAAGGAGACCTACGGCACATGGGGGTTTTACCGATTGATTGATGAATAAATCATTCTCTCTCTTGATCTTTCTAATCTCTCTATTCTAATTCACTTTTCCCTCTCTTTCTCGATCGGAACTACTGAAATTGCCAAGTCCTAATTCAAGGACTTGACAAATGGTATCAGAGCCGTACGATTCGGCTGTGAGGTTCGGATTCCCGGGCGCAATGGCGGAAGGCACACGTCTGAAGCAATGGGAGATCTGGTTAGAATCACTAGAGTTGGGCGCGACCCAAACCCAAGAGACCCTAGGACAAACGCGAGAAGAATTGATCGAATGGAGGGAAGTAATGCAAATAGCTATGGAGAAACAGCAAGAAGCAATAAATCGATGCCAAGAATCGATAGAGATGCAAGGGCGGAGGATTAACAGCTTGCTAAGCATGCTGTCTTCACTACCCCAATTCCGTTTACCACCGAAATATCCACCCCGACAGACGTCGGAACCGATCCTACCACACCAGGGCAATCGTTTGGGCACACAAGGGATTTTTGATGAAGCAGACCAGGTACGGTGCAAGGAGTTATGGGAAGGAATCACCAGCTAGGGATTTAGAACCATGTTCCTATGCCAAGATTGGAGATTCCGATGTTCGAAGGGAAGAAACCACGATGGTGGGTGAGGAGGTGTGGATGATTCTTCCAATTTTACTGAATTCCAGAGGAGCAAAAGATAAATTTGGCGACGGCTTATTTGAATGAAGAAGCAGATTCTTGGTATCAAGGATGGATTCAAGATGAAGGAATGCAAGGAAGCTGGGCCGAATTTGCTGAGGGGTTATGTGAACAGCTCGGGGAGAAAAACATGACCGATGTAGTAGAAGAATTCAGCAAGTTGAAACAAGAAGGAACGGTGATTGAATACCAAAGCCGATTTGAAGAATTGAGATCTATGGTGAGTGCAGTACAACCCGGACTTACCGAATAGTACTTGGTATAGGTCTTCATTAGCGAATTGAGGGAAGAACTGTGGCCCATGGTGAAGATGATGACTCCAACATCCGTTAAACAAGCAACGGAAAAAGCAAGACTTCAAGAATTGGCCTTAGAAGCCATTTTCAAGAAACATAAGGTCCCCTATAAACCCAGTATTTTAACAGGACAGTATGGAGGGGGAAACGCAAGGCCATTGCTAACATGGCATAATCAACAAAATTCTAAAACACCCGTAAATAATAACGGGAGTAAAGGAAATTTGATAGAGCAGCGAAGACAGCTGGGGTTGTGCTTCAAATGCGGAGAAAAATACGGTCCGGGTCATCAGTGCAAAAGACAGCTAATGAACATGGAAGGAGTTGACGGAGAAAAGAGGGAAGAAGAAACAGAAACAGAGGAAACCACTGGTCAAGAGTTACTAGAGCAAGAAGAAGAAAAGCTAAGGGAGGAAGGAGGGGAGATTTCGTTCCATGCACTGAAGGAAGCCCTATGGGGCAAATTATAAAAGTAAAAGGACAGGTGGGAAAACGAAGACTGATGGTGCTTATCGACAATGGAAGCACCCATAGCTTCCTCAATGAAGCCACAGCGACGAGCCTCCAGTGTCCCATGACAGCCACAACACCTTTATTGGTAACAGTAGCCAACGAAAATAGAATGTACAGTCATTATAAATGTCTAGGATTTACATGGATCATGCAAGGGCAGGAAGCACCCATAGCTTATCAACAATGGAAGCACCCATAGCTTCCTTAGTGAAGCCACAACGACGAGCCTCCAGTGTCCCATGATAGCCACAACACCTTTATCGGTAACAGTAGCCAACGAAAATAGAATGTACAATCATTATAAATGTCTAGGATTTACGTGGATCATGCAAGGGCAGGAATTTGTGGCTGACTTGAGAATTTTAGACTTGGGTGGGTGTGACATAGTCCTTGGCGTAGACTGGATGAGGACTAAAAGTCCTCTGACTTTTGATTTCAACAAGTTAGAAGTCACAGTGGTAATTGACGGAAAGAAGCTAACCTTGCTGGGAAATTTGGAGCAAGGAGAGTGCAAGTTAATTGGAGGAAAATGGCTATGGAAAATGATGTTGAAGAAGGGAGGGCAGATAGCCCAACTCTATTCTATACAAGCAAAAGAAATAGAAGATGACAGTGAAGTGAAGGCAGAATTGCAATTCACCAATACTGACATTGGTTCCCAACTCGCAAACAAGGTAGGTTTATCGGAGAACTTGCATTCACTCTTGGTAGAATTTAAGGATCTATTTGTGGAACCTAGCACTTTACCACCCCAAAGACCATTGGACCACTCAATTCACCTTAAACCAAATTCAGAACCTATCAACATTCGAGCCTATCGATACCCTCCTGTGCAGAAAACTGAAATTGAGAAACAAGTTAAAACAATGCTAGACTCAGCCATTATTCATCCTAGCCAAAGCCCCTATGCTTCTCCAGTCCTACTTGTTAAAAAAAAAGATAGAACTTGGAGGTTTTGCATAGACTATAGACAGTTTAATTCCAATACAATCAAAAATAAGTTTCCTATACCTTTGATTGATGACCTATTGGATGAGTTATATGGTGCACAATTTTTTTCTAAACTAGACATTCAGTCTGGTTATCATCAAATTAGAATGACACCATCCGACATTCATAAAACAGCATTTAAAACTCACCAAGGGTTATATGAATTCACTGTTATGCCCTTTGGTTTGACTAATGCCCCTGCCACATTCCAAGCTTTGATGAATCAAATTTTCCTACCCTATCTAAGAAAATTCATCCTCGTTTTCTTTGATGATATCCTTGTTTACAGCCCCACTATTGAACACCATATTATACACCTCCGCACTACATTTGAGATCCTTAAATCTCACCAATTGTATGTTAAGCTCTCCAAATGTACCTTTGCTGCGAGGGAGGTGGAATATTTGGGACATATTATTTGTGGAGAAGGGGTACGAACAAATCCAAAGAAAGTGGAAGCAATGTTGGAATGGCCTAGACCTAAAAATGTGAAGGAGCTGAGGAATTTTTTTGGGATTGACAGGGTATTACCGGAAATTTGTGCAACACTATGGTATTATCAGCAAACCTCTCACTAAGTTGTTGAAGAAGGAAGGGTTTCAGTGGAATCCAAAAGCAGAAGCAGCATTCTTAGCCCTTAAGAAATCCATGTCTACAACTCTAGTATTAACTCTTCCAGATTTTTCTAAGCCATTTACAGTTGAGATGGATGCATGTGACACTGGGGTGGGAGCTGTGCTGATACAAGAAGGGCGACCATTGGCTTTTATAAGTCAAGCATTGTCGCAAAGGCACTTAGGATTAAGTGTGTATGACAAAGAGTTGTTAGCCGTGCTTGGAGCAGTTGACAAATGGCAACATTACTTGGAAAGCCAGGCATTTGTGATTCGCACGGACCATGCGAGTTTACAGTTCCTAGGCCAACAAAGGTTGCATACCCAGCTGCAGAGGAAAGGGGTTTCTAAACTCATGGGGCTGGATTATATTATTCAGTACCGCAAAGGAAAAGAAAACATAGTGGCTAATGCACTATCTAGATGCAGTGAAACTGTAGCCTGCCAAGCTATCACAGCGGTAGTACCCGAATGGATGGGGGAATTAGAAGTGAGCTACAGTCAGTCAGAATGGCTTCAAGGTATCCTAACACAACTAGCAATACAACCTACTGCAATGGTAGATTATACATTATCCAATGGCTTGATCAGGTACAAAGGCAGGTTGGTAGTGGGGGATGACGATGCATTAAAGGAGAGAATAATAGGAGCCCTTCATGGTTCGCCAGTGGGGGGTCATTCAGGGATAAGAGCTACTTATTAAAAGGTCAAACAATTATTTTTTTGGCCTAAACAAAAGCCAGATGTAGTGAAATTTGTGATGTCTTGCATGGTGTGCCAGCGATGTAAACATGAAAACGTGGTTTACCCGGGGTTATTACAGCCCTTGGCAATACCTAATCAAGCATGGGAAGGAATTTCTATGGACTTTGTGGAGGGTCTACCTCGATCGGAAGGCAAGGATGTAATCATGGTGGTGGTGGTGGATCGTTTGACAAAATTTGGCCATTTCAATAGTCTATCTCATCCATTTACTACACAAGAGATGGCAAGAGTATTCTTGGATAGGATAGGCAGCATCCATGGAGTTCCTAAGACTATTGTCTCGGATAGAGACAAGGTATTTACAAGTTTATTTTGGCAAGAACTGTTTTGGAAATTGGGAGTAGGCTTGTGTTTGTCAACTGCATACCACCCTCAAATAGATGGTCAAACATAAAGGGTCAATCAATGCTTAGAGGCATATCTAAGGTGTATGTGCTTCACTAATCCTAAGAGCTGAAATCGGTGGCTATCATTGGCACAATGGTGGTATAATACCACCTACCACAGTGTTATTCGGAGGAGTCCTTTTGAAGCCATGTTTGGGTTTAGATCCATGTTGTTGCCTGCCATCTCGGAGTCATCCCCTACTATGGCAGAAGTGGGGCATTATTTCCAGCAGAGGCAGCAACTATTAACCGTCCTAAAACAAGAATTGGCCAATGCTCGGAACCGAATGAAGCAAATACTAGATAAAAGGAGGAGTGACAAGACTTTTGAGATAGGTGATTTGGTTTATCTCAAGGTAAGGAGGTTCTTGCAACAACCCTATACATCAGTGCCACCCTCTAAGTTGAGCCCCAAATATTTTGTACCTTATCCTATTGTGGCCAAAATAGGTCCAGTTGCATATAGATTACAGTTACCTAAGGGAGTGACAAGCCATCCAGTGTTCCATGTTTCGCTGTTGAAGAAGGCAACAATAGCAACTGCTTCTAGTCAGACTGAATTACCACCCAATGCGGAAGAAGCAGAAGAAGTAATCGAACCTCGCACTATTCTACAGAAGAGGATAATGTATGAAGGAAAAGTACCCTTGACGCAAGTATTAGTTCAGTGGTCACATCTTCATCCAGACCACACTACTTGGGAATACCTCCCAAACCTTTTGAAGCAGTTCCCGCGGGCCATGGGACTTCTCTAAATTCTTGAGAACAAGAATTCTTTCAAGGGGCAGGGATTGTCATGACCCTGGGGGTTATTTTGTAATCTTTACCTCTACTAAACTGTTGGGGAGAAGTTAGGAGGCGGGAGAGGTTGTTGTAATAGCCTCAAGAGACGGTTAGGAGGATTAGAAGAACCATTATATAGTTAGAGGTCTTATTAATAAGGAGACCTACGGCACATGGGGGTTTTACCGATTGATTGATGAATAAATCATTCTCTCTCTTGATCTTTCTAATCTCTTTATTCTAATTCACTTTTCCCTCTCTTTCTCGATCAGAACTATTGAAATTGCCAAGTCCTAATTCAAGAACTTGACAAGAGAGAGACTTTGGAATAGGAAAAGGAAATTTGTGGTTACTCGCATATACGATATGTCTATGCCTCTAATACTCCGAAGTTTTATTCCAGCACCTCAAATTGATATCTTTATGGTCTTATATTATGGAACCAGGACCTCAAATTTATTCCAGCACACCAAATTGATCAAAGAGTAGGGATATCATGAAATCCAAGTCTAATAAAGATATCAATTTGAGGTACTAGAATAAAAGTTTGAATTAGTCGAGGCAAAGACATGCAAGTACAAACAAAACAATGATGAGCTCCACCATCCAAAAGAGTTGGGAAATGGGAGAGACACTCAACAACAACAATCTTAAGCTTTAACCCCATTAAGTGAGGTCAACCTATGCATGGACTTAGGTACAGGTGCTGAATTCTGATATGTATCTAGAGGTCGAACTTGTCAATTTTATGAATTTAAAGATACGAGGATATGTGTCAGAAAATTGCAGGTAAGGGAATGCGACATAGAGAACAATAAATCTTACTGACCTACCCCTGCACTTATGTAGTTCTATAACTCAAAATTAAGGATATGGACTAATTAGAATGCATGAATTGATAGCTAAATATATATTTAAAAATGAATTTATTTTATATTTGAAATTTAAATTGTATTGAATCAATTTTTTTTTAAATTATTAAAGTCACACATATTCTCACCTAAATCACAGAAAGAACGTATATTTTTATGTTAGTCCTACACGTGTCCCCTCTCATATCCTTTGAACAAATTTTAAGGAAGTATCGAACACGCCACATGGGTGTGTCTGATACATTTGGGGGTGTGTCAAAGTGTAACATGCTAGCAACCCCAATAAGGCAACCCCTAGGAAGTGTTTGTACTTTTTAGGGCTCACCCCTTGTTTTAGACATCTGTAAAATGACCCTTAGCTCTTCTTCATGTAGCACTATAAACTACTTACACCAATACTAATTTATTGTCAGTTTGTGGTTATCTCAAATATTTCAGACAACTAAGGTTATACAATATAATCAAATTAATTGTAATGGTGGATAACAATCAGGAGAAAGCGAGGTAAATTTACTTCAACAAAGTCTAAAAGATTAACACAAGGTCCAAAAGATGGAGCTTGTAAAACTCCAATTGAAGGATAAAAGAGGGAAAATCAAGTACCTTCCTATTTTGAAAATAACAAGCAAAAGAAATTTAGATATAGGTAGGCTTGTAGAGCTTGTACAGATGGACTGATTGTGGTACACATTCTGCATATTTGCTCTTTGTCCATCAATTATTCCTCTACACCACCTTTATAGAATCACTAGCATCTATTGCATATCAACCATTGCTCTTTATGTCCTTCATAAGATCATAGTCACATCAAGTAAAGAAACATAATGAAGGCTAGAAATAGTGAAATACCCCATGACTGGCTGTTGCTCTATCCTCCACAATAAAATTATCATCTCCAGTCCATGATAGAATGCTCTGTCCCCTTACAGTCAGCAGAGAGCCAAATCCCTGATTGGAGTCTAAGAAAAATTGAAGTTAAGCTCGTCACATTTACAAACTGAAACTTTCACATCAAACAACTTATTAACTGCCGGGCTTGACTAAAATTCCAGTACAACAATGTAAAGAAACTACATAATTTTTTTACCCTGTGGCTGCTAAAGTATGAATAACTAGAATAGAACACAAGTCAGAATTGTAGCATTTGATAGCCAAGTCAAAGACACCATCAGATTTACTAGGTGGAAAAGAAGTTATCTATTATTGATATCAATATAAGGAGCAAAAACAAGTGCTGAGAGGATGATAAACAGACTTTGAACATGTTACAGGGTGCCCATGACCATACAACAACATCAAGCATTACAAGTCAAAACTACAGAATATCAAACCCTCAAAAATAAGATATGCATGTCAATGCTGCAAGATTAGCAAAATTATCAAGATGAAAGTTTGCGGGCTAGAACAAAAACAGAAGCCTGTGAACTAGTTAGTAAGTTAAATAGAGATGCAAAGAAGGCACCACTATTCACTGCACAACTACACCAACAAGATACACACTTTGTAAAATCTACAAATGCAATTAACTTTACAACCCTAGAGATCTCATTCCTATACATGGATTATAATAGCTTGAACTAGTCCATAGTGATCTAGACTGGGGGTGACATAGAGTATAAAAGCAAGGTTTTTTTTGGCTTGACCATGCCACGATGCTATTCATAAAATTGGTTTGGCAATCTCTACCCCAGAGCAGAGCAAAGAGGATACCATCAGCCTACTAATCATTTCATTCGATCGAGAGTAAAGATTACTTAGTTGATCATGATATCCAACAATCCAAAGGATCAAAGTGCCAAAAGTTCAACTTTCTATCTAAAAGATTTTTCCACAACAATCAACAAGAACATGATAGCCTCATTGCCCAATTTATTTACTGCAAAACCAGCAAAGAGAGTTTATTACTTCTGTATTTTCAAATTAGAAACAATGGGAAGCATGTGGGCAAGTCTGGACTTATTGGATTTATTTTAACTGCTTTTCAAATTAACAGAGAAAATGATCAAGTAATGGCATTGGATATATCATGATAAGACAAGAAAAAAAAAGAAGAAAAGAAAAGTCATTGACGGATATGTGGAGGCACGACACAACCTCAAGAATCTCTAAATTGCTAGACAGCTCCCCCACAGTGTGATGAAAAATGACACAGAGGATCCACTGCAACAACAACAACAATCACAAGTCTTAATTCCACTAGGTGGGGTTGGCTACACGAATTTTAGACCTCCAAGCACACAGAGGATTCACTACAGTTCAGATATTTTAAGATTATGTGCATCATTTCTTTTCTTTGAAAGGACATTTTCACTGGATTATTTTATTGGTCAATTTCTAAAACTTCATACTCATTCCACAACTTCAATTGTTTGTGCAATTAATCGAGAAATCTAACAATACTTTACCAACTTCAAAATGTTTTATAGGAGCTGTTTCAAGTAAGAAGTAACACAAAACAATGCACTCACAAGCCATGAGAAGTTCCTCAGGTTCTTTGGAACGTCCATCTTTTCAACAAAATGTTAGTGCAGATCAAATAACGAAATCAATTTTTTATGGGATTAACAAGGCTCCTCAGAAGGAATATCCAAAATCAACTGCTTGAGCTAATGGGACAGGGCTTAATCCACAGCTATGGAACAGGCATGTGTAAGGACATACTTGCTCCTTCTAGAGGAATCACATCTCTAGGATACTAATCTTGTTTATCAAAATACAAAATAAGGTCACAATTGAAAAATTATTAGCGGAATGACAACCACAAACTTTGGCAACATAAGTTCACAACCATAGCTCCTTTATCAGTACTAGTAGATAAAATGATACAACTGATTGAAAGAAGTGAAGATTAGAACCAAGGAAATACCACTGAGAACATCATCAAATGAAGGAAAGCTCTCCGAAGAAACTATTGCATGTGACTGAGACGTAGCCTCGGAAACCAGGTGACCATAGTCTGCCCCTTTACTTTTTGGTGTCACTATGTCAGCTGCTTGACTCATGTCATTATGGGATAAACCTTCTGAACCTGAATCATACTCTTCCTCATAGCGACTCCAATTTGAGGGAAGTTCCCTAGAACCCCGAGACTTATCGGGTTTTTCTGTAACTTGCTTTCCAGATGACTTATTTGAACTGTTAGCTCCTGCTGCACCTGCTGATGGAGCTTTTGATGCTATACTTGGATGATGCTTCTTATTGTGGTGTTGAGAATGGGCTCTCTTCGACTTTGCCATAGCCTTTACATCCATGGTTTATGAAAAATCAGAACTTTCAGCAAAACACAAATGGAGCTTACAATCTCAGGAAAAACACAGATGATGTTATGGTTCATGCAATCCCTGCAAGATGGAATGCAAGTTAGAATACAATTGCAAAAACAATTCAGAAACCCCACGAGCCACAATGCCAAAACTATAAACAAAAATAATTTATTCGCTTACATTAAGCTGTGTGTGTGTGTGTGATTAAACATGCACCAAATCAAAAAGGACCACAATGAGATGGAGCCCCAATTCCAATTTTCACATCATTGCGCGTTAGGAAACAATCTGATTACAATAGGGAAAAACTTTAACTCTAAATACCCCAAACATACACACAACAGCATATAAAACGGACTAATATAAAATACGTACAAAAATGAGAAGATAGTAACTTCTGAAATCATTCGAACTTTGCTTGACGCTCAAGAAAGCATAACCCTACGCTAACCACAAAGCAACAGACTTAGTTCTGCCCGCACATCGAGTTTTTGCAAAGCGAAACAGCAATAAATGACAGACCTGAGATTCGGAACTCCAATTTTCTATGATTTCGCAAACTTTCCCGGCAATGAATCGAGAACTCATGGATTGATTAATTATTAGTATCTCGATTAGCTTAAAGTAGGGTTCATACCTGGGGTAACGCAGTGTCTCTCCGACGGAAGGAGCTTCGGTTTACACAAATTGCGAACCCCTCTCTCGCTCTCGCTCTCTCTCTCTCTCTCTCTCTCTCTCTGGGAGACCAAGCCTTTGCAAGAGGGATCGATTTTGGGCCTAGATCCGGCCCACAGTGTCCCGCCCAAACATATGTCAGACCAAATTTATGGGCCGACCCAGCCTAGAGATGCTTTCTTTTAGGGCAGTTCTTGTTGCTTTCTTTTCTTAGTTGAAATGAAAAAAAAGTATACTCAGCCCTTACAAATGCTAGGAGTGAGTACCACCGCAAATGAGGTGGGTCAAGTGCAGTCCAGTGGAGTCGAGTTTTAGATTTATTTATTAGAAATTTTGTCAGGCTAGGGCTAGAGCTAGAGCTAGGGCTAGGGCCATAGCTCGCTCATTTTGAGCCCAAATTTCAAGTTCGAGCTCAACTCATTAAAAAATTGATAGATTAAGACTTAGCTTATTTATGTTGATGAGTCTCAGAACAAATTTTTTTATGAGCTCTAAATTTAAAGTATGTTTAAATTAATTATACTTTAATATATATTTTAAACTAGTGGAACATATAAAATTAGTATATTTTAATTAAAATAACTAATTTTTAAGAAGTTCACTAGGATTTTGTACATTTCTCTATTTTTCTTAGTACAATTATTGAGTTATACATCAACCTAAATTCATATATAAGAGTGGTAATTTCATAAATAACCTAAAAATAATGGTATTTCTAAGTCAAAAATGCTTTTTTAATATTTTCTTAATATTATGAAACGATTCAAAAAAATTTAAAAATTGTAAAATAGTTCGAAAACATTTTTTAGAGTTTTAAAAATGAAAACATTGAAACGACACCCTCAAAACAATTTGGTGCATCATAGTCTCGATTAACATCATTTGACATCAATATTTTTAACAATTATATATGAACTACTTTTAAGGTTATTTTTTAAATATATAATTATTAACGAGTCATACTGTTTTATATAAAAATATATAAAATTTATATCAGTACGTACCCGATTGTAAAATCACAAGGAGAATGAATAATGGGAATGCAGGAGGAGCCAAGAAGAAGCCAAAGGTGGCATCTCTTTTTCTTTTCAAACCACTATAGTGAGTAAACAAAGTGGGATGGGATGGGACCCCTCCCCTTTCAATCTTTGGTTTCTTTCTTTTTTAGGTTTTCAGGTAGCCTTTGTCCCTCTTTGCTTCCTTCGCTTTTTCACCCTGCAATCATTCAATCAATCATTAAACATTAGCTGCTTGCCTAAGCATTATGTATGCATTGGAGATTAATTACACTGCAAAACAATTAATGTTCTTGGTTTACATGCACTAATTGCTTTTGTTTTTATTTATTTTTTGAGACGAATTTAAGAGTATACACAATTACCCCCTAAAAACATATTGAAAAAAATTCAGACCGACACTTTTAAAAGATCAGTACTAAATTAGTCACATGTATAATATACTCATATAGATAATAAATTAATACTTTAAAGAGAGATAATCGATGGTCTAATAAGAAAAAGAGAGTTGACACTTTATAACATATTGATTTTTAATGATTCTATTAATTAGAGTTAGGTTGATTGTTGACATCATCAAGTCTGCACATAAATTTTGACTTAGTACACACTCAAAACTATAGTGATGCAAAAAAAAAAAAAAAAAATCACTCTTTCTTTTAATTAGGTAAAATAATCAAACCATCACCAAATTTTTGATCATTTGATTTAGACATTTCCTAAATTTTAAAATATCCAATTAGTTTTTAAACTTTTTTAAATTAGCCATGATGCACTTAAGACACTATTAGTTAAACTATTTTTTAATTTTATTTTTATTAATTTTATTATAAAAAATAAGATAGAAGTACAAAGAGTGAATCCATTATTGCCATTTAAGTAAGTGACAAAAGCACGTATGCACATGCTCTCGAGTCTTGTCTCGTCTCGTTTAGTGCATCTATATATGTTTTCCTAATTAATATTGTGTCCACAAAATCCTCATCTTCTTCGATATAGTTGATCTCATAATTACAAAACAAGACTAATGGGATTAAATATATGGGATTTAAAAGGTTAATTAATTACACTTGTAAGAGTAGACCAACTAGCAAAACAGAAGAAAGAAAATATAAAATAAAAAACACAACTGCACAATACATATAATGGTGCCACTGCCACTTGATATACAGTCTTGCCCTTAATAATATATATATTTTTAATTGATGACCTAATTAATAGTATTTAATTGCCCACAAATTGATATGACAAGTAACAATTCATTATTTTTATGTAATAACGTGCCTCATTAATAGCCCAATATTGTGTAAATAAAAGACGTAAAATGTCTGTCTTATGCATGAAAGTTTGAATATTATTATGTGTCCCCAAACTATATATTTTTCATAAAGATGGTATCTGAGAAAACTTCGAATATTTTGAGATTAAGATAATCATTTTAAAAAATTAATAAAATGAAACGTTTAATTAATTAATAAAGCAAATATACCATAATGTTGAGTAATTAAGGCAGCATCCATATATATATATTGAGGTCATTATTATCTCCATCATCCATTTCCTAATATCTCTAACTCAACTTTAAATATGTATATATTTTTTTGGGCTCAATAAAAGCATTACAAACAAAGGATCAGAAAACAAAAGCAAAGAGGCATTGCATGGTCCTCAAACTTTATAGCCATTAAGAAGGAAAAACTAGACAACAAGACGCATTCTAACCATACATTTTTTTAAAAAAAATATTGTTTTGTGGATGTTTTTACTTTTAAATATAATTTTTTTAAATCTAGAAGATTAGTGCATTATAAAAAGACATATAAGAAAATATTTTCATTTTAAAAAACTATCTCTCGGTATTTTGATAGCTAGCATTCATTATTGTTAAAACGATTTTTAATGAATTTTTTAAGAAATAGAATATATGTATTTTGAGAGTGGTAAAATTGTTAAATTCTGAATTTGTACTAAAACTAAAATTCTACTTTCTTATTGTTATGGATTTTGATTTTTTAGATATTTTTATTGAATTCAAATGGGGGTACTTTCTTATTTATATTTATGTATTAAAGTAAATGAAAGGTAAAATATAAATTAAAGAAAATGAGGACATTTACTTAAACTAAAGAAATGTAAATATATTGTAATGTTTTGTATCATCAAGCTTTATCTGTCGACTACATGCTTTCATTTTGTTGACTAACAGAATAGATATATTGACTTGGTCGACTAACCTATTGGATCTGTCGACCAACAATGTGCTTATTTATGTTTTGGTCAACTAACATATAAGCTTGGTTGACTAACAGTGTATATGTTATGACTTGGTCGACTAACTCTTTAAATCTGTTGACAGAAGAATAGTCTTGGTTGACTAAGTGTCATGCCTATTTTTGTCTTGGTCGACTAAGTACCCTGTTGTTTTTATGACTTGGTTGACCAACCTATTTTATCTGTCCACCAAACTTGTGTATTTTGTCTGATTCTATTGATTAACCATTTTTATCTTTTGACTAACTCTTTTCGCAAAAAACTTTCAACGGCTAATTTTTCAAATTCTAACGGTCACAAATGGCTAGTTTTCTCTTAGATCTCTTGGGATGTCTATATATACAACTCAAGAATGATCAAGGAGAGGCTAATGAACGGGAACGAGTTAATCTAAAGATTACGAATCTTTTTATTCGAGCTTACAGTATTTGTGCTTTCATTGTTATATTTTTCTCTCTAAAGCTTCGTTCAATTATTGTAAATTTATTCATAGCTTTGGTATCTAGAAGGCCTACTTGTATAAGTAGGAGGTTTGTATATTTCCTAACTCGTTGCTAGATGGCCTATTTGAAGTGATATGAGGTTTTAGTAGATTGTTTGCAAAATCCTTAGTAATGAGCTAAGATAGTGGATTAGGTTTGGATTAAGTTGAACCATTATAAATTCTTGTGTTCATCTCTTGTGCTTGCGTTCTTTGTTTATTTATCTTTTCAAGCATCTCTATATTCCTCACTTGATTAATATATTTAATCTTTCATTGAAAAATATTTCATATTTTTCAATCTTGTGTTCTCCATTATCAAGACGAGATTGTCTTTATACGATTGATACGTCATCGTGCCATTTCAAGGTCTTGAGGTTTAACGAAGTCGTGGTCTTCATAGACAACATCTTATTTTTATTAAAAGAATTTTTAAAGAAAAAAATATTTTTATATACCAATTCACCCCCCTCTTGGTGTGTGCCATAACACTTTTATTCTAACAAGCTAGCTCATGTTTATGCATTTGTTGCATGTTTATAATTATGAATCTATTTCCTGTGTGGATGAATGCATTTGTTGCATGTGCTTGTTTCTTGTTGTTTATGTGTGTTGGCCTCATTAAGAATCAAGGTAGAGATTGTTGGGTTTGTATTTTCTAATGAAGCTCAAGACAGTGACAATGTTTTAGGCAAGTATTTTTCTTCATAGGTTTTGGCCTAGGATTGGAGACCCGTGTCCATCACCACTTTTAAATAGCTCATTCTAGAAGTCGGGTCACAAGCCCCAATCCCACATTGGAGGAGAAATAAGCCTCAACCACCATTTGCTCAAGTGAGAGAAACCTATTGTCCTTAGCCCTAAAGCCCTCATATAAAAGGGCATTTTGGTCTCCTTTGTGTGTCTCTCCTAGCCTTTTTTGCGATCGAAACCTCTTCCTCTCGTGTTTCCTTCCATTGGCTGATTGCTTCCTCCCACCTTTCATGTTCATCCGATTGTGATTGAGACTTATTGTCTTTTGTGGATTGATTTATCCTTCCATTCTCACGGTCGCCTTTCCTTTTGTGCGAGGGGCAATCCTTCGATGCCGATCTCAACCTCTACATATTCGAAACTTACGTCTCTTTTACGGGAAATGTTTCTCTCTTGGCTTTGTGCTTTGACTCACCGTCTTTGTGACCGATCTATCTTTGTGGTGACCTATTTTGTGTGGCTTTGATCGATTGGGGAGAGAAGACTTCGTTCTGTTTCGACCAAGAGGTGTTGGGAGTTTTCTGGGCTATCGATTTGGAAGCTTCTTTGTGGCTTTGTGGTCTCTATTTGTCGGAGTTATCAAAGTGGTGAACGGATATATTAGATTTGAGCCTTGAACGATTCAACAACAAGTTTTACTCACTATTCTTCTTGTTCTTGTTTTTGGGTTTAATCTGGTTATCGAATCTGGTTTGTGCTAACCCTCTATTTTGCATTTATCTTCCGCTAACAGTCAACATATGTGATAAAGAAAGGGTTCCAAAAGAAATAAAGGGACAGGGCAGTAATAAAATCTTATCACTTGCCAATGGCAGTACCCCCAACTAGAGTCATAAAATAATCGATAAAGATAACATCTAGGTTCATATTCATAAGTCTTCATATAATGCAGGTAACGAAGGCTGGATTAAGTGGGGAAGGCCCTCTAATTAATTAAAACAAGCATACAAACAATAAATTAACATAAATATATATGGTGTTTCTTAAAAGGCATATATTCTCCAACTTTTGATAAGCAAAAGCATGTGGGCTTCTGTAATGGATTCCTAGATCCAAATCTACACCACTTTTGGGATGTGCATATTCAAAGCTTGCTGCTCGATCTGCTAATTACATTTTTAACTTTTAGTATGACAAAATTGCCCCTCAGAATTAATTTTTAAAATCCCAAAATAATGTACTATATATTAACACGTGCTAAGCGTTAATCAACCCGTGTCTTGATAATTATTATTATTAATTTTTTTTTAAAAAAGAATAAATCTTGATTTCAAGTGACACTTGTATGCAAAGGTTAAAAAATAGCTGCTCCTCATTCCCCTATTCCACCTATTACATTAATATGACCAATATAATAAGACCAAATATAATTATTGTGCCAACTCAATTGCAAAATGTCAATAGTACCCTCGTGGTGTATCAGCTTACAGATTGGATGTGCTAATTAAACCAATATTGTAGCCATAAGACGAATACGCCATATTCCCAATCCTTGAATATATGACAAGGAATTATGGAATCAATGAGTCTGCTAATTAAGGAACAGTCAAATCTCACATCAAGTTTGAATGTATATAGGTTATTGGGAATGTTGATTTGGGAGTTGAGACATATATACCCTAGTCCTTGGAGATAGGAAACACTTTTAGAGGTTGTTAGGTAGGCTAGGGTTTACCTCAAACCTAGCTGATTAATCAAAGTAGAACTACAAGTAGTAGTCATTCCTTTATATTTTCAAAGTAAAAGACAACAAAGAAACAAACAAGCCCTTGTGACAACCATTTGCTTTTCCCAGACCCTTCTATTTCAAATGTATCCAAGTGAATCAAATCTTAATTTTATATTAGAGTAGGCCAGATCGATTTTACAGTTTTAAGTAATGATATCTAAGTAAAAATATTATACACAACAACGTAACTCAGTAATTATACATTAATTAAAATAATAGGTAAATTACATTTGACAATTTTCAAATTTCACTAAATTATAAAGCTAGGTCCGGTATCCTTTATATTGTGTAAATTATAATGACCTCTCACGTGTTAAAAGTTACTTAAAAACTTATGTTATTTTATAAACTTCATGAGTATTTGGTGCATCATAAATTTAAGTTACAATGGAATAATCTATTACAACTTTTAAATAATAAAGATAATTGATATAATTTTTAAAAAATAAAAGGTATTCTCTATTTATATTAAACCCTCAGCGCAGGGCAAGGTGTCTAGTGTAAATTATTACTTAAAAAATTGTAATATTTCATTGTTCTAGAGATATTTTCTTCTAGTTTTTCACCGTATATATATATAAAACAAGAGATTTAGAGAGAGAAGGGGGGACATATATTATATATAGAAATGGAGAAGAGGAATCCCATAAGGGTAAGGGTAGATCTCGAAAGTTGAAGCAAAGGGAGGTGGGGTGGCTTGGAGAGTAGCGCTGGGGAAGGAGAGAATATTCTCAAGGCCACCAAAGTTCAACAGCAAAACTCCAAGGATTATATATTAAACAACTTTGGAAAAACAGAACCATCATTAGATTATGATTAAGGGTTTTGCAGCAGCCAAAGTCAGCCCGCAAGTAGACTCTCTCTTCCAAAAATTCACTGCCTTTGTCAGCTCCCTGTCTGTCGACTTTTAACGCCTATTCTAATATTCTATGATCTCCTGCTTAATTATTATAATTCAACTCCAAAAGATTTAATTTGCTCAGATCAGATTTCAAAACCCATCTCCTTGTTCTTCTTCTCCACTAATTAATCAGTTAAAAACCAGTTGCGGTTAATTCAGTCATTAATTAATAGCTGGGCACATACACAACTTTTCAGATTTTCTTCTCGTTTTTTGGGTTTTTGCTGTTGATAAAAATCCATAGTGATTGTGTTTTAGGTGTTAATAGATTATTAGGTAAATTAATTATTAAATATGCGTAATAGTTTATAAATCATATACACCAATAAGTAAATATAAATTTGTATGACATCGCCCGTAAAGAAATTTAAACTCTAACAACAAAAGGTTACTATAACCCTTTACCACTAAACCAACTTAAGGGTTAAGTAAATGAAAATGTTTTGTCTCAAAATTCAATATTTTTTGTTAGGTCGAATTCAATTTTTATTATGGCTAATTAATTAATTAATTAATTTGAATGAAACTTAATAATTTATGTATTCACAAAAAAAAAAAAACCTCAACTCATGTATTGAATGATTGAATTCAAGTTAATTTATAGTACCGTTAAATTGAGCTACCTAGATGATAGAGAATTATGTCCAGTACTACTGGAACTAATGGGTCTTTTCTAGTTATTTGAATTCAGCATTGCTTATATAATAAGTAATTCCAACTGAAACCCATGGAGAATGTTTGGCCATCAAACTTTCCTCCAAAGAAAGAAAACTTGAAGCCATTCATCACAAAAGATTTAAAGTGGTTTATGCATCTACCAGTCAAAGAAAAACCATCAATCAAAGTAACCGACCAACTTTATATATACACATATATAGGACCCCTTGGGTGTCGTTGTCACTAATTATAATCAATTATACCTTAATATTATAACTAATGTTACTCATAATATCAATAAATTTTTAAAAACAATATAAATCCATGCAAGCAAAAAATGAGGCAAAGGTTTACTCCCGATGTCTTTCTTGACTTAACCCACACGATTTTCATGTGGAAAAATTTCAAAAGATGATATTATGATTGGAAAGATATTAGTTCTTTTCTTTGACTGGAATTTCATTCTCGGTACATTCCACTTATTAGGACTATCGGTTTCTGTTCCTGTGTCGTTCTTCAGCTTGCATTAAAAAAAAAAAAAAAAACATAAGTTCTCATGTATGGTCAAGTTGGGAATTAATGACCCATAGCCAACAGTCGGATGGGGCTGCCATTGCACGTAGCATTGTCATAAGGACGACTATTCCCTTTTATGCCTTCTTGGTTGGTTGTTTTCCTTTTGATTTTTTGTCTTTGACAGGTTGGTATGAAAAAGCGAGGAAAGTTTATTGTATGAAAAAGAGAGGAAAGTTTATTGGATGTGTTACTCATCCCAAATTCATAAGCTTTTCTTTCCACTTCAACTGTAAATTTAATCTCATAATTAACATAGCAAACAAAACATATATATTGTTTTTGTTGCCCTAATGAGGTCACTGTGACATAATATGATTTTTTTAACAACAGAATTAAAATTCAAATGATGCAGCATTGAGAAACTGCCCAACCATCATTAGAGCTAGCAATCGCTGAAAAAATATCTTGATTATATATATATATATATATTGCGTTTGAAAATGATGGGTATCAATAATATTGTATTTGTACTAATTAAATGCAATCCTTTCTTTTTCTTTGCTTCCCACTTCGATCCATTTGACTATATATGCAGCTACATGAACAGATTTAACTTTTTGTGAAAATCATAACAAAAGGAGCTGTTGTTGGATGGCCATATTGCTCATCAATCACAATCAAACTTCTGCTTTAATATTGTTCCTAGAAAAAAAAATAAAAAAAGCAATGCAAATCTCACCTGTCCACTTGCTCTAAAGTGTGTTCATTATCATTGAATTGCTTTAGCATGAGTGCTAATAGTCTAGTTGGCGTTACAGTTAGATTGATGTTCATGGATGTTCTAATGTGTTGAATGATTGAATGTTAAGAAACCAATTTGAGGCAAAAGGATTACTGTTGGTTTGTAATGGCCTAATGGGGATATATATATATATATATATAGGAATTTTTTTATCAAGCATGGATGAATTTTGGAGCATTAGTTGGTGCTACTATAATATATTCTTTTTTGTTCATGCAAGGAGCTCCTTCCAGCAGCCATCATATGTTTGATTTTTATTTTTTTGCTTACTGTCAAGAACGATGGATACAACCAGAGATATCCCCAAATAAGGGACCTGCTCTAGCTAAACATGAAACCTAGAGCAAATTAAGAACTCTGAAGAATTCAAAAACATGCAATAAGGATGACAATCCACATTACACTGGGTCACAAAAGCCCCCAACCCTAACAAAATAACAAAGATTGGCCGAAATAACACCTGATGGATTTTTTTTTGGCTCTCAATAACGGAATTTTTGTGCTAGGATAATTTTTTATTCATTGGAAAGTAAAAAATAAAAAAAATACCACTATAGTGATTTAGAAAAGAAAGGAAAAAGAAAAACCTATCATATATGATGAGCAATGTTTACATAAATATTTCAACCATATAATGTTGGGGTATTTTTAATATAATTATTGTAAGAGTGCCATTTTTTCTTCTTTTATTTCCAGGTTATTCAAGAAATACGAATTCATTTTTTGCTAGGTAAAAAGCTGCTATAAAGGACCCGAAGGCCTACAAAAGGAATCAAAAGATTCTGAGGATAAAAAAGGAAATGAAAATGTTCTGCTACTATTAGATCTCTACAAGCAGCAAGCTCCTACGACTTTAACAGGGAGATTGGGAGAATGAAGAATGGTTCATGAGCTGCATGATCCATTGATCTCAAAAGGAGATTTAATTAATTGACAAAAGGAGACACATTGAAATATTTTTCATTCATTAGCACTTGTTATAAGAGTGAGTTTTGATAATAGCGACAAGCTTATTCCTCAATTTGAAATAGAAAAAAGTCACGATTTAAAGTTATGAAAATATCAATTTGAAATAGAAAAAAGTCACGATTTAAAGTTATGAAAATATCAATACTTAAAATCCCATATGCATGTACCAAAGACAGGACCTACATTCAAACACCTATATGTGTATCCATATGCATGTATTATTGATTAGGATAAGATTTGAGAAGCTGAAAATTAATTTTGTTTGGGGTTCCCATGAAATAGTTTAAGCCGATATTTTAATTACAGGAAAAAGAATATTTAAACATGGGTGATTGGGAGGAAGTTAATATATAAAACAAAAAGCAACCAAATTATGGGATAATCATTCCAGTGAGAAAAGGCATAGAGGCTAACTTTCCAGGCACCACATCATATGTGTCATCATGCACCTTTGCCTTAATTTGTTCTCTCCGTCTTCACCCCTCCCCTCTCCTCTCCTTCAACCTTCACTTTTCACCGCCTCCCATAAACTAATACTTATCTATTCTCTTATTCCGACCAAAAGCAATGTGAAAAGACTGCAACCATTTGAGAGAGAGAGAGAGAGAGAGAGATCCAATTAATCCTTCATTTCTCAGCTCTTGTGTTATTAAGCTTGTAAGCACCTTGTCAAGGCACTCATTCTCTGGTGTCTTCTTATAGTTGAGATATCCAATATTTCTCCAGATATAATTAGCTTCTGTTGCTTCGGTTGACATCACAACAAAAGGTATATATATCCATATATATATATATATATGCATCTCTTCTTTCTCTTTTCTCCTATATATACACAAAACCCTATTTCTGTGTTTGTATTTGCTGATCCTTTCTGTGTTTTTCTTGTTAATTAGCAGCTTGAACCAAACTGTGGAGGAAGAGTACTTGAACATGTTGGAAAAAATGGCAGAAGAAGCAATTGTAAACGGTTCTGCTCTAAACCAAACTGCTGGATCCAACCCCCTCCCTGCAAGGAAGAAGAGAAGCCTCCCAGGAACCCCAGGCAAGCCCGTATTCACACTGATACATAGTTTTTCTCATTCATGGATTCTCATATTCAAATTAAATTCAAATGGATGTCAACTCTAGAACTGGTTTTCTCTCAGACTGATCCTACAATTTTCTTTACATCATCTCACAAATTATTAATATGGTGGTTTTCGTGTTTTTTTTTTCGCAGATCCTGAAGCCGAAGTCATCGCCTTGTCGCCAAAGACCCTAATGGCCACCAACAGGTTCCTGTGTGACATATGTGGGAAAGGGTTTCAAAGAGATCAGAACCTGCAACTTCACCGGCGAGGCCATAACCTGCCGTGGAAACTCAAGCAGAGGACCAGCAAGGAGGCCCGGAAGCGCGTTTACGTGTGCCCAGAAAAGACCTGCGTCCACCACCACCCTTCCCGGGCTCTTGGCGACCTGACCGGTATCAAGAAGCACTTCTGCCGGAAGCACGGCGAGAAGAAGTGGAAGTGTGAGAAATGCTCCAAGCGTTATGCCGTGCAGTCTGACTGGAAGGCTCACTCCAAAACCTGTGGCACCAGGGAGTACAAATGTGACTGTGGAGCTGTGTTTTCAAGGTAATTTAATTTGGATTCAAATTAATCTTGTGCACAACAAGCAAGCGAAAGAGGAAAGTTGAGATAAGCTAATTAATGATGTTTGTTTGGTGTTTTTCAAGTGATTGTGATGCTTCTGTTTGTTGTCTCCCTTTCTATGTTTCTGTTTGTTGCTTTGGGGATGTGAAAAGGAAAGATCATAGCAGAGACAATTGGCATGTCCTAGAAAGACATTCTTGATTTCCATCCCTCGAAATTTGTCCTCACAGAAGTGTTCAAATTTTATAGACTAAATAATGTGTTTTAAGCATGCATTTCCCTAGTAAATATATGCATACCCATGGCCCTTGTTGGCAGTATATATAGAAGATAAGAATACAGATGAACTAAAATTCATATAAACAATTCTACATAATAACATAAAACTTAGTATACTGTAGTTATTGAATAGCCACCGTCCTTGTTTTCACAATAAACATGTCATTACGAACCTAAATCAAAGTCTAGTTTTTTTTTTTTGGTTAAGTCCAGTCCAGATTTTCACCATACAACATTTTTTTCCTTAATTTTCTTGGGAATGGTGTGTTGGTTTATGTGCTATGGAAATGTACCTAAATGTCAACCTATACATATTCATCTTGGATTCCTCTATATATGGTTTATATATAAATAAATGTTCTATCTGAACTGATGATTGATCATTTTGTGAATTTCTTTGTGAGCAGGCGAGATAGCTTCATGACTCACAGGGCCTTTTGTGATGCCTTGGCCGAAGAAGCAGCTAGGGTTACAGCAGCCTCAAACATCAACAATACCATGGCCAGCAACATAAATTACCATTTCATTGCAAACCCAATAAGCCCAGGCATGCCACAGAATTTCTCTTCAATTTTCAAGCCAGTTCCAACCAGTGAAAAAGGACTCTCCCTGTGGAATAATATGGGCCAAGGAAGCCTAGGTCAAGAAACTATGGCCAATAATCTTCACCCCATTGGGTCTGTGAGTTCAGAAGCTGCTGTCTATGGTGATCTACTTGTTTCATGTTCCAATCCTCTCCCATCCAGCCACCAATTGACATGGGTTTTCGGAGAAAATAAGGTTTCTTCCAACAAGAGTGAAGAAATATCAAGAAATTCTCTTCATTTGAGCGATGCCAAGGACACTGGAACTCAGCTTGTTAGTGTTCCTTCTTTGTACAGCAGCCAACACCATGTGCATCAAACACCTTTAACAAATATGTCTGCCACAGCCTTGTTGCAGAAGGCTGCCCAAATTGATTCTATTTCTAGTGACCCTTCTTTCCTAGGAAGCTATGGACTGAATTTGAAGTGCAGTAACATTCAAGGCCAAGATGGGAGCAAGTTCTGTGGATTTTATGGTCTTGGAGGCGGTGCAGAGAGATCAGAAAACGAGATTTCGAGCTTGGATGAGCTGCAGATGTACCCCTCAAAGCGCAGGAATGTACAGAATAATCGCGAAGATGGAACTGCCGGAGGGCAAACCAGGGATTTCTTGGGGGTTGGAATTCAGTCCATCTGCCATCCATCATCAGTGAACGGATGGAATATTTGATTGATGATATTGGAATGAAGAAAAGGCATTGATTTTAGTAATGACAAGCTTTGCAGAGAGGAAAAGGTGGCATTTGAGCAGGGCTAAAAGTGATGAAGCTTAGAAAACTATTCAAGATTTGAAGGAGGAGGAGATCCATGCATATTCTCTTGCAGCCTCAAAGTTGCCTTTAAAATGGTGGCTTTTTGTGTTCTTGATAAAGGGGCTAAGTGTAGTGGGGGCAAAGCAAGAGGGGCCTTTTGAACTCCATTATTGCGATGTTCAATATATCTGTTGTGGAGCTAGCTAGCTAGCTTGATCTTATATTTAAAATTGCACTAACTTGGTGTACAATAGTAATTACTCTCAAGATTAGTGGGCTAAGCCTATTTCTTAAACAAAACTATCTAGCCTTTTCTTTTAATGGACCCTTCAAATTAATTAAGTTATATGTAACAATATATATATTACTATATAGATTACAAGTAGAAATGGAGGAAACTGTTTAAGCGTTTCCAGTTCTTCGATCCGCCACCCCTGCCAGGGCCTTGTCCTTCTTGATCATCTTGAACACTTGCTTGATAGATATATATATATATTTGTACTTATATTGTTCGATTTGATTTGAATACCTGACTATTGAACAACAAGCCATAGTGGTATTCCTTCGATGCCATCCATTGAGATCATCTAGACTAGCTAGTTTAAAATCCAACTCTCCAATTTTTTTTGGCTTGGAAGCTTGAATCCAACTTAATCTTGCTTTTACTGCATATAGTTGAGGGTTTCAAAGACATTCTTGACCAATGCAGTTGGCAGTGGTCCTGTCCTTTCTTTCTACTTGCTTCTCTAATTGACCCAATTACTGACTGAATATAGACAAATATCTTCCATGTGCAAAGTAATATATGGTGGGTAATTAATTAAAATTGAATCTCAACCAATCGTCCAAACTTACACATATCCGATAAATATTAGTTACCCAAGTTTAAACACTATAAACCCTTTAAAGTTAAGATACTAGAGTCCCATATTGTATGTATTTCAATCAATTTAACCCTCCTAATTTTCCGTGACATGTTATGAATTAAGGGTGCGTGCTAAAGACTACTTGAAAAAGAGGAAAAGAATAGCCAAAAGGAGAAAGAAGAAAAGGGAAAAAGAGGGAGGGGGGGGGGGGGGGGGGGGGTCACATTCTTACAGTACCAGTCTCTTCATTTTGTAATCTTTCGGTTACATGATTGAATGAGATATGGATCCACTGTGTGGTAGAAAACAACCGTGCCCATAATTCTAATTCTACTGATCATACACCAACCATCAGGTCTTCCAAGGTCTGAAACCTCTTTGTGGATTGGCAAGCCAATCTATATGGCTAAGATAAGGTGGGGTTTTGTAGTCAAGCAAAAAAAGCATATGGCTGTCATCAAGTGCACGCATATATATATATATATATCCAATTTTTGTGAAACAAAATGCATGAATAATGATGTGACGTTGAAATATCTATAATTGTGTTGACTACTTAATTTGATGAGATTAATCATGAGTCACATTATTCTATAGAAAAACGTATATAAAAACTATGGTTATATATATAATTAATATTAGATGAGGCGAAAATATTATTGCTGTTGAAAGATGATAAAGTAGACTGGATATCTTTGCAAAAGACCTTGACTTTGTCAGGGAGTGGATTGGATAAGAGTCTGACTCCATTAGCTAAGCTAAGGGCATCAATATGTCGAATTTGTTGGATTAATAAATTTGAATTTGGGTTTATAGTCCAAATTATTTGGTGGGCCTTTTGTAATTAATTGGGCTTTTATGTTTGGGTTTTGTTGGTCAAATTGTATGGTGGGCTTTTTGTAATTAATTGGGCTCATTAAGTTTGGACTTTATCATAAGTCCTTTTGCATTAAAATAACCTAAATAGACAGCATAAAACTTCTACATAAATGGTGGATAAAATCTAGGTTGCACCAAAGTAAATGAGAAATGGATACGATATAAAATGAAAAGAGAAAAGGGAAAATGATATTTTTCAAAAAAATAAAAAATGGAAATGTTAGAAATGCATAAATAAAAAAAAATATAAGGGTTTTTTTGTAAATATAATTTTTAATATAAAAATTATAAAAAAATAGTTATTCAATCTAAAAATAAATATAAATTCCATCATACTTTCAAGCAAATATAAGGATAAGTTCTATCATCCATGAACAATGACTTATTAATTAAAAACAAACAATAAATTCAAAGGAAGAAAATAATCAAACATAATACAATTATAAAAGTTTCTCCACTTCATTATTTTATTTGGTCAAAATTATATATGTACATTCACATAATCTATATAAATACGTGATACACCCACATAACAAAAACAATTAAATAAATACATATAGATAATATATACACAAACATAATACTTAACAGAAGGGAAATAAATACATATAGAGAAGAGGGATGGTCACTAGTCAACAATTGCTGATCGAAGATCCAAGAATTGCAATCATCGATTGAAGCTAGACAAAACCTCATATGCAAGGATGAAAAAGGACGCTAGCTAATGGAACAAAAGAATGGTAGACAAGAATGAGAAAATAAAGAATGGTAGACGAGAATGAGAAGATGGAAAGACAATGGTAGCTGATAAAACAATGGATGAGAACGAGAATGTTGTAGAAAATACTACAAAACAGAAAAGGGTTAGTGCAAAACAAATCGAACCAGATATAACCGAATGTAAGAACAGAATGTAAAGGAGATCTTCGTGAAACTCCCTGTTTTGGCTACAATGGCAATCATGAAGATTGCTCCAAGGCTCAGATTTGGGCTCGTCTAATCACCACTTAGGTAACGCCAATGAATAGGGACACCAAGCCATATAGGAGCTCAAACTCCCCAAGAATCGAAACCCTCAAACCCACACAAGCCTCTCGGCCAATCACATGGACACCCCATCTCTCACCAAAGCACCACACAGGTTTAACACGCAATGGAGTCCACACAGGAGCAACAAGGATCACTAAGATGATGGGTCGAACCAATGGCCAAGAAGAACTTCCTTGAAAAGAGAACCATCAATTGACAAAATAGAAGACACCGAACCTCGACGAAGGACCAACCAAGAACCCACAAAGGGAAGAGACAGCCTCCAACATGGAAATGAGGATCCGATCGAGATGGAAAGAAACCCCAAGAGGATCGACCATCAATGGAAAGGAGAATCGACCGAGAGAGAAGGAACAAGAGAGAGAACACAATTGGCCGTCACACATAGGGCATAAAAGAGGAAAGAATCCCTTTTATATTAAAGGCCTAGGGCACAAGAGAAAATGGGCTAAGGGATAGTGGGCTTGGACTTGGGCTTCATCCCTCCCTTGATCAAATGGGCTAAGGTCCATTTCTCCTCCAAAGGGAGAGGGTTAAGGGCTTATGGCCCGACTTCTATTTGGGCTACCAATAAAAGTGTTTGAATCATCGCTTTAATCTCGCGCTGAAGCCTATGAAGCTAACCCGAACCATCATTATCGCCTTGGGCCTCGTTAGGAAACACAAACCCAACAAAGAAGATGGAAGAACAATGGTGGATGAAATGATAGATGATGACGAGATCCAAAAAAAGGAAGGATGACAACACCTATAATACCCCATATCTGTGTGAGGTCGTCATGTAATTTGGATGAGTTTAAAATACCGAAAAATGTGTGTGATAATAAAATAAATCGCCGAATTAGCTGCAGGAAATGTCCCGAGGATGAGATTTCAAAGGAAAATAATATGTCGTTGCTAAGCCTCCCAAGATAAGATTTTTATTATTAAAAGAAATCGGATCGGAGTTAATTTTCGATACAGCTTCAGTTTGGGCTGAAAATTGAATTGCCGGTATGGAGTGCCTCGAAATTTAGATATTTAAAAGAAATGATATATTAGATTATAGTTATTTTTTAATAAAAGATATTATAGTTTATCATGTCAAAAAAAAAAAAAAATCAAATTTGCAGCGTGAGGCATGGTCGCCTGCCGCAAATCGTGGAAGGCAAATTCAGCCATGGGACAACTGTTCTTTGACAGGGCATGGCCGAGCATGGGCCAAGGTCGCGTAAGGGCCAAGCAACGGCCTCTAATTGGTCAAAAAACAGACGAATTTGGTTATAAATAGCCGAGTTTTGATCGAGGGTTTGCATCAAAGATTTTACTTCGGATTTCTCACATTTGGGAGCGAATTAGAGGTCGGGGATAAGGGACTTTTGTTCCCCAAGTTGTGAGAAGTAATTCTGGGAATTTTGAGAGTTTTTAGAGTAGTATAGGGGGTTTTCGCATATATATATATATATATTCGGCCGCCTATATATATACATATTGCGTGAGTGTTTAAATCGGGTTGTAGAGTGATAGATCGAAGGATCTAATAAGGAGTTTTTGGTCACGAGGCTATGGGCAGCTAATCTGAAAAGTTTCGTGTCAATCGGAGTTTGAATTGGAGGTCAATTTGGTTCGCCGGAGTTTGGTGGCGGGCGGCTTGGGTAGGCTGTTTTTGGTTAAATCGGAGGGCTTTCGGTGGTGTATTTCGACAAAGAAGGGTACCATTGGGATTGACTAAGGGAGAGAAGCATCCTAGTGTCGTCGCTTCGATTTTCCGGTGTGCCGTCGCCGGAGAAGATGACCGGATGTGTTTTTTGTATTTTTTTAAATGTTGAAAATATAGAAAATTCGAGAAAAAATAGAATTAAAGGAAATAAAATTCTGAAAAAATATTCAGAAATTCAAGAAAAATGAATAGTTTATTTTGATGAATTTTTATCTTGAAAATGTCTTGAGGAGAAAATTATTTTTTATTTTTGAAAGGAAAGGTAAATGGAAAATAAATATGAGGGATTTTTACAAAATTCTGAGAAAATTCCATAAGGATAAGGAATTTATTTTTTGAGTTTTGGTGATTTTTATTGGAGGAGATTCAAAGGAAATAAATGAGAAATAAATTTTCTCAAGGAAAAGTAATTATGGAAATTTGAGAAAATAAAAGAAAAATCTGAAAAATTTCCAAAAAATTCTAGAGGCTTATAAGTATTGTTTTATTAATTTTTGTGGAGAAACATTTGGAAAAATGCTTGAAGAGGTATTTATTTTGAATTATCGAGAGAAAATTAGGAAGAAATTAGAGAAAATTTATGAGAAAATTGAAAAAATAGATATTGATTTTCCTTTGAATACATATGATATCTAGGGTATCGTTGAGGCTCAAAGTTGAACTATAGGGCGCCTGACACGAGAATCGAGGTCGGACACGCATTTCGAGGAATCTTGAACTTAGCCCAAAGGTGAGTGGTTCTACCGAAAAATCTTGAACCGTTCAATCCAATTCTTGTGCATATTCTTGTTACTTTGATCACTTTGATTTATCGTGAGCGACTAGTTTCGTGCGATGGTTCGTCTAAATGATTATTTACACATGTATTGAATTTTGTACGGTAAATTGCATACATTGAAATGCTGATTGTATGTCATGCATGTTATGATTTTCGGCATTGGCATGTTGGGCCTATTTGTTGTAGCTTAAAAGCTGTAACTTTTAGCTTCTACCTTCAAAAAAGTGGGTATGTAGTGTTTGTTTTATCTTTTAGAATTATAGCTTATAGCTTCTATTAGCTTTTAGAAGGGGTAGAAGCTGGTTTTTTCAAAGCTGGGGTACCCCAGCTTCTACAACTTTTGATTAAACAGTTACATTTTTTTGACAATTTTGCCCCTATTTTTAACAAATAATTACTCTTCTGTCTACACAATCAATGGTCTCTCTTCTCCACCGCCATCTCCATTTTCAAATCTCTTATTCTCACTCGCCATCTCCATTTCTCTCCATACACTAATTAATTTTTTTATAACACTTGAAATTTATACATATACACTAATTAATTTTTAAATTATCATTCTATAACTATTAAGGGTATTATGGATAATTATACAAAAATAAGTTATTTTATAGCTTATGGTATCAAACACCACAACTGTTTAACTACAACTTCTGAGAAGTTGTAACAAACAAGTTCACAACTTATTTTAAATTTTAGAAGTTATAATCTAAGAAGTTAGAAGGTATAATTTCTTTAATTAAGTTGCAACAAATGGGGCCGTTATGTGTTGGCCATGTGGGTCGTGGGTTGTTAACCTGTGACGTGGCCCTTGAGTGATAGCACTCGGGACACATGCCGAGAATTAATGCTATGTGACCCACTTGGGACAGGGCTGAGACGGACTTCACCCTACTGTATTCAAGTGGCGGGGTTGAAAGTGGACACCACCCCGGTTGTTGGCTCAAGTGGCGGGGCTGAGAGTGGACACCACCTCAAGTTCTTTTGAGCAATAGCATTAATACTGAGGTGTCGTTGATTCCGGGGATAGTGCTGATATGATACTCTTGGGGCTAGGGTTGTGTTGGGTTTCAGAATGTTTTTGAGTAGGAGCATAATGCCTAACAATGACAATGGGTGGTTCCCGGGTTCATATGTTGAGGTTGCCTCTCTTAAGCAGGATTGGTTTGCCAATGGGTTGGTGTGGTCGTGTCGCCTTTAGAGAGATTGCATTTTTCCCGGTTAAGGCTAAGTGCTATGGGGGTTTCTCTTAGGCTAGAGCATGTCAAGATTTGTCGATTTTATATATGATTTTGTATATATTCATAAAAATATTTTTGAACTCTCACTTAGATGATTCAACATCTAATTTGGACTATGTACCTGGAATATTCAAACGTTCCAGGTGAAAGTAGTGGCGCCAAGGGAAAGGATGTCGTCGAGATGTAGCTGATATGTTTAGTTTTCGTAGGTCTTTGTCTATGAATACGATGTTCAGAGGTCATGTAATATTTTGATATTTTCATGTGAAACATCGATTTGTTTATTTATCTGTAAAAGGAATTAATCGGTTATATATTATTGAGGTTTCGATCTTGCTTCCACTGATGTGATTGATAATACTTGTCTTAATCTGTTAATTTTTAAATTTTGATATGTTGAGCGGGTATAATTGGGATTGTCGGGAAATGATTATAATGAGGGTATGTATATCGAGGAACTTATGTTGTGTGTATGATGTTGAAAAAAAAAATATTTTCCAAATCTCGAGGTAACGCGCGTTCTAGGAAAATGGGGTGTTACAACACTAACATTACCTTTTGGTTTTTGGTATTTGCAAAATGAAAAAGGAAGAAGAGATTTAGGTAAAAAAAAATTTAGTTAGAGACATGGTCAAAGTTAGAGATGGAATTTTTTCTATCTCTAATGTCGTTGTGGGATATAATCGCGTAATATTTTTTTAATATCGTAAAATAACTTTAAAACGTTTTTAAAATTATAGAAACGACTTAGAATATTTTTTTAATATTTCTCAACGTTTCAACACATGAAATATTTCAAAAATACTAAAATGTGTTTTCGTGTATCAAAGGATAAAATTGATTGAGGGAGATAATAGTTAGCAGTGCACAAGGAGTGCGGAAGACTAAGGCTACGTTCTCTTTACTTTTCAATTTTTAATTTTAAGTTTTGAATTCATTTTCAGTTTTCTATTTTGGTAATCTGTTTTTAGAAAATTGAAAACGTGTTCTATTTGTCATTTTGAAAAATTATTTTTCAAAATAGAAAATTAGAAAACGCATTCTCTTTCAAATTTTGAAAATATTTTTTTAATAATATTTAATTCAATAAATTTGATTATTCAGTAAATTTTAAATATTTAATATTAATATATTATTAAAAAAATATACACATTTTAAAGTTAATGAATTTTGTAATATTTTTTTCCCATTATAATAATAAAATATGAATAAATAAATAAATAAATGTGTTTTGAGTTTAGAATTTGTTTTAGATGAAAACACTCAAAACAACTTTTTGTTGTTTTGAGTTTTTTTTATAATTTTATTTTTGTTTTCAAAAATGCATTTTTAAAAATAGCAAAGAGAACGCTTTTTATTATTTTAGAAAATTAAAAATTAAAAATGACTTGAAAACAGTAAAGAGAACGCAACCTTAAGGCTGGGCTCTCTTTCTTTTTCCATTTTCAGTTTTAAGTTTTGAATTCATTTTTAGTTTTCTGTTTTGATAGTCTGTTTTTAGAAAATTGAAAACGCATTCTCTTTGTCATTTTGAAAAACTATTTTTTAAAATAGAAAATTAGAAAATGCGTTTTCTTTGAAATTTTGAAAATATTTTTTTAATGATATTTTCTTCAATAAATTTGATTATTAAGTAAATTATAAATATTTAATGTTAATATATTATTAAAAATATATATATATTAAAGTTAATGAATTTTATAATATTTTTTTATTAAAATAATAAAATATAAATAAATAAATGTGTTTTGAGTTTAGAGTTTGTTTTGGATGAAAACACTCAAAACAACTTTTTATTGTTTTGAGTTTTCTTTACAATTTTTTTTTTGTTTTCAAAAATACATTTTTAAAAACAGGAAAGAGAATGCGTTTTCATTATTTTAGAAAACTGAAAACTAAAAATGACTTGAAAACAGTAAAGAGAACGCAACCTAATTTTTTAGATTTTCAAAAGGGTGCAACCCATGAACTTTTGCCCAAACAAAACACTCATTTGAGATTGGGTTTGTACAATCACATCCCCCACTACACGGTTGATTAATTAACAACGAATTTAGCAGCCGAAAATGGTTTAAGGAGGGATTTTGGTTTCGTCCCTGAATCCATTGCTAATTTATTATTAATTTTAGAAAAATAAAATTAATTGGCAATTGATTCTTCCATATCTATTAACCGACAAATTCAGTCTATAAATCCATCACTAATTTATAATTAACTTTTTAAAATAAATGTAATTTGTAGTAGGTTTAGCGACAAATAATTCGTGCTTATTTACCAACGAATTTCTCATCCCTAGTACACAATTAATTTATTTACTATTTTTAAATTAATATCATTTTGTAATGAAATTTAGTCACTAATTTTGTTGGTAATTTTTTAAAAAATAAAAATTCATATTTAAAATTGACAAGCAAAAATATGAAAATTTTATGCATAAATAAAGAAAATTAATTAAAAAATAGGATAATTTTTTTTGCATAAAAACTCAAATGAAGCTTCTCCGTTTTAAAGTCTTAAATCATACAAAAATATAATATTGTTTATCCATTATTAATATAATATGAATGGTAGGGAGATTCCAAAAAACTAGCTCACTGCGAAAATCAGCCAAATCTCATCGCACAGCGCAATTTTTTGAGTGAGCGATTCGGCATGGTTTGAGAAAATCGCAAACCGCGCGGTTCGGTTTGAGAATTTTGCGATTCGATTCAAAACCAATCCACTTGAGTAATATTTTAATCATATAAAAATTAAAAAATAAATGATAGAATATAAAAAAAGGGTGTGCCCGAGTATATATTGTTTTATTTGATATAAATTTTTTCTATTAAATTTCTAAGTTCAATTCTTAAAGTATCTTGTTTTAGCAGAAAATAACATATTCATTTGATTAATGGGGTACTCTAGAAGGTGATTTGGTGCATTTTGCTTAGTGCATGTCGAATTGCAAAAACCAGACTGCGTCAAACCGCAAAAACTAAACATTCAACAAATCGCGAAAATTGCACCAAACCGCATCGCGAAATGTGATGCGATCTTTGCTCACCAAACTAAATCGTACAATTTGATTTTATAAAAAAATCACATATGCAGTTTAACGTATTGAAAATGTCAAAAATTGACCAAACCAAACCGTTCACACCTCTAATGAATGGTGTACCAAAAAATAAAATGTAAAGTCTAAATTGGTAGGTTGTCCATTGCTCCAGGCGTAATGGATCATGCTGTTGTGTCAACGTAGCAACAATAGACCCAAATCCTTCCTTAACTATACTCTGCAATGCACACTCAATGAATGCAGTCCATCACATTATTCATGACACTCTCAACAATCCCAGATAACTCTTGGAGGATCTAAGTCACATTTATAGATGATATTGGTGTTGTCCATGGCAGTGGCAATGCCCTTCTAGAGTGAGGTAAGGTCACGACAGGGGCTTCTAACCCTATGCCATAAACTCGCCCTTTTTTTTTTCTCCCACTAGCAGCCTACAACCAAAGTTTCATGTCATCAGTAGCTGGTTGTGTGGGCTAGGCTCCACCACTTTCTCCTTCTTGGGCTAGATCCTTGACAGATTCATAGGATGAAGCCTTAGGTTATAATGCATGAAATTTAGCCTGTAGTAGTTGTAGATGTAACACCCCGCTTTTTCTAAACATGCGTTAATCCAAGATTTTGGAAATATATTTTTTTTCAACATATGTTCTACACAAATCATTCCGATAATCCCATTCTACTCTCCCAGCATATCAAACTTAAAAATTAATAAGTTAAGACATGTAACAACATCATAAAATGTGGAAACAAGATCAAAACCTTAATGATACATAATCGTAATTCTTTTATTCATAATATAGAAACTGTACCATTGTTTGAGATGATATCTTCAAAATAAAATACATAGAGATTAGTCCCTCAGCAACACAACTAAACACCTCAAACATAATTAAAATATATGCTAAAGGTTTCTAATGTAATCAATAGCTACATCTCGATAACCTTATTTCCCTTGGCGCTGCTACTTTTACTTAGAACGTTTGAATATTCCAAAGATGTTATCTAAATTAGATGCTGAATAATCTAAGTGAGAGTTTAAAATATTTTCGTGAATGTATGTAAGACCATGAACATCCCGACATATTCTGACATGTCGCAGCCTAAAAGAATCCATATAGCACTTAACCCATACCAAGGGAAAAGAGCAATATCTCTAAAGACAACTGTTGAAAAATAGAGCAGCAGTAATTGAAAAAATAAGGACACAAAGTGATTGAAAAATACCAGCATACATTTCTTTATTGATAGAAATCTTTATATACAAGGAAAATAACAAACTTCCCTAAAGAGTTACCACTAAACATAGTGGGTAAAACTAGTGAGAAAAAGTTTCTATTATCTGAGCCATACACAGCCACTAACTTAAAAAAAAAAATAGCAACTAAACTTTGACAAAGTCAAAAGAGAAAATGAAGGGAGCAAAAAAGGAAAAAAACTGATAAAAAAAATAATAAAGCAATATGCTGAAATTAAAATGCCAACTGTCTAACACTCCTTCTTGGCATTTTGATGACAAACTCCAATTTTTTGTCTTAAAGCTTCAAACCTTTCTTTAGGCAGTGGCTTGGTAAAAATGTCTGCAAGCTATTCTTCAGATGAACAGTGAACAAACACCACTTCATTTGATTATTGGGCCTCTCTGATAAAGTGAAACTTAATCTTGATATGCTTGGTTCGTCTATAAAAGACTAGATTCTTTGAAATTGAGACTGCAGAAATGGTATCACACATAATCCTGGTTGCTTCAGCTCTCTCATGTTCGAAATCCTTCAACATCTTCCTCAACTAGATAGCTTGGTTGACAGTTGAGGCAGCAGTAATGTACTCAGCTTCTACAGTAGACTGAGCTGTTGTCTCCTGCTTCTTTGAGCTCCAAGTGAAAAAACCAGAACTTAGAGAAAATAAGTACCCTGACATGCTTCTTGAATCATCAATACAGCCTCCCCAATCATTGTTAGTGTAGCCAATCAATTTCAAAGCCTCTCTTGGTGTTTTTGGAAAGAAAGTACCAAGAGCAATTGTACCTTTAATGTACCTAGGTAAACGTTTTGCAACTGCGAAGTGAGTTTCCTTCAGTGAATGCATGTGTAACACCCAACTTCTCCGGAACGTTAGGTAACGTAAGATTTCGAGGATATATTTTTTCCAATCAATGAAAACTCAACACAAAATCATTCCCCGAGGATCCCGTTACACCTTCTCAGTATATCAACTATGAACCATCAATAAACTAAGACAGGTACACCATCTCAAATGCGGAAGTTAGATCGAAACCTTAACAGGTCATAACCGAAACCACTTTATTCATAACATAAAGTCAAACCAACGTTTTACATGACGTTATTGTGTTTTAGCCATTTTAAATTGCCTTTTATGATTATTTATGACTTCTTTATTTTATGTTTGGGTTATGTTTTTATTTTGGGAATAAGAGTTAATCCAGAACTTTGACAAAAAAGGGAACATAAATAAAGTACACGCACTGTTTAACAAAGTAAAATATACAACAAACAAGTGATTTTCAGATTTGGTGATGGGTTGGAAATAGAAAAAATCAAAGAAAAAATCAAATCTCATTTTAGAACCCCAAATAGCACATGCATCAAATCATCTAAAACACATCAAAAGGAGAAACTGAGAAGAACGAGAATAGTAGCATCGGACCCCAACCCAAGTTCCATAGACAAGCTGAAATGGAAGGAAATAAAACAACTTAATCAAATCTTGTTAGTAGAACTAGAACTTACCTTCCTTAGTAAAAACCCAAAGCTAGAAGCAAGAATAGTAAGCCCAGAAATCTGCTGCTGCAATTACAAGAAAAATACCAATAATATTAAACTGTAAAATATGACAGGAGAGGGAATGAGAGCAAGCAGAAACTTGATGCTTATATATCCAAACTCACCGAACGCAAGGAAGAAGAGGACGGTGAGCGAAGCCGCTGGAATGAGAAAGGAAAAGAAATGGTCACTGGCTTCTCGCTGGAATGAGGAAGGAAGAAGACTGTGCTCTCGTTACTGCCGCTTCTTGCTGGAACGAGAAAGGAAGAAGACGGTGCTCTTGTTGATACGGCTTCGTGCTAGAACAAGCAAGGAAGAAGACGGGGTGCTCTCACTGCTACGGCTTCTCGCTAGAACGAGGAAGGAAGAAGATGGTGCTCTCGCTGCTGCTCCTCTTTTTTCCCCAACCTCTCTTCTATTAGCAAGAAATGAGGGGCAAAAATAGACTAAAGAAGGGCAGAAATAGACTGAAGAGGAGCAGCTTCACTCCGCTGACTGCTCTCTTTTAGTTATACGCATATACACGCAATGTCTTTCTCCCTTAATATTTTAAAACTGATAATATATGTATATATATATATTTATGCATCTCTTAATATATTACAATAGCTGAGCATTTGGACCTTAGAGGGCAACCTTTCAGATTTCAACTTTTAAGACACCAGCATGATCTCTGCTCTGCCCATGCCCTTTCATTTCTTATCAATAGTCCATCAATTTATTATTTAACGTGGCAACACATGGAAAACCCCTTCCTTCCCCAAATATTAATATAGTTTATGCTATTACCTTATATATATCAACTTTAGATTCATATTTAATACAACATATTTACACATTCCTCTAAACATATATTTAAATGGCTCTCTTATGTTATTATTATATTATTCAGTTATTGATTATTTTCTTTAAAAAACAACCATACCTTAATAGAACATAATACAATATATCATATAACATATTTACTAATTTACTCATTTACTCATATACGCAAACCATCCAGCCCCGCTTGAAGATAAATTAAAGCTTCCAAATCTCACATTTTCATCCTCCCAGGTGAATGATTGCACCCTCATTTAATTTCAATTGAAAAATTTTCATATTATATAATATCTATGCTATTTATATATATTAAATTTTCATATTATACATTACAAGATTTTCTTTGTGGGGGCAAGTTGCACGGCCAAAAAAAAAGTGTGAAGCTTCAATTGCCTTCTTAACCATTTACTTTTCCAATACATAATATATATTTTAACTTAGTACAATATTATCAATGTAATATATTAACCATTAACCACCACTTCCTTATTAAAAATATGTTAAATTTAATATTTTCCTTTGAATTCCTCTTAGCCACAAATTTTAGTAATAACCTCAAATACAAAACTTAATTCTTCTATTAAATTACTCAAACCTACAATTCTCTAATGAATAAATCATTTCAGATATATAATTAAATTATTATTATTATTATTATTATTTACAAAATATTGAGTCATTATAGTAGCAACTCCATGTTTCTGATTTCAAGAAAATAGAAGCAAAAAAACAGAGAAATCAAAATGAAGTTGGGAGAAGTTAGGAGAAATCAAAATTAACGGAAGCAAAATGAAGTTGCCTACAATTAGTTGTGGTTTGGCAAGGGCCATGCTTTTTATTTTAAGGGGACAAGTGATATGCGCAAGAAGGAGAGAAATCAAAAGGGGAAAAGGAAGGAATGGGAAGGGTGGGAAAATGTAATGATAAACTTTAGTGCCGATTTTTTAGTTGTCACAAAAATTACTTTCGGTGATGACTATTTTTCGCCTCCAAAAGTAATAATATCATCACTGAAAGTTTTCCCGCCAAGTGGCGGGAAAAATTCGAGGGCAAAAAATTAGAGTGTAAATTTTGGGTGATGACCTTTTATTGTCCTCACCAAAAGTTCACTTTTGGCGACAACCACCAAATCTCATCACCAAAAGTGATCTTTGGTGAGGAAATTTACCTCATCACAAAAAAAGCCCGTCACGAAATATCCTTTTTCTTGTAGTGCAGTTTACATAATGCATGAAAGACATACGAGCATGGCATACACAGACAAAACGACATGCAATACGTCTATCTTGAAAAATCTCCCTGACATACTCAACCTCCCGTGGAAAATTCATTCCACACACCATTGGGGTTGACTTTGCCGCGACATACTTAATCTTTCGAGTGCCCTACCATGTCACTCGTTTACCAGGATTAACCTTGTCCCATTCTCAAGAAGACCCCATCCCGTTCCATACGGACCCAACGAAAACACGAAAACCAATACCCCGATGATATGAAAATCACACGCCATGCACTGACTCTTTTGCAAATAAAAATAGTTGATGCAATATACCACATGATCAATATGCAAACGACGCCGTGAATACATAAATAAAATGCATAAGTATAGCATCCCGAGTTCTGGTGAGACTGCTCACCTGAACTCACTACACTCATACCCAGACATCTCCAAAACAAGGGTAAAACTAGAGTCAGACCACTCACCTCGAACATATTCGGATCGCCTCGATCCTCGTGCACTGCCTCAATTTGCATGCCAAGTCGAAATCACTTGAGCTTACACTCAACCTCGAGCCACAACACTCCTAAACACCATATTTAATTAAGAAAGCATTAAAGTCCATTTTCCCCAATTTTTCCATAATTTTCTCTATTTTCTCCCATTTTTCACCTTAATAATTCCAAAATAATTATTTCCTCAAACATTTTCCCCAATTTTTCCACATGATAATTCCTAAAATAAATTAAGAAAAATATTGGAAAAGGAAATACCAATTTTGCCCCCGTCACGCGCCCTCACGCGTGAGTGGCTTAGCGCGTGAGTGCGCCTGAAGTGTGGCGCGTGCGACTCACGTGCCACCTTTTTCTCCGATTTTCTTGCCGGCGGCGTCGACTCCGATTTCAAATCTGATGGTACCCCTTGTAGCCCTTGCTTAGTCGATCCAAGCCACACCATTTTTCGGCCGAAAGGGTACCGGGAAGGCCGCCGAAAGCCAGTTGTAGGTCGGCCCTAGGCGGACCGCCACCCATCACCGGCCAAGCTTCAAACGGCAACCAAATGCTCCCAAAACACCTCCAAACTCTCCAGAAACAAAGCCCTCACATCCAGGAGCAAAAGCCCTCTATCAATACTCTTCGATTCTCACCAAAACGCGGCCGATTTGATGCCAAAATTTCTCAAACTTTTGACCCATTTTATAGCAAAAAACTGGCCATTTTTCGACCAATCGCTGGCCAAGCTTGGCCCCCAAGCAAACCCAAGCCGTATAGCACCTCCCCCAGGTCCGCCTCGGCCGTCCCATCGCTAGAAACAGCCTCCATGTGCGGTGGAAGGTGGCGGCCGAAATCCTCCCTTGCGTTCACAATGCTATTTTCCATTTAATACATTTTGGCCCCCAGTTTTCTTCAAATAACACTTCTGCCCTTCTATCAACACCCCTAAACTATCCAATACCATCATTAAGGCCCACAAGACCTACATTATTCATTTGACCCTCAAAATTTCTAAAAAATTACTGTTTTGACCTTTCTCAGGCAAATTTAGAAAATTACACTTAGGCCCGATTGATCGTTTTGACCTTAAATCCATTCGTTTTCAACCCAAAATCATTTAAGGGTTGTTCTATACATAAAATATAGGTCCTTGACATGCTCCGTTGACTTTTCAGGTGTCTCCTACGTCAATTCGGTTTCCTCAGCCCGGTCGACAATTGTACCGAAAACTATTCCCGATCCAATTTCTTTCATCACTAAAAATCATAATTCGTATTACTTGTCAATACTATACCATTTTTCTTGGCTATCTAGGGTCTGGGGTACTCACTCCAGTTGATTCAGTCACTTAAGACTGCGACAGTGTGTCCTATAGCCTTATTCTTGCAATAATTTCACTTGTACCTTTCATTAATTTCCCTTTATAGCCTCAAGAAATTCTTGGGTATTATAGGGCCTATCTAGAGAGATATGAGGTTTTTAGTGGATTGATTGAAAAATCATTAGTGAGGAGCTAAGGTAGTGGATTAGGCTTGATTTAAGCTGAACCACTATATATCGTTGTGTCTCTTATTTTCTTGTGATCTTTGTTTCTGTTGTGCCATGGAAAATGGGTTGAGAAAAAAATAAGAATTTTTAAAGAAAAAATAAAAACGCTTGCGGTAGTGTACCACAAGCCCACTTGTGGCAAGGGCTTTGCGGCAGTGTGCTGTAAGCCCCATTTGCGGTAGCAGCTTTGCGGAAGTGTGCCGCGAGACCTTATGGCGGAGGTAAAACCTTATGGCAAAGGTAAAACCTTGCGGTGAGACCTTGTGGCAAAGGCAAAATCTCGTGGCGAGACCTTATGTCGGAGGTAAAACCTTGCGGTGAAAGCAAAGCCTTGTGGCAAGTGCTAGTGGCGAAGTCTTGTGGAAAAACCTTGTGGCAAAGAGCTAGTGGCGGTGAAGCCTTGTGGGAGAACCTTGTGGTAAGAGCTAGTGCCGAAGGTTTGTGGCAAAAACCTTGTAGTAAGAGTTAGTAGCGAAGCCTGGTGGCAAAAACCTTGTAGTGAGAGCTAATGGTGAAATCCTTGCGGCGAGCATCCTAGCGGCAAACTCCCTTAAGGCGGTCTCTCTTACGACAACCTAACTTCACCCGACACTGAGCTCGAGTGGACCCCACATCATAAATTTTAATTGTTGTATTTTGGCAACAACAATTTGGAGTCGTTTGTGGGAAATGCAACAAAAAGCCAATCTTAACACAAGATGCTGAAAGAGACAAGATCACCTGGTTGGGAAAACCCGCCTGACCCCGCCCAAAGGAGCGCTTTTACTAGGACAGGAGCCACGAAAGGCCCCCATCAGGTGCATTCTATAGTACCAGAATTTTTAGCAAATCATCCTAACAACGGAGTGCATTCTGGGAACTGTCATGTGCTAGAATGCAACCATACCACTGGACTGGGGGGCATGGAGCGTTCAGAGCAAGGAGAAGCACACATAGTTGGATTTAGGAGATATGCGACAGGGTAAGAGAAGCAAGTCCCACATGCAACGCCCATTAGTCAGGAACAACACTCATTTGGACAGTCTTTAATTCCAAATGGAAACCTTGTGGGGACTTCAAGAATAGCTCCACCCACAATCTTACTTTCAGATTATGAACTATTGGGAAAGAATTTTGAGGAGCTGAAACAATAAAATGATGAACTCAGGATGAACAATGAGGAGAATATGAGAAGACTACGGGGAGTCACTGCTTTGTTATGTGAACTAATGCTGGACATTCACATTCTTCACATTGGAAAAATCGATGCAAGGGGAGAACACTAGAGATTCCAAGATAACCCTCCAAGGGACCCTCAACAAGGGATAAGGATCAGAACTCTAGGGCTGAATAGCCAAGTCTCGGAAATAACAAACTTGAGAAGGAAATATGGCAGAAGGGCAAGAAAAGCTCCCGTGTACAAAGAGACAACAGAAAGCACCCACTCAAGAATCCCTTATAACCCATCTCGTTGCCAAAATGAAGCGGAATAGGAAACACTTAGTGTGTTTGACATTAAACGCCTCATAGAAGAGGTGCTAGAATAGAAGCAGGTAATGATGATACCAAAGGTAACTCCCTCGAAAGGGTTCCCTCTATCTGTGGAACTCCAAAGGCGATTAGTGTAACCAGGGTTCGAACTGCCGCACATTTCAATATACTCAGGAAGGGAAGACCCTAAGAAGCACTTGCAACATTTTGTCACAGTAGCCGTGTTACATGGATGGAATGAGGTCACGAGGTGCAGGGCTTTCCCACTCTCCCTGGTAGGACAAGCTCAACAGTGGTTCACTGAATTACTAACAAGACATATACGATCATTTGAACAGTTGAAGAAAGAATTCCTAAATGCATTCTCTGTCTATCTCCCTAAGAAGAAGAGTGCAATATATCTAATGAGCTTACAGCAGAAGCCGAATGAATCCTTGAAGCAATACATCGAGCGATTCAAAGCCCTACTAAACAGAACTACTAAACATAACTACATATGCCCTGCTTAAAAGATCCTTAGTTTTCTCCGAGCCAAATTCTGTGACTGAGTTGTTCGACTGAGCAGAATAGTTTGTTATCCAAATGGAAATTTTGGACGCAGGGGAAGGTAATATAAGAGGAAGGGAAACCTAGCCCGAAGTATGAAGGACCTTACAAAATTCAGAAGATGTTAGGCCCCAACATGTGCACACTATCGATACTACAAGGCGAGGCAATAAGAAAGGCTTGGAACACCGTGCACCTCGAGAGGTACTTCCTAGCTTTAACCCCAATGGAAGGGACGAAACACAAGACGTAGAGTCAAGTCTGTCATCAGAAGCGTTACTCGACCCGGCTAGAGGCCAGAATTGTCTTTAACTTTCCATTATAATAACATCCCCCGATAAATAAAAGAATATATCCCATGTATTCCCATGGAGTAGGCAAAATTATAAGTTGAACCACGTAAAATCTCCATGAGCCCAGATTATTTGTATGTGTCATGCAAGTACGACGGCTCAAGCACAGCTTGCTTCTGAAGGTCAAGTCACCTAGGGGAAATTTGGTGTCGATGACCACGGGTTGGCCCAGGATCACCAGAACATCCAATGCCTATGCCCGCAGCCTCATCCAGATCCCTTGCTTGAGTTAGGTGCTATGTCTTTTTGGCTAGACCCAACTCCTTGGTCTATCTGGCGCCTAGGTCTCCCGGCAAACTCGGATGTTTGGTAGGAATCCCGTATCGGACCATTGGCCAAACCCAGATTCCTTGAGGAAGATTGGCCCTTGAAAGGCAAAAAAAAAGTAAAGTGATCACCTGATAGCTCTAGCATAAGACCATTCCCGAAGGTTAAGTCGCCTAGTGGCAATCTGGTGTCGATGACCACGAGCTGGCTCGAGATCACTAGAGGATCCGATGCCTATGCCCGCAGACTCACCCAGATCCCTCGTTTGAGTTCAGTGCTATGCCTTTTTGGCTAGATCCAACTCCTTGGTTAATCTGGCGCCTAGGTCTCCCAGCAAACTCTGATGCCTAGTAGGAATCCCATGCCGGACCACTGGTCAAATCCAGATCCCCTGAGGTAGGCTGGCCCAAGGAAGTCATGAAGAGAAAGCAACCCTATGACAATTCTGCCATGATCCCGCTTATCGGAGTTGAGTCACCTAGTTGCAATCTAGTGCCTATGACCACGAGTTGGCCTGGGATCACCAGAACATCCGATGTCAATGCCTGCAGACTCACCCAGACCCTTCGCTTGAGTTCAGTGCTATGCCTTTTAAGCTAAACCCAACTCCTTGGTCGATCTGGCGCCTAGGTCTCCCGGCAAACTCGGATGTTTGGTAGGAATCCAGCGCCAGACCATTGGCCAAACCCAGATTCCCTGAGGTAAACTAATCCCGAAAGACAGACATGGAGAACATAATGATCCATCTTGGGATCATCGGACGCTCCGAAGACTGTGCTCGCAGGCTCGTCGGGATCCCTTGATTGAGTCCGGTGCTATGCTCCCAAGCTAGACCTGACTCCTTGGCTGATCTGACGCCTAGGGCTCCCGGCAAGCTTGGACACTAGGTAAGAATTCCGCAGTGGAACCTATTTATCGAGGGCATGGTTTCCCAGATATAATTTGGTACTCTAGCCCCCAGTCAACATAAGATCTTCGGGTATCTTGGAACCCTTGATTGAGTTCAGGTGCTAGACCCAGCTCCTTGGTTGATATTTTTACTCTTCAATTTTGTCTAAGGACAAAATAGAAGAGTGGGGGGAAATTGTTGTGCCATGGAAAATAGGTTGAGAAAAAATGAGAATTTTTAAAGAAAAAATAAAAATGCTTACGGCAGTGTGCCACAAGCCCACTTGCGGTAAGGGCTTTGCGGTAGTGTGCCGCGAGCCTCTTTTGCAGCAGCAGCTTTGTGGAAGTGTGTCGCAAGCCCCCTTGTGGCAAAGGCAAAACCTTGCGGCGAGATCTTGTGGAAGAGGTAAAACCTTATGACAGAGGTAAAACCTTGTGGCGAGACCTTGTGACAAAGGAAAAACCTAGCGGTGAGACCTTGTGGCGGAGGTAAAACCTTGTGGCGAAAGCAAAGCCTTGTGGAAAAAGCTAGTGGCGAAGCCTTGTGGCAAAGAGCTAGTGGCGAAGCGTTGTGGCAAAGTCTTGTGGCAAGAGTTAGTGGTGAAGTCTTGTGGCAAGAGCTAGTGGCGAAGCCTTGTGGCAAAAACCTTGTGACAAGAGCTAGTGGTGAAATCCTTGCAGCGAGCATCCTAATGGAAAACTCCCTTGAGGCGACCTCTCTTACAGCAACCTAACTTCACCCAATACCGAGCTCGAGTGGACCTCATATTATAAATTTAAATTGTTATATTTTGGCAACAACAATTTGATGCCTGGTACGAATCACGCGCCAGACCACTGGCTAAACCCAGATCCCCTGAGGTAGACTTGCCCAAGGAAGGCATGAAGAGACAGCAAGCCTATGACAGTTATGCTATGATCCCGCTTATCGGAGTTCAGTTACCCAGTTGCAATCTGGTGCCTATGACCACGATCGAGTTGGCCCGGGATCACTAGAACATCAAGGGTAAGAATTCCACAGTGGAACCTATCTATCAAGGGCATGGTTGCCCAGATATAATTTGGTACTCCAGCCCCCGGTCAACATAAGATCTTCGGGTATCCTGGAACCCTTGATTGAGTTCAGGTCCTAGACCCGGCTCCTTGGTTGATATTTTTACTCTTCAATTTTTTCTAAGGATAAAACAGAAGAGTGTGGGGGGGGGGGGGCAATTGTTGTGCTATGAAAAATAAGTTGAGAAAAAATGAGAATTTTTAAGGAAAAAAATAAAAACGCTTGCGGTAGTGTGCCACAAGCCCACTTGCGGCAAGGGTTTTGAGGTAGTGTGTCGCCAGCCCCCTTTGCGGCAGCAACTTTACAGAAGTGTGCCGTGAGCCCTCTTGTGGTGAAGGCAAAACCTTGCAACGAGACCTTGTGGCGGAGGTAAAACCTTTTGGTAGAGGAAAAACCTTGCGGCAAGACCTTGTGGCGGAGGTAAAACCTTGCATCGAGACCTTGTGGCAAAGGCAAAACCTCGTGGTGAGACCTTGTGGCAGAGGTAAAACATTGCGGCGAGACCTTGTGGAAAAGGCAAAACCTCGCGGCGAAACCTTGTGGCTGAGGTAAAACCTTATGGCGAGATCTTGTGGCAAAGGAAAAACCTTGCAGCGAGATCTTGTGGCAGAGTGAAACCTTGCGGCGAAACCTTGTGGCGAAGGTAAAACCTCTCGGCGAGACCTTTTGGCAAAGGCAAAACCTTGCGGCGAGATCTTATGGCAGAGTGAAACCTTATGGTGAGACCTTGTGGCGAAGGCAAAACCTCGCGGCGAGACCTTGTTGCAGAGGTAAAACCTTGCGATGAGGCCTTGTGGCGAAGGTAAAATCTCACGGTGAGACCTTGTGGCGTAGGTAAAACCTTGCAGCGAGACCTTGTAGCGAAGGCAAAACCTTGCAGCGAGACCTTGTGGCTAGACCTTGTGGCAGAGGTAAAACCTTGCGACAAGACCTTGTGGCAGAGGCAAAACCTTATGGCGAAGATAAAACCCCGTGGCAAGACCTTGTGGCGGAGGTAAAACCTCATGATAAGACCTTGTAGCGAAGGCAAAACCTTGCGGTGAGACCTTGTGGCGAGGTAAAACCTTGCGGCGAGACCTTGTGGCGGAGGTAAAATCTTGCGGTGAGACCTTGGGGTGGAGGAAAAACCTTGCTGCAAGACCTTGTGAGGTAAAACCTTGAGGTAAGACCTTGTGGCGCAGGCAAAACCTTGCGGCGAGACCTTGTGGCGAAGGTAAAACCTTACAGCGAGACCTTATGGCAAAGGCAAAACCTTGTGGCAAGATCTTGCATCAAAGACTTGATTGTAGCCATACACCTCGAACATGGTTCATTCAATAAGCAATACGTGTCAGCACCAAGTATCCTTGAGAATTGTGCCATATAAATACCTAGCTACAGGACATTGAAAAGGACTTCCAATTTTGGTAAAATCTAGACACTTTGAATGCACATTTATTGTTTTCATGAATAGTCATTGAGATTCGAAACTGACTTTGGCATCGGAGGGTCTTCGCGGGGGAAGATTCCCATGAGCCTTCTAACCCATTTTCTGAGCATCAACAGAGTTAAATCCTTGCGGTGAAACTTGCAGCGAAATCAAATCCTTGCGGTGAAGCTAGCGGAGAAACCAAATCCTTGCGACGAAGCTAGCGGAAAGAGCAAAGCCTTGTGGCAAGAGCTAGTGGAAAAGCCTTGTGGCAAAGAGCTAGTGGTGAAGCCTTGTGGCAAAGGAGCTAGTGGCGAAACCTTGTGGCAAGAACTAGTGATGAAGCCTTGTGGTAAGAGCTAGTGGCGAAGCCTTGTGGCAAGAGCTAGTGGCGAAGCCTTGTGGCAAAAACCTTGTGGCGAGAGCTAATGGCGAAATCCTTGCAGCGAGCATCCTAGTTGCAAACTCCCTTGAGACGACCTTTCTTAAGGCAACCTAACTTCACCCGACACCGAGCTCGAGTGGACCCCACATTATAAATTTTAATTATTGTATTTTGGCAACAACAGTTTCATTTATTGTTCCAAGCATTTTATTAATCCTCACTTTCACTAAAATCTCATATTTCATCAAAAGGATTTTCAAGTTCAATTAAATTTTTAAAACAACCCAATTCACCCCCCTCTTAGTGTTGGTGCCATTGTTATTCAAATCTAACACTTCGTGTAATTGATTACCTCATTTTGAGTAAATCGCTTAGCAACGAGTCTTGCCTTATATCTCTCAATGTTGCCAAACAAATATTTCTTGGTCTTAAAGACCCATTTATAGCTTATGGCCTTAGCCTTATTAGGCAACTCGACAAGATCCCAAACTCTATTAGTTTCCATGGAATTCATCTCATCTTTCATAACATCATACCACAATTTGGATTCTATACAACTCACGGCTTGTGAAAATGTTTCAGGATTATTTACAGCTCCAATATTATAGTTAAATTCTTGAAGATACACAACATAGTCACTAGGAATAGTTGATTTCTTCATTCTAGTTGATCTTCTTAATGTTGTGTTAATATCCTCCTAAGGAGTATCTTACACAATTGGTTGTTCAATAGTAACCTCCTGAGGAGTATCTTGCACAATTGGATCTTCTAGATTGTTATCAGAAGCTTGTAACATCTCAAAGATTGGTTATCAAGCACTCATTTGAACTTAAGGGGAGCTATGAATTTTAATCAATCTCTCACTTGAAATAAGAGTTTGACCGTCTGAATAATCTTTCTTAGAAGAAACTAAATCTTGAGATTGATCACTCGACTAATCAAGTCATTCTCAATAAATTTTTCATTTCTTGATTCCACAGTCCTAGTGCTGTAAGATGGATAGTAAAATCTATATCCCTTAGATTTTTCAACATATCTAATGAAATACCCACTTATAGTTTTTGGCTCTAGTTTTCTTTCTTGTGTATTATAAATTCTTAGTTTAGATGGGCATCCCCAAATGCGTATATGTTGCAAACTCGATTTCCAACCTTAAAATAACTCAAATGGCATCTTAGGAACAACCTTGGTTGGAACCCGGTTTAATATATATATATATATATGTAGTTGTTTTAAGAGCTTCAGTCCACAAGGACTTATGAAGCTTGGAACTGCTAAGCATACTCCTGATCAGCATGTCCAATAATGTCCTGTTTCTCTTTTTAGCTACACCATTCTGGTTTGGAGACCCTAGCATGTTGGATTGGGCCACAGTTTTGTTTTCCTTGAGAAACCTAGCAAACAGACCAGGTGTTTGTCCATCCTCAATGTATCTTCCATAATACTCCCCACTTCTAGATAACCTCACAATCTTAATTGTCTTCCTATATTATCTCTCTACTTCTGCCTTGAAAACCTTAA